>NC_079189.1:486095873-486402796 GCF_029499605.1 Hyla sarda
CCTGTTATCTGTCAAGGGTCTGCATACTGTGAAAGGACAGCCAAAAGTAATCATTGTCTGGTGTATTCCTCTAATACGTTTATTAGGGGTACTGTATCACATTTTTCTGCCCTCATAAGTGCATACCACATACCTACATTTAAGTAGCGTATTGTTTTAAACCTGTTAGTCTGTCAAGGGCCTAGATATTGTGAAAGTCCAGGAAAAAGCACTCACCGGCTGGTGTATTTACTCAAATACTTTTTTAAGTGTACTGTAGCGCATTTTTCTGCCCTCATAAGTGCATAGCACATACGTACATCTAAGTAGTGTACTATTTTGAACCTGTTAATCTGTCAAGGGCCTACATACTGAGAAAGGACAGCCAAAAGTAATCACCGGCTGGTGTTTTACTCCAAAACGTTTATTAAGTGTACTGTAGCGCATTTTTCTGCACTCATAAGTGCGTACCACATACATACATCTAAGTAGTGTACTATTTTAAACCTGTTAATCTGTCAAGGGTCTAGATACTGTGAAAGTCCAGGTAAAAGTACTCACAGCTGGAATTTTTACTTAGATACTTTTTTAAGTGTACTGTAGTGCATTTTTCTGCCCTCATAAGTGCATACCACGTACCTACATCTCAGTAGTGAACTATTTTGTACCTGTTAATCTGTCAAGGGCCTAGATACTGTGAAAGTCGGGGCAAAAGTAATCACTGGCTGGTGTTTTACTAAAATGTGTTTTTTTAAGCGTACTGTAGCGCAGTTTTCTGCCCTCATAAGTGCATACCACATACTTACATCTAAGTGGTGTACTTTTTTGTGCCTGTTAATCTGTCAAGGGCCTACATACTGTGAAAGGATAGCCAAAAGTAATCACCGACTGGTGTTTCACACAAATAATTTTTGAAGCTTACAGTAGCGCATTTTTCTGCCCTCATAAGTGCATACCCCATACCTACATCTAAGTAGTGTACTATTTTGTACCTGTTAATCTGTCAAGGGCCTAGATACAGTGAAAGTCCAGGCAAAAGTACTCAGCGGCTGGTGTTGTACTCAGATGATTTTTTAAGCGTACTATAGCCCATTTTTCTGCCCTCATAAGTGCATACTACATACCTACATCTAAGTAGTGTACTTTTTTGTGCCTGTTAATCTGTCAAGGGCCTATATACTGTGAAAGGACAGCTAATAGTACACACCTGCTGCTGTTCTAGACAAATACAGTTTTAAGTGTAGTGAAGCGTATTGTACTCCCCTGATATATGCAATAAGTATGTCAGACAGAGTAGTACCAGGATGTGCTCAGTGGAGTGACATAGGCCTAAATTCATCAGGCACAGGTCGCAGCAGAGTAGGGGCGTGTGGCAGCCGGAGTCGCAGCGAGAGGTCTGAGCTCCTGGTGTCAGCTAGCAGTGGTGTCTCGACCAGCAACCCAGCAGCCGTGATTAAACGGTTCACTCGGTCATCCACTTCATCCCAAGCAACATCCGACACCCTCAGTCAACAGTCGGTGGCTTCCTCAGACTCAACCCTCACTTGGCATGGCCCTCATGCTGCTGCTGCTACCTCAAGGCTCTGTCATTGTGCTGCTCTATGGTCTCCTCATACTAATGCTACCACCTCCAGGCTCTGTTATTGTACCGCCATATGGTCTACTCATGCTGATGCTGCCACCTCCATGCTCTGTCATTGAGCCGCCATATGGTCTCCTCATGCTGATGCTGCCACCTCCAATCTCTCTTATTGTGCTGCTCTATGGTCTCCTCATTTTGATGCTGCCACTTTCAGGCTCTAAAATTGTGCTGCTCTATGGTCTCTTCATGCTGATGTTGTGACCTCCAGGCTCTCTAATTGTACTGCTCTTTGATGTCCTTATGCTGATGCTACCACCTCCAGTCTCTCTTATTGTGCTGCCATGGATACTGCAAAACATAAATAAGGTGCTGGTCCCCAGTTTCAGAAATGCCTCTGCATTAGGGTCACTTTCAGGATTCCTGATGTTGCTGCTGCCACCTCCCAGCTGTGTCATTCAGCAACTATATGTTGTACCCATACACCGGGGCCCCGGACACTAAAACATGGAAGTTAAAATTTCAATTTCAAAATCCTCAATTTCAATTTCAAAATCTTATATTTCTATTTACATATCTTAAATTTCAATGGTCTCCTCATGCTTCTGCCAACTCCAGGCTGTACCATTCAGACACTATATGGTATCCTCATGCTTCAGCCACCTCCAGGCTGTGCCATTCATCCAATATATGTTTTACTGATGCTTCAACCACCTCCAGGCTGTGTCATTCATCCAATATATGGTCTTATCTAGATGCGAGAAAGCCATCCGCATCTATACATTATACAGGACGATTGCAGTGGGTGTTAGAAGTGACACCCGGGGTGATCTGTCTATTAGCACAGGTACTACTACTCCCATCATGGAACAGTCTGTTCCATGTTGGGAGTAGTAATACTACCTAAAAAATGTAAAAAAAAATTAGAAAAAAAGTGAAACACACACACACTTTTTTAAACACAATATTAAAATACATTACTAATAAAAATTTGTAGAGAATTTATTTGGATCGAAACGACTTTTTTTTGAAAATTTGGCAATCAGCCAAATCAAATACAAATCAAATTTTTCAAAAATTGGCTCATCTCTAGTTACATCCATTGCAGTTAGAGGCCATGCTCTCCATTCTTATTTAGAAAACACTTCACTGATTCCAGTTCACAACTACTGCATTAAATAAAATGTCTATGGTGTTAACATTAGGTTAGAAAAAAAGCTTATCCACATGTGGTGATGATTGTTTCAAGCGTCTACTGTTTTTCATTACTATTTACCCCAACACAAGTACTGTATGTATAGTGCTATCTTTCTATTAGGTGCCCAAATGTCAACATAGTTTTGTTATCTAGAGCTCTCTAGTGATTTAAGTAGGGAAAAGAAGCATCACACTTAAAAATGTTTTGATGAAAACCAGGCCAAGACATTGACTAGTTATGTGTCATCCTTCCTAAAGCACTAGATTTGTATTTTTAATTTGATTGCATTTTAAATAGAATCTTATATAACATTTTGTTTGCTGTGTCATAACATGATTTGTTATTAATTTAATATAGAATACAAAAAATATATAGTTACTTAAGTATTATACCATTTACGTTAATGAAACTTCTTATACCACAGCTATTGGTATTAGTTTTACCATTGATCTGACTTTGCTATTTTAAAATATCACTCATATGCAGTTGACCGGAGTATGTCAACTACTGCAGAAATGTGACAACTGAACTTGATGCCTCACTAAAAGTGACTGGATGATATCACTAATCACATTCTCATAGCCCTATACTGGGTTTACTAAGGATAGAAGTTGTCAAACCAATCTAATTTGCTTTTATGAAGATGTGAGTAGAAGCCTTGACAGAGGAATGGCTGTGGATATAGTGTTTCTGGATTTTGCTAAAGCGTTTGATACTGTCCCTCATAGATGTCTGACAGGTAAGTTAAGGTCTTTGGGTGTGGAAACTTTAGTTTGTAACTGTATTGAACACTGGCTCATGGATCGTACCCAGAGAGTGGTGGTCAATGATTCGTACTCTGATTGGTCCCCGGTTATTAGTGGTGTACCCCGAGGTTCAGTACTGGGCCCGCTGTTGTTTAATTTATTTATCAATGATATAGAGGATGGCATTAACAGCTCTGTTTCTATCTTTGCAGATGACACCAAGCTTTGTAGCACTGTACAGTCTATAGAGGAGGTGTATAGGTTACAAGATGACTTGGATAGACTAAGTGTCTGGGCATCCACTTGGCAAATGAGGTTCAATGTGGATAAATGTAAAGTTATGCATCTGGGTACTAATAACATGCATGCGTCGTATGTCTTAGGGGGGATTAAACTGGCAGAGTCACTGGTAGAGAAGGATATGGGTGTACTTGTAGATCACAGACTTTAGAATAGCATGCAATGTCAGGCTGCTGCTTCCAAGGCCGGCAGGATGTTGTCATGTATAAAAAGAGGCATGGACTAGAGGGACAGGGACATAATACTCCCCCTTTATAAAGCATTGGTACAGCCTCACCTGGAATATGCTCTTCAGTTTTGGGCACCAGTCCATAAAAGGGACACTGCAGAGCTGGAAAGGGTGCAGAGACGTGTGACTAAACTAATATGGGGCATGGAACATCTTAGCTATGAAGAGCGATTAAAAGAGTTACAATTGTTTAGTCTTGAGAAGAGACGTTTAAGATGGGGATATGATAAATTTATATAAGTATATTAATGGCCCATACAAAAAATATGGAGAAAAACTGTTCCAGGTCAAACCTCCCAAAGGACGAGGGGGCACTCCCTCCGTCTGGAGAAGAAAAGGTTTAGTCTCAAGGAGGGACACGCCTTCTTTACCATAAGAACTGTGAACTTATGGAACAGTCTACCTCAGGAACTGGTCACAGCAGGAAAAATTAACAGCTTTAAAACAGGGTTAGATACATTCCTGGAACAAAATAACATTAATGCTTATGAAGAAATATAAAATCCCATCCCTTCCCCAATATCGCGCCACACCCCTACCCTTCAATTTCCTGGTTGAACTTGATGGATGTATGTCTTTTTTCAACCGTACTAACTATGTAACTATGTATAGTTTATGCATGTTTTTGTATGAACTACATAGTGTTTCAAAAGTTTTTAGCAAATTATGTAGAAGAAAGTTAGGTATTATACTGTATCCTTGTAGCATACCCCTAATACAGCAGGACTGTATCTGTACTGACCTTCTCCAGTTCCAGCACCATGTCAGCAGCTCCTGCTGGCCGGCATGTCTTGCTGCTAGACAACCAGAAGCTTCCTCTTCTCCTGCTACTCCATATCTCCTTGCTCATTGAGAGAAGTGCTAACTTAGAAGTAATTCTTGTGGGTTTAAAATGACCCTATATGGAATCTTTGAGGTGCAGCGCCATACTTTTTCACTTTGGCAAGGATCCATCTTTCTATGGAAGGCCCTAAGAAAGGGATGTACTGGTCCAAATCCTCACCTGGATTCCACCTGTAATAATTTTCCCCCATGAGTGAGTTGGATTGTTCAGCCGCAGGAAGGACATATGTGGTTGGATGTTGTAGAAAATTCAAGGTCAAGGTGAGAGTGAGTCCTTTTTCCAATTATAACTTATTGGCTTGTTTCACCATGAGTTTCAGACAACTTAATGAATCCAGCCTTGTTTTTCTGGACTCTGTAGAGGACTGCAAGAAACTTACTTGAGTACCTTCAGTTTCTTCTGCTGCCACTTCCAAAACATCTATGTCTCATCTCCATTAAGAACTCACAATTTTTAATTTCCACATAAAGTCGCTATACTATGCCAGTTCATTTGCAAATGCAAGTTTTTTTACATTGGAAAATGTCCTTCTTGGCCTTTAACATTCCAGAAATCCTTTGTTTTGGTGTTACTCTGGCTCTGACATTCTGCATCCATTGAAAGATCAGCCAAATGGGTCCTTCATCTTTCCAGTACTACCCTTTTTGACCTGGTTGACACTCCTTTGTTCCTGCTCAGATCAATTATTCCTCTGGATCATCGACATCTTTTTCAGAAACAAGCAAAGATATTCCTAGTGCACCTTTCATTTAGTCGTAACATTCTGATGGTTCCAAGATTTGCACCTCCCAGGGGTACCAGGGGTAGAGTATTTTATCTGTGTCTTCCAGAGAATTGGCCGATATTGGATACTACTGAAGAAAAGAGGTGAAGTGCACCTATGATTTCCTTTCCTGCTTCCATTTATCCTCTGGAGATGACTTATGAGGAAATTGTATACTATTACACCATTAGTGCTTAATTTCAGTAATTCAGACAGGCACCTTCAGGTGTCCTCCAGGTGATACTTTACAGGAGTACTCTGGTAGAAAGCACATCTTTTCAAATCAAACTGATGCCAGAAAGTTAAATAGATTTGTAAATTATTTCTATAAAAAAATCTTAATCCTTCCAGTACTTACCAGCTGCTGTATACTACAGAGAAAGTTGTGGAGTTCTTTTCAGTCTGACCAAAGTGCTCTTTGCTGACACCTCTGTCCATGTCAGGAACTGTCCAGAATAGAAGCAAATCCCCATAGAAAATCTTTTCTGCTTGGGACAGTTGCTGACATGAACAGAGGTGTCAGCAGAGAGCACTGTGGTTAGACTGGTAAGAACTTCACAACTTTCTCTGGAGCATACAGCAGCTGATAAGTACTGGAAGGATTAAGATTTTTAAATAGAAGTAATTTACAAATCTGTATAACTTTCTGGCACCAGTGGATTTGAAAACTTTTTTTTTTTTCCACCGGGGTACCCCTTTAAGTGGAATTTCTTGATAAACAGGGTAACATGAATTCTCTATATAGGAAATCCAACTTCTTTCTTCCAGACCATATCAATACTAGTAAAAATTATGCAAGAGCTTTTGACTGATTTTGCAATCCCGAAAATCTCAGTTTTAAGGAACTACTGTGGATATGATAGTAGAGGCAGAAGGTTTCTGAATAGGAAAACCTTTTTAATGACCAGTGGACACAGAACTTATAGCATAAAACATTTTACTAGATATTTTTTTTTTTGTAAAAAAAACAGACTCAGTCCCCCATAGCATTTATGCAACCTGGATGTCAATGCTTAGCATTTCTCTTGGCCTTAGCAGTTTAACAATTCTGTAGATGTTATTAACGTATTGTGGCAAACAACGGTATCAGAAAGCACTAGAGGACAGAGATTAGCTGCAGCCCTGTTGGAACGGGATGTATCTCTCCTCCTCTGGTTGGTTTGTCATTAGTATCTGCAGGCGTGATTGCCAATTTAAAGAGAAATCATCCTGCCATGCATGCTGATTGTTGTTCATTTCCTGTCCTGACTCTGGTTCCTTGTGCTGTTCTTCTTGGGTTGACTCCTAAATCACCATGACCCTAACCTCAGCCTTGTTTTTGGAGTTTGCCTCTGCCTCTAACCTTGGATTGTTTCTCTTCTACTCTTAGCTCTGACCCTTGACTCCCTTTCTGACTTTGCTCCCATCCTTTGGCTTGTTCATCATTTACTGCTTTACGAGTGACTACCCTTAGCTCCATACCTGACTATGTTATTACTGCATTAAAGGGGTACTCCCGTGGAAAACTTTTTTTACAAAATCAACTGATGCAAGAAAGTTAATCAGATTTGTAAATTACTTCTATTAAAAAATCTTAATCCTTCCAATACTTTTTAGGGGCTGTATACTACAGAGGAAATGCTTATCTTTTTAGATGTCTCTGATGTCATGACCACAGTGCTCTATGCTGACCTCTGCTGTCCATTTTAGGAACTGTTCAGAGCAGGAGAAAATCCCCAAAGCAAACATATGCTTCTCTGGACAGTTCCTAAAATGGACAGCAGAGGTCAGCAGAGAGCACTGTGGTCATGACATCAGATACATCTAAAAAGATAAGCATTTCCTCTGTAGTATAAAGCCCCTAAAAAGTATTGGAAGGATTAAGATTTTTTTAATAGAAGTAATTTACAAATCTGTTTAACTTTCTGGCACCAGTTGATTTAAAAAATAAAGTTTTCCACTGGAGTACCCCTTTAATTATAATGCCACCAATTAGTTACCATCCAATTCTGCATTTTTTTTTTTTTATCGAGCAGACATGTCGATCAGTACTTAACAAGTAGGACTTGTGATGGCTCTGTACTGTCCTCAAAGTTACCTCTATTTTTTCATGTACAATGTGTAATATCATTGTCTGCAATTTACTAATATTCATAGATTACCAAAACCACTTTGGCCTAAGCATCTACGTGAAGAATTGCCAATCTCAAAGATCGGCACTTGTTTTCCATGCCCATTGCATGGCTTGTGTTGCCCTTTGCTTCAATCATCCGTTGGTCAAACATCCCCAATCAAAGATGGAGATATGCAGCCAACAGCCGATCATTTAACTGGTTAAAACAACTCGATTACCCGATGAGCATTTACTTGTTCCCTGGCAGATCGCTAGTCAATAATCCGTGTAATAGGGTCCTAAAAGTCAGCCACCACAGATCACCAGGGTATATCAATATTACAGTATAAGCAACCAGAGCAATCACATGCTAAAAGAGACTAAAATAAAGCTGACATTTATGAAGGAATGAATAATGTGTGAAATAAAAGCAAATTTTCATATTTTTCAAATTTGAAAGAGGATTAAGTTACGATTGTTAACTTTTGTATGCCTATTTAGTTTGGTAGTGATACCCTGTTGATGATATGTAATAAGTGTTGTGGACCATTGTACAGCATTTAATAGTGTGACGTGGTAAAATTGCCCTGTCCTCTTCATTTCAGTGGAGACCTTGTGGTACATGCCGAAACTGTCTTTTTCCAATTCCCTCTCTTTATCAGGATACATGTCTGTTGATTAGTGGGGAGCAGACTGTTTTTTGTTCCTGACAAAGTCCAGTGATTAAAATGTAGTGGTTTGCTCTTATTCCCTTGATAAAGGTGACAGCTGCAGAGTTTCCAGTGTTAGTGGATATGGTCCATGCAGATTGCTTTTTAATGAAAGCAATATATTATCTTACCTAGAGAGACCCTACAGCCCTACCTTGTTAATGCATTCTAACTTGGCACCACATTTATCTATAAATTAGTTTTTACAGTTCTCACTATTTATGTCATTACAGGGTTTTGTTGTTTCTAACTCTAATAGGGGAATTAAACCCATTACAAATATTAGGCTTTTAAAGACAAAGATAGTAGCAAAAAATATAAAACCATATTGAAGTACCTGAAGTGAGTGTTTTTAAAATACATATAATCTCATTATACATAATCAGTGTCACCCACACTACCTTCCTGTTCCTTTTAATTATTCACTACAATTATTACTTGCCCACTTATAATCTTTATTCTTAGTTGTATTATTATTTTCATTTTTTAATCTATATTATTTTTTATTTTATTTTTTTTAAATTAGTATTATTATGCATTATTTTTTATGATAATGTTTCCTTATTATTTTCCATGATTTTCGCCGGTCAATGCATAATGCATGATTTCAGTACATTAACATACTGCCTGTAAGGATCGCACCTGGCAAGGCTTGGCATGTTGCGCTCTAGTCAGAGTTACAGGCCTGGGCCAATCAGCAGTTAGGGAGAGATATTTGATTTCAGCTGTGTTCTAGTTTTAGTCCAGTTGGTTTCAGTCCAGACATGTTACTTTGTTTTACCCATGGCTTTGTCGTTCTGACCCATTTGTTAAGCTTTTAGCCTAAGTTCTGTTTGTTTTGTGATCTGTCTGTACTCATGGTCGGTTTAATCTTGTCTAGTTTGTATCTGTAACTTATATCCTGATTTGTGTTTTGTTCTCCACCACAGTATGGGTCCTGATCCATTGCCTTTTTTATTTTGCCCTTATGCCTTATTAGAGATAAGCGAACTCTTGAAAAATGTTATTCGGCCAATTCGCCGAATTTTCTGAAAGAATTGGGTTCGGACAGAATTTATTTCTGACCTACAAAGAGCCTCAATAGGGGTGCAGAGCACTTTGATTTGTCCTTCACGCATATGGAGGGTGCTGTGTTAGTGAAATAATACTGTTATTCAGTATGACATGCAGATTACAGGCATTGCTATTAGAATCACTGCTGCAGAGCGTCAATGTGGCAACAGGGAGACCATATGGTCTCAAAATTGAAGAAAATAAAGAGATTTTTTATGTAATTTTAATTTAATTTAATTTTAATTTATTTAATTTTTTTGAGTACCCATTCTGGTGAGCATTGAGCTGGTGGTCCTCCGCCAGGCGAGATACCCCCTGTTCCAGCCCCAGCCTCTCATCGCCCCCCTGGATATGAAAGTGTGAATGTTTCATTTAATCAGTTATGGTTCATTGTTATCGCTCCAAGCTGTTTTATTGGATTCTTGTGATAATTCCACAGGTAATATGATGTAGATGATCATTGATTACATAGGCATAAGGGCAAAATAAAAAAGATTATATCGATATTTTTAAATTAAAATTTAAGATTTATATTAGATTCCCAAGTTTTATGTCCTGGTGTTTACTTTATACTAATACTGTATGACCACAAAACCCAATCTTTCAAGGAGTGTCACGGCGAGCACTCCAGTCCAGTGTCCCGACCGTGAGCGCCCACTGCCTCGTTCCTCCGGCGGGGCCGCGATTCGCATCGCGGGATGTGCCCGCATGTGCCCATTCATTACCTGTTGCTGCCCAGCTCTCTGCCTCCCACCCACCTCCTAGGGCACGAGCACGCTTGCTTTTCTGGATTTAAAGGGACAGCGCACCACTAATTGGTGCCTGGTCCTCTTCAGACGTTATATAAACCAGCTCCTCCCCCTCTTCCCTCTTCAGTGCCTATTGCCTGAGATTAAGTGTACCCATTGTCTGTTGCCTAGCCTGTGTTGTGACCCTTCCTCTATGTTAATTGACTATGAACTTTCACCGCCTGCCTTGACCTTCTACTAGTCCTACTTCGTCTCTGCCTCATCCTACTGTACTTGCCTCGCCAAGCTGCCTGTGTGGTCGAGTCGTATTGGGGGTTGTGACCTGGGTGTAGCCTGCCGCAGCAAGCCCATCCTGCCTTGCGGCAGCCTTTAGTGAAGACCAGCGGCACCTTAGACTCCACTCCCCAATACGTCCTGTGTCATCAGCCACACCGGTCAGTGGATCCACACCCTGCACTGTTACAGCAAGATCCGGCCATGGATCCCGCTGGGGTTCCTCTGCCTAATAATCCGGATCTTGCTTCTATTGTGGCGCTCCAGTTGCAGCAGTTGGCCCAGCAGGCACAACAGTTAAGCCAATTGTCAGCCATGACGGAGCAGTTGCTGTCTGCTCAACAACAACCTCAGCAGCCACAGCCTCCTCCTTCTCCAGTCTTGCCTCCTGCTCCTGCAGTCATCTCCGGATCTAAACTCCATTTGTCTCTCCCTGAGAAGTATGAGGGGGATCCTAAGTCTTGTCATGGTTTTGTGACTCAGTGCTCCATGAACTCATGGCGGAACAGTTCCCTACGGAACGAGCGAAGGTGGCCTTTGTCCTCAGTCTCTTAACTGGAAGGGCCTTGGCCTGGGCAAATCCGCTATGGGATCACAGTAATCCACTCACACCTAATCTTCAGGCTTTCCTGACTGAATGTCGGGGTGTCTTTGAAGAACCTGCACAAGCTTCTTCCACAGAGATGGCTTTGCTGAGCCTTTCCCTGGGCAACTCCTCTGTGGGCGAGTACGCCATTCGATTTCGTACCCTGGCATCGGAGTTATCTTGGAACAATGAAGCTCTTTGCACCACTTTCAAGAGAGGACTATCTAGTCATATCAAGACAGCCCTCACTGCCCGGGAATTGCCATCTACCCTGAGTGAACTTATACAGTTGGCTTCCCGGATAGGCATCCATTTGTCTGAACGGCGTGAGGAACTACGTCAAGAAAGGAAGTCTGCATGACCTCGGTGCTTTCCTCACCTGGCACCTGTCTTCCAGCAACCACTTCAACCTTCTATGTTGCCTCCAACAGTGGAGGCTATACAGGTTGACCAGTCCCGCCTGACCCTGCAGGAAAGAACTCGCCGACGAGCCAAGAATCTTTGCTTCTACTATGCCAGTGCAGATAATTTCCTCAGCGATTGTCCTCTGCATCCACAGTCACAAGGAAACGCTTGCATTTAGGGTTTGTGGGAGAGGCCTCCCTAGGTGTGAATACCTCCTCTCCAAACTTGAATTTGACGGTCCAGCTTTCTCTACCCTCCAAAGAGACTATTTCCATTCTAGCTTTCCTGGACTCTGGGTCTGTACATATAGGGAGAAATAGATAAAAATAACCAGCGCTCAGAAGGACATCAGTTAAAAGGATAGGGGAGAAAAAGGGGATATACATGGATCAGTAGTAACTTACTCCATGTCGGGGGGATGCAACATTTATTGAGAACCCCCCCTCCAAGTTGGCATGTAGTAATGCTGGAGTGAATTGGTCCGTCATTAAACAGAACGATGCGGCATGTATTCTTCACAAAGTTTATTTGCGACGCGTTTCTGAGGTTACAAGGGCTTTCGCCACCTCCTTCATCAGGCACCGCATTGTTCTGTTTAATGACGGAACAATTCACTCCAGCAATACTACATACCAACTTGAAGGGGGGGGGGGTTTGCAATAAATGTTGCATCCCCCCCCCCAACGTGGAGTAAGTTACTACTGATCCAGATTGAAGCGCTCCCCTCTATTTTTAATCTCTTTGTTTTTTCCTTAGTACATAGATATCGTCTGCCAGTATCCCGCCTTCTGAAGCCTTTGTACATCTCTTCGGTCAACGGAGAAAATCTGGACTGTGCTGTCTTATTTTGCACAGAACCCTTACCTATGCAATTTGAAGTTCTGCATAAGGAGAAATTGTCCTTCTATGTACTTCCTCATTGTACCTCCACTCTTCTACTTGGCCTTCCTTGGTTGCAATTACATGCTCCACATCTCGATTGGAAGACTGGAGAAGTACTTAATTGGGGAACCTATTGCTTTAACAACTGTTTACATAGCCGTTGTTACGGAGCTGGACTCGGACGGTATCGGGGAGTGGAGTCTAAGGTGCTGTTGGTCTTCACTAGAGCCCGCCGCAAGGCAGGATGGGCTTGCGGCGGCAGGTGACACCCAGGTCTCCACCCCCAACACGGCTCAACCACACAGGTAGCTGGGCAAGGCGAGGTACCGAAGGATAAGGCAGTAGCGTAGTCAGACGTAGCAAAAGGTCAGGGCAGGCGGCAAAGGTGCAAAGTCAAATAACGTAGTGGGAAGGTCTGGATGCATGGATAAGAGAAACAGGCAAAATGAAACGCTTAATCTCAGGCTAGTGGCACTGAAGATCTGGCAGGGAAAAGGGGGGGTTCAAGAACTTATAGACGAGTGTCAGGTGTGTAATATAATTATGGGTGCACTGGCCCTTTAAATTTCAGAGCTCCGGCGTGTGTACCCTAGGGGATGGGGACACGTGTGCCGGAGCTGAGAAGCAGCAGCGGAGGAGTCAGAGGAGCATGGTAAGTGACGGGCTGAGGCTCGCATGCGGGCGCGTCCCACAATGCAAATCCCAGTCCTGCTGACAGCAGGAACAAAGCACTCACGGCCGGCGTGTGCGGCCGGATCACAATGCTTAACACCCGTCCGTCCAAGTTGGTCTCTTGTACTGTTCCTCTGCCTGGTCTGCCATCGTTTCTTCAGGACTTTGCTGACGGCTTTAGTGAAAAACAAGCTGAAGTTTTACCACCAAATTGTCCCTATGATTGTCCAATCGATTTATTGCCGGGCACCCCACCTACTCAGGGCAGAATTTATCCTTTGTCTGTTCCTGAAACTCAGGTCATGTCTGATTACATCCAAGAAAATCTTCAGAATGGATTTTTCAGAAAGTCGTCCTCTTTGCGACCTTGCATCGACTACCATGGCTTGAATAAAATTACTTCCTTTGATCTGAGAATTATTTGATCGTCTGCGTGGTGCCAGGATTTTCTCCAAACTCAAACTTCGTGGGGCCTGTAATTTGATCTGCATACGAGAAGGAGACGAATGGAAGACTGTGTTTAATACTCGTGATGGACATTTCCAGTATCTTGCGATGCCATTAGGACTCTGTAATGCTCCAGCAGTCTTCCAAGAGTTTGTTAATGATATATTTCGTGACCTCTTATACTCCTGTGTTGTTGTCAATTTGGATGACATACTCATTTACTCACCCAAGGTCCAGACTCACAGCTCTCACCTCCGCCAAGTTTTACAGCGTCTCCGAGACAATCATCTCTACGCTAAACTTGAGAAGTGTACTTTTTCACTGGACTGGCCACGACCTTCTGGCTTGTCAAAGAAATCAATGAATTTCTACCACCTTTCCTGAGTTTAATATCAAGTTGATTCTTAAAAGATGGTCTGCCATCGTTTCTTCAGGACTTTGCTGACGGCTTTAGTGAAAAACAAGCTGAAGTTTTACCACCAAATTGTCCCTATGATTGTCCAATCGATTTATTGCCGGGCACCCCACCTACTCAGGGCAGAATTTATCCTTTGTCTGTTCCTGAAACTCAGGTCATGTCTGATTACATCCAAGAAAATCTTCAGAATGGATTTTTCAGAAAGTCGTCCTCTTTGCGACCTTGCATCGACTACCATGGCTTGAATAAAATTACTTCCTTTGATCTGAGAATTATTTGATCGTCTGCGTGGTGCCAGGATTTTCTCCAAACTCAAACTTCGTGGGGCCTGTAATTTGATCTGCATACGAGAAGGAGACGAATGGAAGACTGTGTTTAATACTCGTGATGGACATTTCCAGTATCTTGCGATGCCATTAGGACTCTGTAATGCTCCAGCAGTCTTCCAAGAGTTTGTTAATGATATATTTCGTGACCTCTTATACTCCTGTGTTGTTGTCAATTTGGATGACATACTCATTTACTCACCCAAGGTCCAGACTCACAGCTCTCACCTCCGCCAAGTTTTACAGCGTCTCCGAGACAATCATCTCTACGCTAAACTTGAGAAGTGTACTTTTTCACTGGACTGGCCACGACCTTCTGGCTTGTCAAAGAAATCAATGAATTTCTACCACCTTTCCTGAGTTTAATATCAAGTTGATTCTTAAAAGACAATGAAACAATTACACTTTTGCTTTGTCATGAAGATTTTGCTTTTCTTAAAAAATTTATTCTGTCTACGTTTTGCTTATGAGTGTAATATGCCCATGTCATCACGTCCTGCCAAGAGCCATATGGAGTCAAGGTAAGGAAGATAAAGAAAACTATACCACGTAAATTTTTATTCTGGATTGGCTGAACTACGGACAATTTACACAATTTACACTATAAAGACAGTGATCTTATCTGATCAAATTGCATATGCCAGTAGGATGTGTGAAAATATGCTACGTGTATGCATGTTTCATTGTAATCTTGCTTAATTAATTAATAATAATTTATTTTTAATTTGGTCCAGCTGTTTCACGTTGTAATTATTTTAACAGGCTTGAAAGCTATTCAGCGTTTTCTCGGCCTTGCCAATAATTATCGGCAATTTATTTCTCACTACTCCACCTTGGTAGCTCTCATCATTTCTCTCACTAAGAAGTCTGCTAATCCAAAGATCTGAACTCCAGAGGCTGAAGAAGCATTCAAACACTTAATGTCCGCATTCACTTCCGCTCCTGTTTCATCAAGACTCGATCCTGGCAAGTAGTTTATTTTGGAAGTGGATGCTTCTTCAGTTGGAGCAGGTGCAGTGTTCATGCAAAAGTCCTCTAAAGGAAAAACTGTAACCTGCAGGTTTTTCTCTAAGACCTTCTCTCCTGCAGAGAGAAATTATGCCATTGGAGATTGTGAGCTTTTGGCAATAAAGTTGGCTTTGGAAGAATGATGTCACCTCTTGGAAGGCTCTATACATCTGCTTACAATTTATTCTGACCATAAGAACTTGCTCTTCATGTCGGCCCATCGTCTCAACCCTCGGCAAGCTCGTTGGTCCCTCTTCTTCTCCAGATTCGACTTTTATGTTTACTTCTGTCCAGCAGAGAAGAAGGAGCTTATACTCTATCTAGGTCCTCAGATGTTCAAGACCAGGAATAGGAATCCCACCCTCAGCACATTATTCCTCCTGATCGTCTCATCTCTGCAGCGAGACGGTCTTCAGCACCTGCCTCCTGGGAAGACGTACGCATCTCCCCATTTAAGACTCCGAGTCTTGAAATGGGGTCATTCTTCTCTTCTGGCCGGTCATGACGGAATTCATAAATCCTTGCAGCTCATCTCCAGACAGTATTGGTGGCCTACTTTAAAACAGGATCTCATTGATTTTGTCCATTCTTGTTCCTGTTCCAAACCTGCAGGTCTTCTACATCCTTTGCCAATTCCAGAATTGCCCTGGACCGATATTGGACTTTATTACAGACCTTCCTTATTCTGGCAGCAATACGGTCATTTGGGTTGTAGAAGAACGATTCTCTAAAATGGCTCATTTTGTGCCTCTGCCTGGATTACAATCTGAACCATAGCTTGCCAAACTTTTTCTTTGCCATAGCTCGTGCTTTTATGGTTTGGCTTCTCATATTGTATCCGACCAAGGAGTCCAGTTCGTCTCTAAGTTCTGAAGGGCCCTCTGCTCACGTCTCCAAGTAAAATTGGATTTTTCCTCAGGTTCCCACCCACAAACCAATGGAAAGGTCGAAAGGGGGAAGCAGGTCTTGGGCGTCTATGTTCGCCATTTTGTTTCAGCTCGTCAAGACGACTGGGACGATTTACTTCCCTGGGCCAAGTGTTCTTACAACCATAGGGATTCCGAATCTACTGGGACTTCACCTTTCTTTGTGGTCTATGGACTTTATCCTTGTCCTCCTCTTCCCTTATCTTCTTCCTCCAGTCTTCCTATGGCTGATAAACAAGTACGGAATTTTGCTTCCATGTGGCAGAAGACCCGTCACTCCCTATTATATGCCACGGCCCGTATGAAATCTCAAGCGGAGAAGAAAAGACGTTCTCCTCCTGAATTCTCTCCTGGGGACAGAGTGTGGTTATCTTCCAAGTATATCTGTTTTAAGATACTCTATTATAAACTGGGACCTCGCTATTTGGGACCTTATAAGATCAAGAAATTGGATTTTTCCTCAGGTTACCACACACAAACCAATGGACAGGTCGAAAGGGTGAACCAGGTCTTGGGCAACTATCTTTGCCATTTTCTTTCAGCTAGTCAAGACGACAGGGCCGATTTACTTCCGTGGGCTGAGTTTTCTTACAATCATAGAGATTCCGAATCTACTGGGACTTCACCTTTCTTTGTGGTCTATGGACTTCATCCTCGTCCTCCTCTTTCCTTGTCTTCTTCCTCCAGTGTTCCTATGGCTGATGAACAAGTACGGAATTTCGCCTCCATCTGGCAGAAGACCCGTTACTCCCTTTTAAATGCCACGACCCGTATGAAATCTCAAGGGGACAAGAATAGACATTCTCCTCCCGAATTCGAGTGTGGTTATCTTCCAAGTATATCCATTTTAAGGTACCCTGTTATAAACTGGGCCCTCGCCATTTGGGACCTTATAAGATCAAGAAATGTTTAAATCCTGTGGCTTATTCTCTCCATCTACCATCTTCTCTCTGGATCACAAATTCTTTTCATGTCTCCCTCTTGAAACCAGTTATCTATAACCGCTTCTCTAAAAAAGACATTTCTCCTACCCCCATCTCAGGTACCTCAGATGTTTACATCATCAAGGAATTTCTGGACTCCAAGTTTATCAGAGGAAAACGTTTTTTCCTTGTAGATTGGGAACGATTTGGGCCGGAGGACAGGTCTTGGGAGCCGCAGGACAATATTCTTGACTGTAATCTCATTCAAAAAATGTTGTCCTCAAAAAAGAGGGGAAGACCAAAAGGGGGGTGGGGGTACTGTCACAGTGAGTGCTCCGATCCGGTGTCCCGATCATGAGTGTCCGCAGCCTGCCACGGGATGAGCTTGCATGCAAATAGCGGCCCATTCATTACCTGCTGCTGCCCGGCTCTCTGCCTCCCTATGCGTGCCCCTGCCTCCTAGGACATGCGTGCGTCGGCTTATCCAGATTTGAAGGACCAGCGCACCACTATTTGGTGACTGGTCCTCTCCATACATATAAACCAGCTCCTCCCCCTCTTCCCTGCCCGATCTTCAGTGCCTATTGCTTTAGATTAAGCGTACCCATTGTCTGTTGCCTAGCCTGTGTTCTGACCCTTCCGCTACGTTAATTGACTACGAATCTTCGCTGCCTGCCTTGACCTTCTGCTAGTCCAACTTCGTCTCTACCTCATCCTACTGTACTTCGCCTCGCCCAGCTACCTGTGTGATCGAGGCGTATCGAGGGTAGCGACCTGGTTATCGCCTGCTGCAGCAAGCCCATCCTGCCTTGTGGCGGGCACTGGTAAAGACCAGCAGCATCTTAGACTACACTCCCCGATATGGCCCATGTCATCAGCCACACAGGTCAGTGGATCTACACCCTGCACCGTTACAAGGAGTCACATGGAGGTACAATGAAAAAGCCTAGAGGAGGCAGCAGCATAAGGAGACCATAATCTGGCAGAATAACACAGCCTAAAATTGGAAGCAGCACGAGGAGACCATATAGTGGCAGAACGACCCAGTCTTGAGGTGGCAACAGCCGGACAAGACCATAGGGACTCACAATAGAGAAGATTAAAGATATTTTTGAAATTTTAATTTGAAGATTTTAGATATATTAAAATTTTAAAAGTTAAATTTAAGGGGCCAACAGCATAAGGAGACCATATGTTAGCACAATGATGGAGCTGGCGGAAGCATGAGTAGACAAGGGCTTCACAATCCCTAAGATTAAAAGATGAATTTTAAAACTGAAATTGAAGATTTATGGTAGCTAGTGCTACCATAAAATATTTTTAGGTAGTGTCCCAGGCTCAGCAGCATCAGTAAACCAAAAAGGGGCTGAATGACACAGCCTGGAACTGGCGGCAGCATGAGTTGACAATAGGGATTCACAATCCCTAAGATTAAAAGATGAATTTTAAAATTATAATTGAAGATTTATGGTAGCTAGTGCTACCATAAAATATTTTTAGGTAATGTCCCAGGCCTAGCAGCATCAGTAAACCATATAGTGACTGAATGGCACAGCCTGGAGCTGACAATAGGGCTTCACAATCCCTAAGATTAAAAGATGAATTTTTAAATTGAAATTGAAGATTTTGTAATTGAAATTTAAGATTACACTCCCAAGTTTTAATGTCCTGGGCCCCAGAGTGTGGTTACAAAGGACTAAATCTAATAAGGAGTCACATGGCGGCACAATGAAAGAGCCTGGAGGTGGCATCAGTATGAGAAGACCATATAGTGGCTGAATGACCGCCTGGAATTTGTGGTAGCATGAGGAGACCATATAGTTTGGCTATAGAGTTGGCTGAAGCATGAGGATACCATATAGTGGCTGAATGGCACAGCCTGGATGTGGCGGAAGCATGAGGAGACCATATAGTGGCTGAATGGCACAGCCTGGAGTTTGTGGCAGCATAAGTAGACCATATATTGTCTGAAAGGCACAGCCTGGAGGTGACTGAAGCATGAGGAGACCATATAGTGGCTGAATGGCACTGTCTGGAGTTTGTAGCAGCATGAGGAGACCATATAGTGTTTGAATGGCACAGCCTGAAGGTGGCTGAAGCATGAGGAGACCATATAGTGGCTGAATGGTACAGCCTGGAGGTGGCAGCAGCAGCATCAGGAGTCCTGAAAGGGACCCAGTGATAAAGGGGGGCAGTGGGTGGCAATACCAGTGCCCGGTGATCAAGGTGGGTGAAAAAAGGTCTGATGCAGAGGAATGTTTGTAACTGGGGAGCAGCGCCTTAAATCTGTTTGGCACTATCCATATTAGTGAAGTGTTGGTGTGGCACCTTGGTCAATCTACTCTGATGCATCAGGCATTGGTGGGTGGAAATCCTGGCTGATCCAGTGCCTTAAGTGAGCCGGAACGCGGCGGTACGCAGTACGCCACTTTCAAAAATGCCTATTGACAGTACCAGCACCTCTTCCTGCGCCCAGAACGCGCTTTTAGAGTACCGGAACGCTAATTTGCACTTTTTATTTTTTATTTTTTATTTCCCGACCTGGCCTGCGTGCCTCTGACTCACGGCACAGAGGGGGGAAGGGAAGTATCTGTGCGCTTTGCTGTGCGTGCGCACACAGCGTCCCCCTGCATATCCCTTTGTCTCCCTGCATCTCCCTCCCCCATGCATCTCCCATCGTCCCAACCCTCTCCACTCCCCCACTCCTGTCATCCATGTCCACCCCTCTGTTACCCCTTCTTAACCCTGTCCACCCCCCACTCCTGTCATCCATGTCCACCCCTCTGTTACCCCTTCTTAACCCTGTCCACCCCCCAGTCCTGTCATCCGTGTCCACCCCTCTGTTACCCCTTTTTATCCCTGTCCACCCCCCACTCCTGTCATCCATGTCCACCCCTCTGTTACCGTTTCTTAACCCTGTCCACCCCCCCACTCCTGTCATCCATGTCCACCCCCTGTCACCCATGTTCACGCCCCAGTCCGCCCCCAGTCTACCCCCTGTCACACATATCCACCCCACAGTCTACCCCGTCACCCGTGTCCACCCCCTATTCACCCCTCTGTCACCCCTGTCACCCCTCTTTTAACTGCTTGTCCACCCTCCTGTCATTCATGTCCACCTTGGCCACCCTTCTGTCACCCTTGTCCATTCCCCTGTCACACATGTTCACCCCCCCTGTCCACCCTTCTGACCACCCCCCAGTATACACCTGTCACCCATGTCCACCCCCTATTCACCCCTCTGTCACCCCGTCCATTCCCCTGTTACACATGTTCACCCCTCTGACCACCCCCCAGTCTACACTTTTCACCCATGTCCACCCCCTATTCACCCCTTTGTCGCTCCTCTCCACCCCTCTATTAACCACTTGTCCACCCTCCTGTCATCCATGTCCACCTATCCACCCCTCTGTCACCCATTTTCATCCCCCATTCTCCACCCCTCTGATCACATCCTTGTCACCCATGTCCACTCCTGTCACCCATCTACACTCTTCTACACCCCTCTGTCACCCATCTACACCCCTTTGTCACCCATGTACACCCCCTATGCCCCCTGTCACCCATGTACACTCTTCTACACCCCTCTGTCACCCATGTACACTCTTCTACACCCCTCTGTCACCCATGTACACTCCTCTATACCCCTCTGTCACCCATGTACACCCCTCTGTCACCCATGTACACCCCTCTACACCCCTCTGTCACCCATGTACACTCCCCTATACCCCTGTTACCCATGTACACTCCTCTACACCCCTCTGTCACCCATGTACACTCCTCTATACCCCTCTGTCACCCATGTACACCCCTATGTTACCCATATACACTCCTCTATACCCCTCTGTCACCCATGTACACTCCTCTATACCCCTCTGTCACCCATGTACACCCCTCTACACCTCTCTATCACCCATATACACTCTTCTACACCCCTCTGTCACCCATGTACACCCCTCTGTCACCCATGTACACCCCTCTACACCCCTCTGCCACCCATGTACACTCCTCTATACACCTGTCCCCCATGTACACTCCTCTACACCTCTATGCCACCCATGTACACTCCTCTACACACCTGTCACCCATGTACACTTTTCTACACCCCTTTACACCTATATGCCCCTGCATTCCTCTCCACTTGTAAAAGGGGAATCTGGAGACTGATGCTGATAAAGTGCAGAGCCTAATAGGTTTGTTTTGCAGGTTTAACAGTGAAGAATTGTGGCTGGAAGAAACCGTGATGATGGCCCAGGCCAGATGGAGAAGAGAACGACACTGATTAGAGAACACGTCATTTGTGAGTTGCTGCATAAAGCAGCACTGTAAACTACATAACTACATACCCACAGATAAATAGATATTGGAGATTTATCAAAACCTGTCCAGAGGAAATGTTGCCCACTTGCCCATAGCAACCAATCAGATTGCCTCTTCCATTTTTTAACAAGGCCTCTGAAAAATGAAAGAAGCAATCTGATTGGTTGCTGTTGGCAACTCAGCAACTTTTCCTCCTGACAGATTTTGATTAATCTTCCCCGTTGTGCATTGCGTAATCCTTTTTTTTTGTTTTTGCTCGTCAACTTCGGTAGGGGTGCCCGGCGAATTTTTTTTTTTCCGCGGTGTGCCTCAAACCAAAAGTACAGTACCGACACCTCTTTTGGGCCACTTAAAGCACTGGGCTGATCCATGAACACCAACGAAGAAAACCCCTACAACTAAGTAGGTTACTGTGCAATAGAACTAGCACCACCGAATCAAAGAAGATAGATGCACAGGACCATAATAAAGTATAAAAAATATAAATTTTTATTGGATTACACTTGAAAAAGCAACATAAAAAACATATATCTGAAAAAAATTGTTAGAAAAAAAAGGAAAGAAAAAGCAGTAAGGCACCAGAATACAGCAGAGAACTAAGTGGATAGAGGGTCTGACAAAACACAGCAAAAAAAAAATAAATATATATATATGCCTAAGACAGTGTGGGTATACAAAAAATATCAAAGACTATCAATGAGTCATAAGACACAACACTGTTAAACAGGACATAAGAAATATATAAACACACTAATGGATGCCAGACCAAACCCACCAAACCCCAACGATCGTTTGCTCAAAATGTGCTTATTCAGGGCGCCCCCCCTGGGGGCTTGAGCAAACGGCAGGTGTCATGTATGAGCTGCCACTGATTCACATTGAAGTTACACAGGGGAGTACCCCTATCCGCTTGGATCATCATGAAATCGGTGATAGCATTTCTCTGTTCGTACAGGCAGCCCAACATAGGGAGGGTGGAATTTCAACGTGTGGCAATGTCACAAATCAGACTATGTTGGGGGATACTGTTCTGACGCTGCAGCTTAAGGAGGGTGTGCTTTACCGTGTACAAGTACATTGTTAGGATGTCTTGCAAATGCACTTCAGGAACTGCTTCACAACCAGATTGAACACGTGTGCCATGCAGGGCGCATGGTTCAGCCTTCCTTGTCGCAGCGCATACAAGAAGTTCTTCCCATTGTTAGTCACCATGGTTCCCATTTCCAGTTTTTGTCGAGTACAGGAACCACACTACCCAGTGAGCCGTAAAGGACATGTATTGTCCCTGACCGTAGTTACAGCTCCAGACGACGGCACTGCCATGCACTTTGGTACACACTGACAGGCTCAAGGACTGGCCCACCTTCTCTTCCACAAAATGGTGCAGGGCTGGTACTGCCTTCTTCGCAAAGAAATGACGGCTTTGCACTCTCCACCTCGGCTCGGCACAAGCCATCAGTTCTCTGAAAGGGGAATAATCCACCACTAGAAAAGGGAGGCACTGCAGCACCAGCAAATTAGACAGGAGCACATCCAGCTTCTGCACCGTTGGATGAGTGGGTGCATACTGTTGTCTCTTGGACATGGCTTCGCCAATGGATTGTTGGTGGAATGACTGACTAAAAGTAGGAGGAGCAGGAGCCTCATGAGTGACAGAAGGAGGGTATGACACACAGCTCCCTTCGGCTGAGGTGGTGGAGCCTTGGCTGGCTGAAAGAGGGAGCGGCGTGCCACTGGGTGATGCAGCAGGCTGGACCATTACATCGGAGTCATGGTTCTCCCAGGGCCGTGGTGCCAACATTGGGACCCTGGCCACACTTCACCTTCTGCCGACATATCTTGCATGTGGCTATGTTAACCTTCTCCGGATGCTTGATGAAAAACTGCCACACTGCCGAGTACCCGATTTTTCCACCAACAGTCCACACTAATTGACTACTACTGCCCCCGTCTCCAGGAACCCCTTTTCCACTACCTCCCGGGAAGGTAGACTGCCGGGAAGCAGGTGGTCTCCCCTGGGCATGTTTGGCTCCAGAAGTTCCACTTTTGTTACCATGCTGACTGCCAACCATGCTACCACCTTGCTGGCTCAGCTGCTGCCTCACAGGCAACCTGCAACCCTTTTCTCCTGATGATGATGAAGCCAAGTGCGATCAGCTTCATCATCACCAACAAGTGTCTGCACATCACTGATGTCCTCCTCAGGTTCCTCAACATTGTCTGCTTTAGGACATTGAATGCTGGCAACACCGTCTTCGACGTCACGCTCCTCAGTACTTGCCCACCTAGCGGAGGAAGCGGCGGATGTCTTCTCCACTTCTTGGCTGGGCAGTAGCTGCTGACTGTCCTTTATTAGATCATCCTCACTGAATAGTGGAGCTGAACCCACAGCATAAGATACCTCTTTAGGAGGGGAACAGCATAGGACAGAGGCAATGGGAGGACAGGGACTTCTCCTGGGCCATGCTAACTGAAGGTTGTGTCTGAGGAACCCACCGACTGTTGGCTGGGGGTATCAGATGTCACTTGTGATGAAGTGGATGACCATGTTAACCAAACGATGACGGCAGATGAGTTGCTGGTCGAGACACGACCGCTAGCTGATACCGGGAGCTTAGGCCTCTCGCTGCGACTCCTGCTGCCACTCTCCCCTAGTTGCGCTCTCTCACAGACTATTAGGAATTTACTGCTATGTATGCATTATATCATCTACAGACTAGTATAACCAGCAGATGATTTGTTGTGGAACAAAGAGGGCAGAAAAATGCACTGCAGTACACTTAAAAAAACGTATTGGAGTAAAACACCAGCTGGTGATTACTTTTGCCTGGACTTTCCAGTATCTAGGCCCTTGACAGAGTAACATCTACAAAATAGTACACTACTTAGATGTAGGTATGTGGTATGCACTTATGAGGGCAGAGTAATGCGCTACAGTACACTTAACGAAACATATTTTAGTAAAACACCAGTCGGTGATTACTTTTGCCTGGACTTTCACAGTATCTAGGCCCTTGACTGATTAACAGGTACAAAAAAGTACACCACTTAGCTGTAGGTATGTGGTATGCACTTATAAGGGCAGAAAAATGTGTTACAGTACGCTTAAAAAAACGTATTGGAGTAAAACACCAGCCGGTGATTACTTTTGGCTATCATTTCACATGTTGTTGGCCCTTGACAGATTATTAGGTACAAAATAGTACACCCCTTTGATGTAAGTATGTGGTATGCACTTATGAGGGCAGAAAAATGCATTACAGTGCGCTAAAAAACACATTGACTGTTGGCTACACAACAGTGCTGCAGTCAACAGTCAATGTGTCTCAAATACTATTAGGAATGGACTGCTGAGTATGGATTATACCATCTACAGACTAGTATAACCAGCAGAACAAAGACACAGATTTGCCCTTAAAAAAATATTTCCCCCCCCCCCATCTGAAAACATTTCTGCAGCTGAGGCAACATACAGCTCTCTGCCCCTCCCTGTAATACAATGCTGTTTACAGTGACTGAGGGGTTAATTGCTGCAGTAAGAATTAGTTTCTGTGCAAAAATGCTGTGCTGAGGTGGAACGCTGTGGCAAAAAGCTTTTCTGTGTAACACACACACAGCGATGTCCGTCCTATCTCTCTGCAGTTTAATAAATGAAATGACGAGCCGGAATATGGCTGCCAAATATATAGGGCTGTGAAATCACAGGGGTGTCTGGCTGCTGATAGGCTGCATCCTGCATGTGATTCAGGGTTATCCTGCCCCCCTGCCTTCCCGCCTTGCCTTCCCGCCTTCCCAGCGTTCCTTGCCCGATGTCCTGACAGGTGGATCCGCCATTTTAGATGCCCTGGAGTGCACTAAATGGAGTTTAATGAAGCGATTCGTGCGATAGAAGCATGGCAATATAATCACGGCGATATTCGCATTCATTGAGAATAGAAATTTTCATGAAATTTGTAACTAATTCGGGTTCATCAGCTTTGATTCACTCATCTCTACCTGGTATGTGTAGTATTTCTGTTCATCCCTGTTAGAACCCAAACCTGTATCCAGACCTGTATTCTGATCTGTTTGCTTTTTTTTACTCTGCCACAGTATAGGTCCTGATCCATTGCTTCCTCCTGTGCCCCTATACCAGGTGTGGTTTCTGTGTATGGTCTTATATTATCCTGTAATAGTGTAGTCTGTTCTGTATAGTGTTCTGACATTAGTATTTGTTCACCCATGTGCATTCCTGGTAAACATGCCGCTATATCTCTTGGTAACCTGTTATGTAAATTTTCTCATACCTGCCGTATATTGCTTTGATCCTGAGACTGTTAGGTTGCTACCCCTGGTACAACTAACCCACAGTGGCAGCTGAGGTGAGGCGTGATACAATTTTATTTGGAAATTCAGACACAGGGACTGGCAGGAAGGTCAGGGCTGGCGGCAAGGTGCGTGGTCAGGAAACGTAGAAAAACGGTACAGGTACACGGTATAGTCAGGTCACTGCAAGTTACGCTTTCTCAATGGCTACAAGGCAAAAAGATCCAGCAGGGGTCAAGAGGAAGGCATGACTAATAACAGTACCCCCCCTTACGTCTCCCCCTCTTTTTAGGCCGTAAGAACCTCAGCACGAGATCCCGATCAAGAATGTTCTCTTCTAATTCCCAGGACCTTTTTTCAGGACCAAACCCTTTCCAGTCCACCAGGAAGAATCATTTCCCCTGACAATTTTGGTGGCCAGAATCTCTTTTACCTCAAAAACATCAGGAGCACCAGACACAGGAGTGGGAAAGACATTCCCCTGGGAGAAGGAGTTGAGGACTAGTGGCTTAAGGAGGGAGACATGGAAGGAGGTCGAGATGTGAAGAGATGGTGGCAAATGGAGCTTATATGACACCGGGTTAATACGGTGCAAGATCTTAAAAGGACCCAGGAACCAAGGACCCAGTTTGTAACTCGGGATCCTCAGATGTACATATTTGGCAGACAGACAGCCCCTGTCCCCAGGAGAGAAAACTGGGGGTGGCCTTCTCTTCTTGACGGCCTTAGAATTCATGCGGGAGGAGGAACCCCAGAAGCAGTGAACAGTGGAAGAGGGTGGCAACTGTAGACAATGAAGAATGGAGAAGTTTTTGGAGCCTTAGAGTCCAGGTGGTTAAAGGAAAACTCCGCCCAAGGTAACAGATTGGCCCATCATCCTGCCATGCAGAAACAAAATGGTGGACATAATCCCCTAAAATTTGGTTCACCTCTCTACCTGGCCCGTAGGCTTGAGACGAGGAATCTTGTCACGGGTAGTGCAGGAATGAACAAAATCTGTAACATTACATTTCAGGTCCGGCCACCAGTAATGACAGGAGATGAGCAGAAAGGACTTCTGCACTCCAGGATGCCTGGCTAGCAAAGAAGAATGTCCCCAGATCAACACCTTAAAGTGTACTTCTCATGAAACAAACTTTTTATATATTAAAGATAAAGCCCTACTCTACAATTTTTAATTGCTTTTATTTAAAAAAAATTCTCCTTTCATGTTTTTTTTTTTTACCTTGTTAGGGGTCTCCCTAGCAATCCTGTCAGCAAGCATTTGGACTCAGTGGCCCACATTTAGCATTGTAGTGTAAGTGAAGCATTTTTTTACACCTTTTTTTTTTGTGTGTGCTGATAATGTGCAGGAGCACCAAATTTATTAAATGGTCAAAGAGCATTTGATAAATTTTGTGCAGGTCACATTTTCTGAAATGTCTGTCTTCACATACACCAAAAAGCTACACCATGTCTGGGCTGGTGTAGTTTTAGAGACTTTTCATTGGCTTTGCGCCTTTTTTTGCTCCTCTTTACAAAAGGCGCAATGATAAATCCCTTCCATATCACGTCTATTGCCAAAGTCAGTGGATTGCAACTCAAAATCAGCAGAAATGTGTAAACAAAAAGGGGCAAAAAAAGGCGCAGAAACCCTGCTTGCTTCTTTTTTAGACACAAAAAACTGTCTAAAGACAATGATAAATGTGGCCCAGTGAGTGTGTCTGAAATCCAGTCAGTGCAGCTCCCAGCCTGTCAGACAGGCAGGAGGGAGGGAGGGAGAGCACTCAGCTCATACACAAGCAGGGATCAAACAGAGATGATACAGTCCCTCTTCTCTTTTTCTCAGTTCCTCTCCCCTCTGTCCACTTTCCACATGGCTAATTATATATGCACTGCTCTCCGGACTTGCCGTTGCTATGACAACATCCCCTGCTCTCTGCTTACAACTGCATTACCAAAGAGCATAGAAAAAAGGTATTTTAGGGGGTTTTAAAGCAAAATAAATGCAGGGAAAGACTTTGTCAAAGTCAGGGACAGAGGGGGAGGGGGATTAGGGAAAGTTTAGATAGTGATAGGTACTCTTTAACCCCTTAAGGACCCAGCCCAAATATACCTTAAGGACCTGGCCATTTTTTTAACATCTGACCAACTCTAGGATGCTTTTACCTTTCATTCTGATTCCGAGATTGTTTTTTGGTGACATATTCTACTTTATGTTAGTGGTAACATTTTGTCGATACTTTTATAATTTGTTGGTGAAAAATTCCAAAATTTGATGAAAAATTTTTTTTGCATTTTTTTAAACTTTGAAGCTCTCTGCTTTTAAGGAAAATTTATATTCCAAATAAATTATATTTTGATTCACAAATACAATACGTCTACTTTATGCTTGCATCATAAATCTTACATGTTTTTACTTTTGGAAGACACCAGAGGGCTTCAAAGTTCAGCAGCAATTTTCCAATTTTTCACAACATTTTCGAAATCGGAATTTTTCAGGGACCAGTTCAGTTTTGAAGTGGATTTGAAGGGCCTTCATATTAGAAATACCCCAAAATGACCCAATTATAAAAACTGCACCCCTCAAAGTATCGAAAATGACATTCAGTAAGTGTTTAACCCTTTAGGTGTTTCACAAAAATAGCAGCAAATTGAAGGAAAGAATTCAAAATCTTCATTTTTTACACTCGCATGTTCTTGTAGACCCAGTTTTTGAATTTTTTCAAGTGGTAATAGGAGAAAAAGCCCTCAAAAGTTGTAACCCAATTTCTCTCGAGTAAGGAAATACGTCATATGTGTATGTCAAGTGTTCGGCCGGTGCAGTAGAGGGCTCAGAAGGGAAGGAGCAACAATGGGATTTTGGAGAGTGAATTTTTCTGAAATGGTTTTTGGGGGGCATGTCACATTTAGAAAGCCCCCTATGGTGCCAGAACAGCAGAAAGCCCCACATGGCATACCATTTTGAAAACTACACCCCTCAAGGCACGTAACAAGGGGTCCAGTTAGCCTTAACACTCCACAGGTGTTTGACAACTTTTCATTAAAGTCGGATGTGTAAATGGAAAAAACTTTTTTTCACTAAAGTGCAGTTTTTCCCCCAAATTTACCATTTTTACAAAGGGTAATGGGAGAAAATGCCCCCCCAAATTTGTAACCCCATCTCTTCTGAGTATGGAAATATCTCATGTTAGGACGTTAAATGCTCTGCTGGGGAACTACAATGCTCAGAAGAGAAGGAGTCACATTTGGCTTTTTGAAAGTAACTTTTGCTGAAATGGTTTTTTGGGGGCATGTCGCATTTAGGAAGCCCCTGTGGTGCCAGAATAGCAAAAAAATACCCGCATGGCATACTATTTTGGAAACTACACCCCTTAAGGAACATAGCAAGGGGTATAGTGAGCCTTAACTACCCACAAGTGTTTGACCAATTTTTTTTAAAGTTGGATGTGTAAATGAAAAAAAATATTTTTTTTACTAAAATGCAGTTTTTCCCTAAATTTTACATTTTACAAGGGGTAATAGGAGAAAATGACCCCTAAAATTTGTAACCCCATTTCTTCTGAGTATGGAAATACTCCATGTATGGACATCAAGTGCTCTGCTGGCGAACTACAATGCTCAGAAGAGGAGGAGTGCCATTGAGCTTTTGGAAAGAGAATTCATTTGGAATGGTAGTCAGGGGCCATGTGCGTTTACAAAGCCCCCCATGGTGCCAGAACAGTTGACCCCCCCACATGTGACCCCATTTTGAAAACTACACCCCTCACAGAATTTAATAAGGGATGCAGTGAGTATTTACACCCCACTGGCATTTGACAGATCTTTGAAACAGTGGCAGTGCAAATGAAACATTTTATTTTTCATTTTCACGGACCACTGTTCCAAAAATCTGCCAGACACCTGTGGGCATAAATGCTCACTGTACCCCTTATTACATTACACGAGGGGTGTAGTTTCCAAAATGGGGTCACATGTGTCGGGGTCCATTGTTCTGGCACTATGGGGGCTTTGTAAACAATTGGCCTTCAATTCCGGACAAATTTTCTCTTCAACATCCCAATGGCGCTCCTTCTCTTCTGAGCATTGTAGTTCACCAGCAGAGCACTTTACATTCACATATGGTGTATATACTTACTCAGAAGAGATGAGGTTGCAAATTTTGAGGGGCTTTTTTACTATTTTCCCTTGTGAACTTATTTAGGGTAACGCCAGCATTTTAGTGAAATTTTTTTTTTTTCATTTTACCATCCAACTTTAATGAAAATTCGTCAAACACCTGTGGGGTGTTAAGGCTCACTATACCCCTTGTCACGTTCCGTGAGGGGTGTAGTTTCCAAAATGGAGTCACATGTGGGTATTTATTTTTTTGCGTTTATGTCAGAACCGCTGTTAAATCAGCCACCCTTGTGCAAATCACCAATGTAGGCCTCAAATGTACATAGTGCGCTCTCACTCTTGTGCCTTGTTGTGTGTCCGCAGAGCATTTTGCTTCCACATATGGGGTATTTCCGTACTCAGGAGAAATTGCATTACAAATTTTGGGGGTCTTTTTTTCCTTTTACCGCTTGTGAAAATAAAAAGTATGGGGCAACACCAGCATGTTAGTGTAAAATTTTTTTATTTTTTTACACTAACAGGCTGGTGTAGCCCCCAACTTTTACCTTTTCATGAGGGGTAAAAAGAGAAAAAGCCCCGATAAATTTGTAGTGCAATTTCTCCCGAGTACGGAAATACCCCATATGTGTCCTTAAACGGTTTCCTTGAAATACGACAGGGCTACGAAGTGAGAGAGCGCCATGCGCATTTGAGGACTAAATTAGGGATTGCAGAGGGGTGGACATAGAGGTATTCTACGCCAGTGATTGCCAAACAGGGTGCCATCAGCTGTTTCTAAACTCCCAGCATGCCTGGACAGTCAGTGGCTGTCCAGAAATGCTGGGAGTTGTTTTGCAACAGCTGGAGGCTCCGTTTTGGAAACACTGCCGTACAAGACGTTTTTAATTTTTATTGGGGGGGACAGTGTAAGGGGTGTATATGTAGTGTTTTAACCTTTATTATGTGTTAGTGTAGTGTAGTGTTTTCAGGGTACATTCGCACTGGTGTGTTACGGTGAGTTTCCTGCTAGGAGTTTGTGCCACAGCCCAAACTTGAAGCAGGAATTTTACTGTAAACCTGTCCGTGTGAACCTCCAGCTGTTTCAAAACTACAACACCCAGCATTACTGACAGACCGTGCATGCTGGGAGTTGTACTTTTGCAACAGCTGGAGGCACACTGGTTGGAAAACCTTCAGTTAGGTTCTGTTACAACAACTGTTTGCTGTCTGGGCATGCTGGGATTTGCAGTTTTGCAACATCTGGAGGGCTACAGATTATAGACCGCTGCACAGTGATCTCCAAACTGTGGACCTCCAGATGTTGCAAAACTAGAAATCCCAGCATGCCCAGACAGCAAACAGCTATGTGGGCATGCTAGGAGTTGTAGTTTTGCAAGATCTGGAGGGATATAGTTTAGAGACCACTGTATAGAGACCACTGTAACAGCTGTTGCAAAACTACATATTCCAGCATGCCCAAACAGCTGTCTGGGCATGCTGGAAGTTGTATTTTTGCAACATCTGGAGAGCTAGAGTTTTGAGACCACAGTCTCAGACTGTAGCCCTCCAGATCAACTTATCGGCTTCCGTAGGATCCAGGGAGCCGCTGCCTCCGGACGGGTAAGTGGACGTCGGCACCCGGTCCCCTTCGTTTTCCCGTTCTGCCCCGCCTATTGTGGGTGGGCAGGACGGGGAAAACGAAAGTTAACCCCCCCACCCCCGATCTGCTATTGGTCGTCGCTTCTGACGATCAATAGCAGACCAATAGCAAGGATAGGAGGGATGGCACCCCTGCCAGCTCACTCCTATCCCTTCAGGGGGATCGTAGGTGTCTTAGACAACCGCGATCCCCCTTATATTATGGATCACCATAGACCCGTATGACCCGGAATCGGCGCAAATCGCAAGTGTGAATTCACTTGCGATTTGCGCCGATCGCCGACATTGGGGGGGGTCTGATGACCCCCCTGGGCATTTGCGCGGGGTGTCTGCTGATAGATATCAGCAGTCACCCCAATCCGGTCCCCGTCCGGCGCGCGGCGGGGACCGAAATTCCCACGGGCGTATGGATACGCCCTGGGTCCTTAAGTACCAGGACGTCAAGGCGTATCCATACGCCCTAGGTCCTTAAATGGTTAAGTCTTAGGAGGAAAGGCACAAAAGACTTCCCCGAGGGTACTTTCTGAAGGTCGACTGGCGCAACCTCAATCAATCAGTCAGGTGGGACAATATGCCCTAGGGTGAAGTCCAGGCCCACTACATAGGAGGACCTAGAAAGAGCATCAGCTTTAACATTCTTGGCCGTTGGCCGAAAATGAATAAGGAAATAAAATCTGGAAAAGAGACCATCTGGCCTGTCGAGGATTCAGTCGTTGAGTGGACTGTAAATACAGGAGATTTTTATGATCCGAGTAAAATCCAGCACCAGCAAGGGAAGATGACTTCTGGATGAATCCCGTCTGGAGATTCTCCTTGATATACTCTGCCTTGGCTTTACTTTCAGGAGCCGAGAAAGGGTAGATTCTTCCTCACAGAGGCGTAGAACCAGGCTGAAGGTCAATCGGAGAGTCATAGGGATGATGAGGAGGAAAACTCTCAGCCTGTTTTTCGCAGAATACATCTGCAAAGTCCTGATATGGAAGAGGCAGACCCGGTAGAGAAGGAGGAGGCATGGAACACTTCAGTTGTGCAGTCACCAGACAGCGAGTCAGACAGTCTTGTCCCCAGCGAGAGACTTTGCCGCAATGCCAGTCAAGAATCGTGAGTGACGTTGCCAGGGAAGACCAAGAAGAACCAAGGAAGAACAGTGCGGAAGCACATAGAACTTGATCCTCTCCTTGTTCAAGACTTGCTACATTAGTGGTTCAGTGAGAAATTGCACCACGTAGTTCAGGTATTCTCCATTGACGGAATAAATGTCTAAAGGCTTAGCAAGGTGTATGATCGGAAGATGATATTTGTGGACCAGGGAGGCATTAATGAAGTTCCCAGCAGAGTTGGAATCCAAAAAGGTTGAAGCGTGGAACAAGGATCCAGAAGAGGTGGAAAGTTGAACCGGCATGGTCAACCAAGGAGAGCGAGTATTCACACCTAGAAAGACGCCTCTCCCACATGCCCTAGGTTCATGTGTTTTTCCAGACGGTTAGGCCAAAGGGGGCAATTACTGCTGAAATGCTCCACACTGGCACAATAGAGACACAAATTTTCTTTGCGTCGGTGAGACCTCTCTTGCTTGGTCAAGTGGGCTCGATCCACCTTCATAGGTGGTCGAGGCGGCCACTGGAACATCAGGGCCAGTCGGGGAAGACGACGTCTCCGGACTGGTTCGCATTCTTTGCGGACTTCTTCCTTCCCCTCGGCGAAGAGCAGAGCGGTGCGGGTAGCCAACAGAATAAGCTCACTCAGGGAGGATGGAAGGTCCCGTGTGGCCAGTGCATCCTTGACTCTGCTGGAGAGGCCCTTTTTAAAAGTGGCACATAAGGCCAAACCATTCCAGTTCAGTTCAGTGGCTAAAGTGCAGAACTGGACCGTGTAATCACCAACAGAAGAGTCCCCTTGGCGAAGGTTCAAAAGCGCGGTTTTGGCCGAGGAGGCCCATGCTGGCACTTCCAAGACGCTGCGGAACTCCGAGAGGAAGGCTTGCAGGCTGGTTGTCACTGGATCACTTCTGTCCCAAAGAGGGGTTGCCCAGGCAAGAGCCTTCCGAGAGAGAAGATTGACCACAAATGCCCCCTTGGCACGCTTAGTCGGAAATTGGTCGACCATTAGTCCCACATGCATGGAGCACTGGGTCATGAACCCCTTGCACAATTTTGGGTCCCCTTCATACTTCGACGGCAGGGTCAAACGAAGCTTGGGACCGAAGGATGCCACAGAAACTGTTAACACTGGGGCAGGTTGTGGTTGCTGCTGCTGGACGGAGAGGAGCTGCTGCATCATAGCAGATAACTGGTTCATTTGTTGAAACTGTTGGGCCACGATGGTGGTGAGATCAGCAATGCTCAGCAGAGGCACCTTGGTGGCATCCATGGCCGGATCTTACTGTAACAGTCTAAGCAGTGGATTCGCTGTACCACTGGAGAAAGCCGCATGAGCGGAGTCTAAGGAGCCACTGGTTTTCACCAGAGCCCGCCACAAAACGGGATGGACTTGCTGCGGCAGGCGAACTCCCAGGTCGCTACCCTGCTACAACTAACCCACAGTGGCGGTTGAAGTGAGGCGTGATACAATTTAATAAGGAAATTCAGAGACAGGACTGGCAGGAAGGTCAGGGATGGCGGCAAGGTGTGTGGTTAGGAAACATAGAAAAATTGTACTTTTACACGATATAGTCAGGTCACTGCAAGATATGCTTTCTCAATGGCTACAAGACAAAAAGATCCGGCAGTGGTCAAGAGGAAGTGGAGACACTTTATAGGGTCAGCGGTCGGCAAGAACCAATTGCCGGTCCGCTGACCCTTTAAATTTCAGAGAGCCGGCGCGCGAGCCCTAGGAAACATGTATGCGCACGCCGGCAGTCAGAGGAAGCAGAGGAGCCAGGAGCGCAACTCATAACAACCCATATATAAATTCCTGGGAAGTGCTGTCTGTATCTACAATATTTTGAGCAATACTGTCTGTGCTTTTGTCATTTTGTAGCCAAACCTAAGCACAGAAATTATTGTAGTCACATTACTATACAATACCCTCAGCACAATTTAAAGCTGGTCAGAGCAGTTCACAAATAACCTTTGTCAGCAGTTTATCTCCTATCAATACAAAAAATCAGACTGAGTTAGATTGATCTAGCAGAGGATTATCTGGCACAATCTAGACCCCTATAATAAAAGAACTAAGGCCCCAAAGGTCCAGCAGAAGACAACTCCAATGTTTGCTTTTGTTAGAAAATAATGCCAAATAGCTATGAAAAAGCATCAAAACACAACAAATGATCACATGATCATATATCCTTACAGTATATGCATACTGATACAGCTATACTGGTAGTAAATGTTCCCTGCCATTTACATGTCATCCTGATTCTACATCCTTTTCACATTTCTTTAAGATCTACTTTTAAAACACTATAAAACATAAATGCCTCAGACTTCAGTGGTCTATTGTGCCAGATAACATAACACATTCTCTTTATTCTTATTAGAAATTAACTCTTTAGTCAAAAATCTACTTTTAACTATGCTGATCCAACCTTCTAATAAACAAAATGTTCAAAATACTGGTGCACAGAGAATATGTAAATCATCCTATCGACCACCGAATATATATTATATATTAAGCAATAACTGCTATATAAATGCGACATACAGTTCTGTGTTAAGTCACAGCCATTAAATCTCCTGAAAACTTGTGAGACTGTCCAGTAGGAAGAACGGGAGCTACTTTATAGGAGGCCCAGGTCCAGGTCCAGGGCCAACTCGGCCTATAGTCAAAATAGGCAGCCGCCTAGAGCACCCCTTTTAATGGGGGACACCGCTCTGTCTGCCACAAGAAAGCTGGATCAGCACCCGAACCACTTACTCAGCCAGCAGCATGAGGAAGAGGTTTGTTACAGTGTGTGACCCCAGTACTAAGGTGGGGTGTGTCAAAGGGTGGGTCAATGTGGCGGTAAAATTAGCTTTTGGCTAGGGTGGCAAAAATCCTTGCACCAGCCCTGCCTAGGTCATTCACTAAGATGACCCATTCCCGTAATCTGTACACACCATAATAAGCCTGATTTTTTTTACATTTTTATTGGTTATACTTTGCTGTTGAGGGATAGCATTTTTGGTGAAACTTCATTTATATGTCCTCTTTCAGAAAAAGAATAAAGGTAATTTTGTTCATGTAACCAATGGGAATCCTTAAGTACTGACTGTTGTTACACCGAGCGCTCCGGGTCCCTGCTCCTCCCCGGAGCGCTCACGGCATCTCTCTCTCTGCAGCGCCCCGGTCAGACCCGCTGACGAGGAGCGCTGCACTGACTTTGCCGGCGGGGATGCGATTCGCATAGCGGGACGCGTCCGCTCGCGAATAACATCCCAAGTCACTTACCCGTCCCGGTCCCCGGCTGTCATGCGCCAGCTCTCTAAGATTTAAAGGGCCAGTGCCCCAATGATTGGTGCCTGGCCCAATCAGCTTAATTAGCTTCCATCTGCTCCCTGGCTATAATACCTCACTTCCCCTGCACTCCCTTGCCGGATCTTGTTGCCTTGTGCCAGTGAAAGCGTTTAGTGTTGTCCAAGCCTGTGTTTCCAGATATTCTGCTATCCACATCGACTACGAACCTTGCCGCCTGCCCCGACCTTCTGCTACGTCTGACCTTGCCTCTGCCTAGTCCTTCTGTCCTACGCCTTCTCAGCAGTCAGCGAGGTTGAGCCGTTGCCGGTGGATACGACCTGGTTGCTACCGCCGCAGCAAGACCATCCCGCTTTGTGGCGGGCTCTGGTGAATACCAGTAGCATCTTAGAACCGGTCCACCGACACGGTCCACGCCAATCCCTCGCTGACACAGAGGATCCACATCCAGCTAGCCGAATCGTGACAACTGTTCAAATATGCTGCCTTTACTTACTTTATGTTATGTAAACATTTTGTATCACTGCAAATATATATGATAGAAAAAAAATGTAATAACTATTGATCACCATAGTGGTAAAGTGTTTATTGCGGCTTTCTTGGGATTGATTCCAACTATTTGACACAAATTTTCAGCTATACAGCTGTATACATATATATAGCTTTTAGTGGTTTTATCTACATATATCCTAAACATTTCAAAGAGGACAACTGTATATATAATAAAACATTTTTGCTTTTAGTGTCTTCTTTTATCTAACGTTATCATGGCCCTTTTAGCCAACCATTAGTAAGATGCTCTTATACTGATCCCCCTCTTTATCTTGTGGGCCAATGGTATCTCATTATTTCTTAGTTGTTTCTCCTAGGAGGTCTGTGAGTCCTGAGGCCTCCCTTAATGTATAAGATCTATAGTTACTTTAGGCCTCCACATTAGCGTTGTGCACATCTCACACCATGCATTCCTTCATTATTTCTTAACCTGTTTTCCATCTCCTACTTTCCAGCCATTAAGAACTAATTGTCTATGTTAAACAGGAGAGAATACACTCAAGTATAGAAGTGACGCCCTTTTAGGGGTTACATTACAGAGACATATCTACGGACCTCCTCGCATACAATACCTATTACCAGATAAGAGTAAAGCCCCCACTTACCCATTCATTTAAAATATTTTAGGTGAAAGAATTAGAAATGTTTATAGCAGAAGAGCTTTAGTTCAAATAGAGCTACATGTAAATGTTAACTGTAATAATACTTTGATCAAAATACATTCACTTGTGGCATACTGATGTATTCGACATGAGCATTTGGAAGGGATGAGGCGTTAATAGCCTTGTTATTGATTGCGAGCGTCTACATGTTTCTATATATGGGTAAAACATGGACAATTTGATAACCAGCATATTTCTAAAAACCATCTTCCCCCTAGATCATCATTATAGCCTATAATGTTACATATAATGGTAATATGTCTCCAAAATAGACAAAGAGGAAACTCTGAGGGGACCTTCAGTGAAGAGGCACGAGTGAGTTGTGGTGGGGACATTGCTAGGAAAGAGTGACAAGATTTCTCTTACCTTTATAGCTCCTTTTCTCGTGTCCTTGAACAGGAAAGAATTTATGTCAGGACAGGCACAATAATGTTTTCTGGCTGGCCCACCACATATTTCTTCAGCACCAAAGTCTCTCCAGTCCTCCTATAGACATTGAGGGATTCCTTGACTTTGCATTCAGCACCAAGACCAGGAATGGATTCAGATGAAGGTGGATACTTCTTGGAGAAATGACTATTGGATAAATGGTTTATTTATTTTTTTAAACGTATTTGGGGAATTTTATCAAAACCCGTTCAGAGGAAAAGTTGCTGAGTTGCCCATAGTAACCAATCAGGTTGTTTCTTTAATATTGCAGAGGCCTTGTTAAAATGAGAGAAGCAATCTGATTGGTTGCTATGGCAACTCAGTAACCACAGACATGGTATTTTTGGATTTACAACTAAAAGGCATTCTGGAGGAATATATTTAAACTACCACACATCGCAAACCGATATCCAGTAATAACATATTGCAAGCAGTTGGCCTCCACCCTGTTGACATCAGACAGCAATCCCCATCAGGAAACTTACACACCTCAAAATGATAAGAAAAATATGAAAGATTTTGATAAAGAAGCACAGGACCTCAAATAAAGACTTCAATGCAGAGGGTACAAAAATCATGAATTAAATTGTGCTAGGAAAATTGCAGCAAAGAAAAAACATTAAATTAATTCTCTACTTTACTACTGTAAAACTCATAAAATACATTCATTCAGTGGTCAGTTCTCACAATCACACTAAGGCCAACTTCCAGGCCCGAAACGCGTCACCTGTACCATTGTGAATGTTCCTTTATATGCTCTGTGTGAACATGAAAATAATGAGTTTTGTGCTGGACTAGTCTAGTGCTTCCATGCATTTCATCAATAGCCATAATAGCAAAACAGATGCATTTAAAATTTATGGCATTGAGAAGTTTAGGGGTAATCCCAGAATAGGCGACATAAAACACAAGCTACTAAATAGAGAAGCATTTTGGTAGATTACTCTCATAAATAGAGTCCTACAAGGGTTAAACTTAAGAAGGGATATTTATCAAAACCTGTCCAGAGGAAAAGTTGCTGAGTTGCCCATAGCAACCAATCAGCTCGCTTCTTTCATTTTGCAGAGGCCTTTTCAGAAATTAAAGAAGCCATCTGATTGGTTGCTATGGGCAACTCAGGAACTTTTCCTCTGGACAGGTTTTGATAAATCTCCCCCCAATGTTTTTATGCATATCATATTTTACCATTTTCATAGTTCACAGTTTTTACAATTATCATAGTGTGTACAGGTTAGTAGTATTGAGAGAAAACAAATAGCAGCGACTATACCAGTAAAGCTAGAGTCAATATAAACCCATGAGCATTAGCAGTAATCATCTGTGACAATGTGCGCAAGTGTACAAAATTAGTTGGGGCATATGGGATGGGGCACTTGGTGTTAGCTGAGGACACATACCTAATAAACAGCTTTTTTTTCATGAATTTTTTTTCATGCAGATCCTTTACATGTCTTTTTATGTGTCTAGCCTCTGAATTTGGATCCCATATCCCTCTGTATAGCTTCTCAATCATTCTGACATCCACTGCTCAGGAAAGGGCATTTCTGAGGCAAGCAGAGCCCGCTCTCACTCACCATACATTCACTTCCTTCCTGACTCTTCATCCAATCACTGCAGACTGCTCAGTAACCCCCTCCTCTCTGGTTTCAGACAGGAATCTGACAGACAGGACAAGAGTGAGCACAGAGAAGTGCTAGTTCTGCTCCAACAAGCCTGTGCTTCAGCTGGGACAAAGATGATGCTGCAGCCAGACAGGATCATGTTCTGGATGGTATGGGGACGCCATGATTTAAAAAAAAAAAAAAAAAAAAAAAAAAGGAGATCACATTTATTTATGAAGTATTTTACAAAGGATAATGTTTTGCCAAGATGTACAACACAAAGTTTTTGATTCTGACAATAAAAGAATTATGGAAAGAGTTGGGGATCTGGAGAGATGTTGTGTAAGCTGTTTAGTTTCCTATAAGAATCGGGGAACTGAGAAGACAGTTCGTAATAAGGAGGTCTTAGAATAATAAGTTTGTAGGAAAGTCATATTTAAAAATTGCTCTAAAGATATATGTTTTTCCTGTCTTGCAACATGTTGCCCATAAACAAGTATAAATTCTCCTATATGGTTACTATTAATGAACTCACCCAGTAGTCCTGTTGAGAGTACCATACAGTGGGGAAAAAATTTATTTAGTCAGCAACCAATTGTGCAAGTTCTCCCACTTAAAAAGATGAGAGACCTGTAATTTTCATCATAGGTATACCTCAACTATGAGAGATATAATGAGAAAATAAATCCATAAAATCACGTTGTCTTATTTTTAAAGAATTTATTTGCAAATCATGGTGGAAAATAAGTATTTGGTCAATAACAAAAGTTCATGTCAATACTTTGTTATATACCCTTTGTTGACAATGACAGAAGTCAAATGTTTCCTGTAAGTCTTCCGAAGGTTTTGACACACTGTTGCTGGTATTTTGGCCCATTCCTCCATGCCTGTCTTCTCTAGAGCAGTGATGTTTTGGGGCTGTTTCTGGGAAACACAGACTTTCAACTCCCTCCAAAGGTTTTCTATGGGGTTGAGATCTGGAGACTGGCTAGGCCACTCCAGGACCTTGAAATGCTTCTGTTACGCCTAGCGCTCCGGGTCCCCGCTCCTCCCCGGAGCGCTCACGGCGTCTTTTTCCCTGCAGCACCCCGGTCAGTCCCGCTGACCGGGAGCGCTGCACTGTCATGGCCGTTGGGGATGCGATTCGCACAGCGGGACGCGCCCGCTCGCGAATCGCATCCCAGGTCACTTACCCGTCCCGGTCCCCTGCTGTCATGTGCTGGCGCGCGCGGCTCCGCTCTCTAGGGCGCGCGCGCGCCAGCTCTCTGAGACTTAAAGGGCCAGTGCACCAATGATTGGTGTCTGGCCCAATTAGCTTAATTGGCTTCCACCTGCTCCCTGGCTATATCTGATCTCCTCCCATGCACTCCCTTGCCGGATCTTGTTGCCTTGTGCCAGTGAAAGCGTTTAGTGTGTCCAAAGCCTGTGTTACCTGAACTTCTGCTATCCATCCTGACTACGAACCTTGCCGCCTGCCCCCGACCTTCTGCTACGTCTGACCTTGCCTCTGCCTAGTCCTTCTGTCCCACGCCTTCTCAGCAGTCAGCGAGGTTGAGCCGTTGCTAGTGGATACGACCTGGTTGCTACTGCCGCAGCAAGACCATCCCGCTTTGCGGCGGGCTCTGGTGAAAACCAGTAGCCTCTTAGAACCGGTCCACTAGCACGGTCCACGCCAATCCCTCGCTGACACAGCGGATCCACAACCCGTAAGCCGAATCGTGACAGCTTCTTATGAAACCACTCCTGTGTTGCCCGGTCAGTGTGTTTAGGATCATTGTCATGCTGAAAGACCCAGCCACGTTTCATCTTTAATGCCCTTGCTGATGGAAGGAGGTTTTCACACAAAATCTCAAGATACATGGCCCCATTCATTCTTTTTTTTACACAGATCATGTTTCCACCCCCATGCTTTACAGTAGGTATGGTGTTCTTTGGATGCAACTCAGCATTCTTTCTCTTCCAAACATGAGGAGTTGAGTTTTTACCAAAAAGTTCTACTTTGGTTTTATCTGACCATATGACATTCTACCAATCCTCTTCTGGATCATCCAAATGCTCTAGAAAACATCAGATGGGCCAAGACATGTACTGGCTTAAGCAGGGGGACACGTCTGGCACAGCATGATTTGAGTCCTTGGTGGCGTAGTGTGTTACTGATGGTAGCCTTTATTACTTTGGTGCCAGCTCTATGCAGGTCATTCACTAGGTCCCCCCTAGTGGTTCTCGGATTTTTGCTCACTGTTCTTGTGATCATTTTGACACCACGGGGTGAGATCTTGCGTGGAACCCCAGCTTGAGGAAGATAATCAGTGTTCTCGTATGTCTTCCATTTTCTAATAATTGCTCCCACAGTTGATTTCTTCACTCCACGCTGCTTGCCTATTGCAGATTCAGTCTTCCCAGCAGGGTGCAGGTCTGCAATTTTGTTTCTGGTGTCCTTTGACAGCTCTTTGGTCTTGGCCATAGTGGAGTTTGGAGTGTGACTGTTTGAGGTTGTGGACAGTTGTCTTTTATACTGATAGGCAGAAGTTGAACTTGATCTCCACAGAATGTCCACCAGACTATAAAGGTCAGACTGTAGAAGAAAATAAAAAAAAATTAAATGTACTGTCTTAGAGAAATGGTCCACATGTTTTTTCTTGTTGCATGTTTTTGTATGTTGTTAGAAAATGAATAAATAAAAAATAAAATAAAAAATTCAGCATGACCAATCTTTAATTAGAAAGTCCGTCTGCTGTCATTTACACTAAATTTAAGGTGGTACATACTGACATCAGTATAGGGGAAATGAAGACCTGTTATGGTGGCCATACACATTTAAGAATGTTCTAGCTGCCAACAGCTATCACCAGATCTCTCCATACACATGGACATTTGCCAAGGCACTGCCACTTAGCTCTGAGAACAAAAGTGAAAGATGAAATTTTAAATCCAACGTACCTGGTCCTTTTCTCTCCTGATATCATCTGTTGGGGAAGTGTTGGGAGCAAAGCTTACACTTAAAGAGGCACTGTAATTGTTAAAAACTTTTTACATATTATAGAACTAGTTATATGATGGCTATATATTTTACAATATAAATTTATTTTAAAAAATTTCAATTTTCCCTAGAAATTTTATCTAAAAATAGCTGCCACTAGGGGTCATCTGTCGTTAGTCAGACAGACTGGTCTGTATTTTGCAGCATACCAGATGCCGGCCGTAAAGCGTGTCGGTATCCAGTATAGGCGATCTCTGCTGTATGCAATACAGCTTATGCACGGGCACGCACTGGCTGTGAACGAGCGCAGGAAGCGCGCACACACAGTCAGCGCAGCTGCTATCTGCAAAGAAGGGCCTGCCCACAGACTCACTCACCCTAAGGCTGGATTGATCCTTAGAGCAGCGTGCACCCACAGGAGCAGGCATCTAGGGGAGTGGGCATCATAGAGGGGAGGCGGCAGAGAAATCGGCGGCAACAGGTACATTTTTACAACAGGTACGTCCTGGTCCCATGAAGTGCAGGGGAGCAGTGCTGCCAACTGGGTCTGTAGAGCAGCGCTTGCGCTGAGCAAAAGGTCAGTGCTGGTGTCACAGGTGTCTGTTGGAGTGTGGGGGTTAGGGGGTACAGTGGCACTGAGCATGGGAGCCACATTAGCAGGGGAACTTGCAGCAGGGGAGGGAGAAAGCTTGGGCTCTATAGAGCAGTGTTTCCCAACAGGGAGCCTGCAGCTGTTGCACAACTACAACTCCCAGCATGCTTGGAAAGCTGTTGCCTGTCCCGGCATGCTGGGAGTTGTAGTTTTGCAACAGCTGGAGGCAAATGTGCAGCATGAAAACACAGAGGAAGGGGTTACATAGCAGCCTGGAGTGACTGCATGACTGCCAGGCTGACTGAGTCATGTCATGCTGAGGCCTGCACAGTGAGGCCACGCCTCCTCTCTTGGAGAGGAATTCATGCATGTGAGCAACAATAAAAGTGAAATAAAAAATAAATAAAAAATAAAGGTGCTAGACACACAAAAAAATAGATATACATGGTCAGGATTAGGTACTGGGTAATATAAAACTTTTTTTTTTTTTTGCACTGACAGGTACGCTTTAAGTCAAAAGTCAACAGAAGCCACCGCTGTCTATAAGCTCTTCTGTGTGTAACAATAGCTCCTATCAGGCAATTCCACAATGGACCCATTGTTAGGAAATCTGAAAGAGGGCTAGGAATGTCCAAAACAGACAATCTCTTGAAAGCATAATCGATTTTTTAAGCATAGTCCAGTGTCCCCTGTCAACTTTCCTATAACCCTACCGAGATATGCACTTATTTTAAGCACGCTATATTAATATTATTATAAATAACAAAACATAATTTTCTTTACATTATAAAGGGTAGGTCGAATTTTTAATTCTATTTTCAAAGATAATTAAAGTACAAAAAAATAGACTATAATTGTTAGTTTTGTGGGATAATAGCCCCACCTAGTGGAAGTTGTAAGTCTTATTTCAGAGAGAATTCGGTGCTTGTGTACTTCATTGTGTTTCACTAAAGTGTCTCATAAAAGTTCTATTTGTCTCCTGGGATTCGTTTAATTAAATTACAAGATGCTGCAGGGGCAGCGAGAGCTTTTATTGTTGAGAGAAACACTGATAGTCTTGTCTCCGAATGTGAAAGGAAATCTGTATTCTTCAATTATTCAGGGCGGATCTGTCGGTACAACAATGCAGGAAGTGCTGAGAAGTCTTATCAATTAGATAAAACTGCACATACCATATGGATCGCTCCATGTTTTATTGGTATAAGGGATTTTTCATTGGCAGAATCACTTTCTGCTAACATTTATACTCCATTAATGCGGGCAAAAGGAAACAATAGGCTTAAAAATATTGTAGGGCATTGTTTAGCTCCTTATGCAAGGCCAGGTTTACACCAAAGTTGTGGCTTTTATGTCTGTGTTCCTTTTTTAACCCCTTAAGGACCGGGAGTTTTTGCATTTTCGTTTTTTGCCCCTTGCCTTTAAAAAATCATAACTCTTTCAATTTTGCACCTAAAAATCCATATGATGGCTTATTTTTTGTGCCACCAATTCTACTTTGTAATGACGTCAGTCATTTTGCCCAAAAATCTACAGTGAAATGGAAAAACGCCGCGGCCCCGCGTTATAGATTGGGAGCGGACACATGACGTTCCAGTACGTCATGTGTCCTTAAGGGGTTAAAGGGGATGTGAGCCTTTTTTTTCTTTAGACATAAAAACACAAACTGAGTTCACACAGTACACACAGTATAAAAAAAAATTTCAGTCAAAAATGCATGCGTTTAAATCTAACAACGTGCTCTATAAAAATCTATAGAATAGCGCACACATTGTATAAAAAAACCTGGAATTCCAACATTAGTGTGAACCCAGCTTTACAATGCAAATGTATACAATCATATTGTCTTCAATTTAAATACATGTGCAATTGATGTCCATTATCAGTAGCACAACCCACACATCATCCGTCCCCATTTCCTCCTTTAGTGACTTAATGATTCTTACATTTTCATTATATAGCTTTGGACATTATAGTTTGTCTCTGAATGACCATACACCCAACCTTAAGCAGATGGGCTACAGCAGCAGAAGACCACAGCAGGTGTCACCCCTGTCAGCTAGGAACAGGAAGCTACAATTTGCACTGGTTAACCCAAATTGGACAATGAATGTTTGGAAGAATGTTGCCTGGTCTGATGAGTCTTGATTCCAGCTGTGACGTTCAGATTGCAGGGTCAGAATCTGGTGTAAACAACATAAAAACATGGATCCATTCTGCTGTGTATGAACGGTTCAGGCTGGTGGTGGTGGTGGTGTAATGGCGTGAGGGATGTTTTCTTGACACACTTTGGGACCCTTTGTACCATTAGAGCATTGTTTAAATGTGACAGCCTACCTGGCCAAGGGACCAGAGTTATAGTCGTAGGGGTCACTTGTGAGTTGCCTGCAGATTCCCCCATACATGTTTAATTATATGCACTTATATTATTTTTTTATATATATATATATATATATATATATATATATATATATATAAGAATCTTTTGATTTGTACTTAATGGTATATTCTATACAACTTAATAGGGGTTATAGATCTTTAGTTCTATTTTGCATTCATACAAAAATATTTGCAAACCATTGTATGAAGATAGGGCTCCTTGTATGGAGCTGTCAAAGGTTCACGTGCATAAAGCTTAACTAAGGCAATGGCTGAAACTTGCATGCGTTGTCTTTTACCTCTGTGTAGATAACCAGCTATCAGCAATTAATCTACAATATAAATGTATCCTGTTCTCTGGTCTCATATCTCTATCTTTCAAAGCAGAACTATTTCTTAGCATTTACTTAGTAACCATCATCCGGCTGACTTGTAATTAATGACTGAGATCCCAGCCATTGATATCATCGTATTCCATTTCAATGCCTTGTAGAATATATTACGAGCAGGGCTGAAAGCACAGGGAGCAGCTCTGCTGTCCATGACGTCCTTATAGTGCCCTTGATATTATCTTATATGAAGTATCCTATTCTTAATAAAAAGGGAGGGAAACATACTTCACAAATCTTATTGGATTGCCCCACCTTTTCCTATAGAGGCATCTTTGGTCAGTGATGCAGCTCATGCTGTGTTGCGCTACCCTAACAGCACAGTGTGGGTTTTCTAGTGGATGCCCTGTGGGTATGGCACACCTGGAGTAATTTTGTAACATTTTCACAAGGAGGGTGGGGGTGTCTGATGGAGGGGGGCTCTGCCAGGATCCATACACCAGACACCCTCGATTAGTCAATATATCACCTACAAGTCACTACCTCTCCTTCCTGTGACAGCAAGTTGTTGTGTTGTTGGGTGATCTCTGGAGAATCTATTAGCCGTGCCTGTAGTCTAGCTTTATGTGTGTAGTGACGTGGCCAGTGCTGACAACCAGTCAGTGGTGGGATACCAAAAGGAACTTTGACAACATGGTTATGTCAAGCTGGGTCATTAACCTATTGGAGTCCATCTTCAACATGAGGAAAAAATTAATTGTCTTTAAGGCCATTGAGATACCAATGCAACCTAGTATTATAGTCTGTTGTTACTTGAGTGTCTTAAACTGTGGATTGTTGGGACATAGGGGTGCCAGTATTTCTGAAACAGCCTCACTTGTTGGTTGCTCCAGTATCATCGCAGACTTCTGACATCCAACGGTTACAGAGTGGAAGGCAAAGTGTGGTTAATCCAAAAGGTGAGTGTCAGGTGGCACCTTTGGTATCTCAGCAACGACATTCCGCAGTGGACCACTTCACCCAGAAGTACAACAGCAGATAAGTAAGGCAAATGTTGTGTCGTCGGTGTGTGATGTGAGATGTAAAGGGCAGATGGTGTTGCCCAGGGGTAGATGTATTAACCCCTTCGCGTTCGTGGCATGGTTTGCCTATGTAACCTCCAGAAGGTAGTACCGCTAGTCCTAGATTAGGCAGGGGCAAATAATAGTCCAAGGCCAAGTTAAGGTTAACGGTAGCTTTTACTTAGGTAGACAGATGGTACAGTCTATGCAGTTCGACCAGGATCCCAGAGAGGTGACCAGTAACACAGGGGACCTCGCAGCTTGTTGGGACTTGCAGTGACTTAAGAGACTATAGGTGCCGGCCATGCTGACTATAATTTTCTTGACTTGACTGAAGGTAATGACAGCAGATAAAGATGACTTTACTTACTTGTGGCTGCAATTTAGGTTGAGGCCTCCAGATGTGCTGGAAACTGACCCTGAGACATCTGGACTTGACCTCAGCAGAAAGTGAAACACAAGAGAGAAAGGCGAGAGATTGCAGCTCCTCCCTTCCTTATAAAGGGGGGTTGTGCAAGAAGCCCATAGGCTACATGCGGGTCATCTGGTGCTCTCTGGGTAACAAAACATATGACTTGAACAGGTGACAACCCTTATCATGTGACTAACAATCATGTGACCCTTAGTATATAACTTATACATATAATGGGCGAAAACTGGAGGTGAGCCCTGAGGATGTACAGGGACTCAACCAGACAGGACTGCAGGAGCATATCCCGTACTGGGACATCACACAAATGTCCACAATAACAATACAGTGTGCATTGTATTGGCTTGGGTTCAATAGCCGAAGACCAACAAGTGTGCTCCTCGCAACCCTTCATTATTGCAAACAATGCCTAAAATGGGCCAAGTAAAGATATCAAATGGACCTTGGACACAAGTCAGAAGGTTGTCTAGAGTGAAAGGTCCTGCTTTTGCTGAACCATATTGATGGTTGGGTCTGTATCTGGCATAAATAAATAAATAGCATGATGCTGTATACTGTGGGTGCACCGTTGTGGTATAACTCGGCAAGGGTGGCAGTGTCATGGTCTGGGAAGCATTTTCCTGGAGTACACTAAGATCATTGGTCATTATACCACAATCCTTGAATGGTGAATACTATAGGCACCTGTTTTCACTGATCACAGTGTCATCATCCACCAGGACAAGCACAATGTTTTTTGTCATTTGGATCATTATTAAATATACACTTGACAATTATTGTGTAATGCCTTTACTGTGTTCTGTTGGTTATGTGCAGAGGTACATGGGTCTTACAGCTGGCCAATGGCTAGATGTTGCCTTGTGCAAGACTATTCAGGTGTTACCCCACCCAATCCACAGACTGGAATGAAGTCTACAGAGTACTATGGTAATCACAGGTATTGTAGGAGAAATAAATCATAAACCTTGAATAAATTATGCTCCCTGACGAAGCGCATTGGCGCGAAACGTATGTTGGGGTGAGTGCTTGTGGTATATGGCTCTGTACTGGTAACTATTCTTTTTGCAAATGAAGCAGGGTTATCTACAGCGCTCATGTATTTCTGGCTCTTCCATAGAGATGAATGCGCTAGGAGAGCGACATGCAGGAAATCGTGAGGGGTTTCTGTGGTCGGACCCCTTGCAATCAGAAACAATCTATCTTGTGTATAGGGGATAAGAAGTAAAGTAGCAAAGTACCCCTTTAAGCTCTGTAGTATACAGAATTAGGTCAGTAACAGTATGATGGTAATATGTATGGTGATATTTCCTTTTTCCTTCCTTTCTCATTGAACTCACAGGATCTTGTTTTTCTTGTCCTGTGTTTAAAAATTTTTTTTCATAGATGATGGGGAGGATAGCAGGCATTCCCAGGAGATGGCCACGGGGGTCCAGGCCTTCAGCTGTGTGATGTCTGATGGCAGCCCTGTCCAGCAGTATACCTTTGGGTGTGTATAGACTAAACCACGCCCTGGTGTCACGAATACAAGGGGTTAATGCCATCTGCCCCTAGGGTAACAGCATCTGCCCTGCACGTCACACCCCGCTACCACAACATTGCTTATCCTGTACTGATCCTGAATTATATCCTGTATTATACTCCAGAGCTGTACTTACTATTCTGCCGGTGAAGTCACTATGTACATACTGTGCTTACATTACTTATCCTGTTCTGATCCTGAGTTATATCCTGTATTATAGAGAGGGCCTATATATATATATATATATATATATATATATATATATATAAAAATATATATATATGGCAAAGAGTTGCTTACAACTATATACGAGGGCACACAGGTCTACAACTATATATGTGGGCACTATTACTATGGGGCAAAACAAATGGGGGTTTGTATAGAGGTGAGGATTGTGCTGGAGAAAAGAGCCTAAAATGTTTGTCTGGCAGGTTCTATGGAGACGAGTCAAGGCCGGGAGAAGTCTTTATGATGGTCTTGGCCGGATAGAGAAGAAAAGGAAAAGTGAGCTCCTCCGATCAGAGAAGACGCCCCCTGTGATTGACTCAGAGAAGATGCCCATGTGAGTCTATAATATTATGCTATATTCTCCTGATTGTGTCACTTGCACATGCTGCAGTCAGGCCCGTCGGAAGAGAACAGGCAAACCAAGCAATTGCTTGGGGCCCCGAGCTGGCCCGGGGCCCCGAAGCAGAGCCTTTGTTTGCCTGTCCTCCTTCCCTATCCCGTTCAGCAGGCAGCTGAATGTGCGCGTCGTGTGGCGTCAGTTACATTTCAGTGACCCTGACTGTGGTGAGTACCCCTAACTACTTGCCTACTGGGTCTGGGGGGAGGGGTTTAGTCTGGGGTACTACCTGCCTATTGGGTAGAAGGGGATTAATCTGGGGTACTACCTTCATACTGGGGGAGAAGGGGGTTAATCTGGGGATACTACCTGCCTACTGGGGGGGGAGGGGGGTTAATCTGCCCCCCCCAGTAGTCAGGTAGTACCCCCAGATTAACCCCCTCCCCCCAGTAGGAAGGTAGCACCCCCAGATGAACCCCCTCCTGTGGTACAGGGGGTACTACCTGCCTACTGGGGGGGTTTAATCTGGGGTACTACCTTCCTATTGGGTGAGGAGGGAGTTAATCTGGGACCCCCAGTAGTCAGGTAGTACCCCCAGATTAACCCCTCCCCTCCAGTAGGAAGGTAACACCCCCAGATGAACCCCCTCCTGGGGTACAGGGGGTACTACCTGCATACTGGGGGGGTTAACCTGGGGGTACTGCCGGTCTACTGGGGGGAGGGAGTTAATCTGGGGTACTACCTGCCTACTGGGGGGGGTAATCTGGGGCCCCCCAGTAGGTAGGTAGTACCCCCAGATTAACCCCCTCCCCACCAGTAGGAAGGTAGTACCCCAAGATTAACCTCCACCCCCGCCCTGTAAGAAGGTAGTACCCCCAGATTAACACCCTCCCCCCTCATTAGGAAGGTAGCACCCCCAGATTAACCCCCTCCTGGGGTACAGAGGGTACTACCTGCCTACTGGGGGGGGGGGTTAATCTGGGGGTACTACCTGCCTACTGGGGGGAGGGGGTAATCTGGGGCCCCCCAGTAGATAGGTAGTAACCCCCAGATGAACCCCCTCCCAACCAGTAGGAAGGTAGTACCCCCAGATTAACCCCCTCTTCCCCCCAGTAGGAAGGTAGCACCCCCAGATGAACCCCCACCTGGGGTGCGGGGGGTACTACCTGCCTACTGGGGGGGAGGGGGTTAATGTGGGGGTGCTACATGCCTACGGGGGTTAATCTGGGGGTACTACCTGCCTGCTGGGGGGAGGGGGTTAATCTAGGGGTACTACCTGCCTACTGTGGGGAGGGGGTTAATCTGGGGGTACTACATTGTATCGAATATACATTAAACATTTGCAAAAAACACCACTGTACCATACAATTTGCATGGTACAGTGGTGTTTTTCGCAAATGTTCAGTTATTGAAAATGTTCAAATTTCATGCACATTAAATGCAACAGCAGTATTTGCACAGTGCAAATACTGCTATCGCATTTAATGTGCATGAAAATTGCAATGTTAATCTCCTTTTTTATTTATATAAATTGTGGGTAAACTTAAACTGTATGGCTATGCTGTGGTTCCTGTAGGCTTTGCGGGGGGTCCATGTCTATTTTGCTTGGGGCCCCCAAATTCCTTCAAACGGCCCTGGCTGCAGTTATGTTTAGTGAAACAACTACTCCCAGCATTTCTTCACCATTGCTTATATCATACTGGGAGTTGCAGTATCACATGGTTAAAACATCCTTAGCGCTTTTCCCTTACTTGGCAATTGGTAAATTTGTTTATTATAGTTGAAATAATTTTCCGCAATGCTCTACACTAGGGGCGTCCTTTACGCCAAGTAGGGAACCTGTTAAAAACTTGAACCCCTGCTCCTGTCACCTGAGCCCCATCCAGCTTAGAACATAGAGTAACCTCACCTAACACATCTGTGCTGTAATGCTCCTCATTGGCGCTTGTGTTCCCTGGCTTGAAGTAGCATCAGCTGCGTAAAGCAAAATTTTGTATTGTCATGAGTGGCCCGCCCCCTTTCCCCCCTCCTTTTTGTGGCTCCGCCCTCAGCCACACCCATGGCCCGTGCCCCGGTTCTTTTGGAGACCTAGCAATGCCCCTGCATAGAAGTCAATAATAAAACTATATCCAGTAATCTCCTATCCTCCATCCTTCTAGGAGTGTCTACACCGAGTTAGACTGGGTTCACACCACGTTTTTCTAATACGGTTACCGTATACGGTTTTCCGCTAAAAAAACGTATGGCAAAAAACGTATGCAACCGTATACAACCGTATGACTCCAAATTAAAACGTATACGGTTTTTCCCCGTACGGTTCTATCCGTTTGCATCAGTTTTTGCCAACGGTTTTGCTATTTTGTTGGAATTAGTTTTCCAGCAATTTAATAAAGTTACTATTGTTCTATTGAAATTCCTTCTGCGCATGTGTCAACTCCAAAAATGGATTAGAAAAACCTTGTGCAACCACATTCTGAAAATCTGTGTACGGTTCTCATAGACAACAATGTTAAAACAACCGCATACGGTTTGCATACGGTTTTACAACCGGAGGCAAAAAACGTGGTCGACAGCGTTTTTGCCTACGGTTGAAAAATCGGCAAAACCGTATCTGAGGCAAAACGGATGCAACCGTACACAACATTTGGAATACGGTTTACAATGCATTCTCTATGCATACGGTTTCGGATACGGTCGGATACGTTTTTTTGCGGAAAATCGTATACGGTTACCGTATTTGAAAAACGTGGTGTGAACCCAGCCTTACTGATCATTCACTGACAGATTTCTAGTACATCGCAGTAGCAGAGGTAGCAACAATCATTGATGCCTGTAGTATATTAATAAGTCAGTGTTTCCCAACCAAGGTGTCTCCAGTTATTGCAAAACCACAACTCCAAGCATGCCTTAGGCTATCCAGGCATGCTTGGAGTTGTAGTTTTTAATAGGGGATAAGATGTCTAGGAGTGGAGTACCCCTTTAACATTAGGTGAATATGATCAAACCAATCCATTACTACATGGCATTACTATCTTGGCTGCGGGACTCCACAAGTTCGCTCTGTGAGGGACGACTGGCGATGGGGGCAGAGGCTCATGACATCATGGCCACGTCCCCTCACTGCAAGTCTATGGGGGGGGGGGGGGGGCCTGATGTCCGCCATGCACCTTCCCATAGACTTGCATTGTGGGGGCATGGCCTTGATGTCATGACCCTCCAGCACTGCATCCGACGCTCTAAATAAAAGCCGGGTGATGCAGGGAGATTGCGGGGGTCCCCATCGGCGGGACCACCGCGATAAGACATCTTATCCCCTATCCTTTGGATAGGGAATAAGATGTCTAGGGGCGGAGTACCCCTTTAAGAACTGGTTGGCAGTGATAGGGATAGGGAGTTCAAGGTGTCACTCCTTGTGGATGATGTACTCAGAACTATTTATAATCCCCTAATTTCCCTACCCAATTGACATTTAATCTATATATATATATATAACTCAATGGCCGACATTTATTATTGTCTTTAGATTGTTTTTTCTTATTTGCGCCTTTTTTGCGCCTTTTGGTTTACACATTTCTGCTGATTTTGAGTAGCAATCCACTGATTTTGGCAATACACATGATATGGAAGGGTTTTATGAACTGCGCCTTTTTGTGAAAAGGCGCAAAAAAGGCGCAAAGCCACTGAAAAGTCTCTAAACTACCCCAGCCCAGACTTAGCTTAGCTTTTTGGTGTATGTGGAGAGAGAAATTTAAGAAAATGTGACCTGCAAAAAATTTATCAAATGCTGTGTGACCATTTAATAAATGTGGTGCTCTTACACATTACCAGCACACAAAAAAAAAAAGGTGCAGAAAAATGCTTCACTTACACCTACAATGATAAATGCCGGCCAGTGTGTGTGTATGAGTGTATGTATGTGTGTATGTATGATCCACAATCACGTCTAAACAGCTAAAGATATTAACATGAAACTTGTCACACATGTTACTTATATGTCAACAAGAAACTTAGGATAGGTAATTTAAGCCTTACTCACCCCCATTTGCCAGGGTCAGGGTTTCTATTTAACCCCTTAAGGACTCAGGGTTTTTCTGTTTTTGCATTTTCATTTTTTCCCCCTCACCTTCTAAAAATCATAACACTTTCAATTTTGCACATAAAATTCCATATGATGGCTTATTTTTTGCACCACCAATTCTACTTTGCAGTGACATTAGTCATTTTACAAAAAAATCCACGGCGAAATGGAAAAAAAATTCATTGTGCGACAAAATTTAAGAACAAATTTCATTTTGTAAATTTTGGGGGCCTCTGTTTCTACACCGTCCATTTTTTGGTACAAATGACACCTTATCTTTATTCTGTAGGTCCATACAATTAAAATGATACCCTACTTATATAGGTTTGATTTTGTCGTACTTCTGAAAAAAATCATAACTACATGCAGGAAAATTGTCATCTTCTGACCCCTACAACTTTTTTTATTTTTCCTCGTACGGGACGGTATGAGGGCTCATTTTTGTGACGTGTTTTTATCTGTACCATTTTTGCATTGATCGGACTTATTGATCACTTTTTATTAATTTTATTATGATATAAAAAGTGACCAAAAATACGCTATTTTGGACTATGGAATTTTTTTGCGCGTACACCATTGACCATGCGGTTTAACCTCTTCAGGACTCACGGTGTAGCTGTACGCCCTTAGCTCGGTCCCGGTGTGAAAAACGGGGTCACGGCGTGACCCCGCATCAAACCAGGTCGGTCCCGGCTGCTAACGATAGCCGGGACCCTGGGCTAACAGCGTGCGGCACCGATCGTTGTGCCGCGCACTGTTAACCCTTCAGACGGGCAATCAAAGTTGACCGCCGCGTCTGAAAACAAAAGTAAACGCTTCATGGCAGCTCAGTCGGGCTGATCGGGACATCGAGATAAAATCGCGATGTTCCGATCAGCTGGGACGCAGGCGGAGGTCTCCTTACCTGTCTCCGCGCCGTCTGATTGTCGATTGATTGCTCCAAGCCTGAGCTACAGGCTTGAGCAATCAAGCCCCTATCTCACAAAGCTATGGCTTTGCAGGGATCAGCATAGGAGATCAGTGTGTCAGTGTTATAGGTCCCTATGGGAGCTATAGCACTGCAAAAAAAAAGTGGGAAAAAAAGTTAAAAAAGGTCATTTAACCCCTTCCCTAATAAAAGTTTGAAACACCCCCCTTTTCTCATAAAAAAACAGTGTAAATAAAAATAAAAATTTACATATGTGGTATCGCCGCGTGCGTAAATGTCTTAACTATAAAATTATGTAATTCATTAAACCGCATGGTCAATGGCGTTCGCGCAAAAAAATTCCAAAGTCCAAAATAGCGTATTTTTGGTCACTTTTATATCATAAAAAAATAATAAAAAGCGATCAAAAAGTCCGATCAATAAAAACTTCAGAACACGGTGCAAAAAATTAGCCCTCATACTGACCCGTACGCGGAAAAATAAAAAAGTTACAGAGGTCAGAAAATGACAATTTTAAACGTAAAAATTTTCCTTCACGTAGTTATGATTTTTTTCAGAAGTGCGACAAAATCAAACTTACATAAGTAGGGTATCATTTTAACCGTATGGACCTACAGAATAAAGATAAGGTGTAATTTTGACCAAAAAATGCACTGGGTAGAAACGGAAGCCCCCAAAAGTTACAAAATGAAATTTTTTCTTCAATTTTGTCGCACAATTATGTTTTTTTTTCCGTTTCGATGTGGATTTTTTGGTAAAATGACTAATGGCACTGAAAAGTAGAATTGGTGGCGCAAAAAATAAGCCACCATATGGGTTTTAAGGTGCAAAATTCAAAGCGTTATGATTTTTATAAGGTGATGAGGAAAAAATGAAAATGCAAAAACGGAAAAACGCTGAGTCATTAAGGGGTTAATTAACTATATATTTTTATAGCTTGGACATTTACGCACGCGGAGATATCACATATTTTTATTTACACAGGTTTTTTTTTTATGGGAAAAGGGCGGGTGATTCAAACTTTTATTAGGGAAGGGGTTAAATGACCTTTATTAACATTTTTCCACTTTTTTTTTTTTGCAGTGTTCTAGCTCCCATAGGGGGCTATAACACTGCACACACTGATCTTTTCCCCTGATTCCTGCTTTGCATGGATCAGAGTAATAGCGGGTTGATTGCTTAAGCCTGTAGCTCAGGCTTAGAACAATCAAACGGCGATTGGACGCAACGGAGCAAGGTAAGGGGGCCTCCGCTCACTGCCGGGAAGCTTTTACTTTAGTTTTCGACGTGGCGATCGCCGCATCTGAAGAGTTAATAGCGTGCAGCACCACGATCTGTGCCGGACGCTGTTAGCCCAGGGTCCCGGCTATCAATAGCAGCCAGGACCGACCCGGTATGATGCAAACACCCAGTGTTTTAAACACAGGGACTGGGCATACAGGTATACTGTGTCCTTAAGAGGTTAAAGTCCCATACAAGTCTATGGGAAATATATGTTACTGCATAACTTACAAATGGCTGGAGATATTTCGATAATACTTGGTCACATGTTACTTATATGTCCACTTAAAATATAGGATAGTTAATTTAACCCTTAACTACCCCATTTGTGAGGGTCGGGTTTTTTGTTTAAAGTCCCATGCAAATAAATGGGAAATCTATGTTCCCACATAACTTCCGTATGGCTGGAGATATTTAAATAATACTTGGTACACATATTACTTATATGTCAAATAAAAATATATGATAGTTAAATTAACCCTTACCTATACCCTTATATTAAAGTATATGGAACTTCCAGTACCTTACTCCACAAGCTCCGCTCTGCATCTCCTGGCGAATGTGTCAATCCGGCTTGCAAGCCACACCGCATCTCACAAAGACACGCCCACATTTTAAGCCCCATCCCTTTTATTATCTACTGTTTTTGTGCATTGTTCTGGCTTGCAAATCAGTCCCAGTCCCACAAAGCCACGTCCCCTTCTATTTTCAGCTTCCAATATCATCACAAATCAGTTTCATCACAAATCAGTTCCACCCGAGGACAGGATATGAGGATGGAACAAAAGTACGGCATATGAGGTTGGGATATGAGGACGAGATATAAGGATGCTATATAAGGTCGGGATATGAGATTGACATAGGAGGACGGGACATGAGGTCCAGATAGGTTTGGACATGAGGACGGGATATGAGGTTGAGATATGAGGACGGAATATGAGGACGGATAGGAGGTTGGGATAGGAGGTCGAGATAGGAGGTCAAGATATGAGGACGGGATATGAGGTCGAGATAGGAGGTCGGAATATGAGAACGGAATATGAGGTCAGGATAGGAGGTTGGGATAGGAAATTGAGATATGAGGTCAGGATATGATGATGGGATATGAGGACAGGATATGAGGTCAGGATAGGAGGTCAGGATATGAGGACGGGATATGAGGTCAGGATATGAGGTCGAGATAGGAGGACAGGATAGGAGGTTGGGATATGAGGACGGGATATGAGGTCAAGATAGGAGGTCGGGATATTAGGTTGAGATTTGAGGACGGAATAGGAGGACAGAATAGGAGGTTGGGATAGGAGGTCGAGATATGAGGATGGGATATGAGGACGAGATATGAGGTTGAGATAGGAGGACGGGATATGAGGTCGGGATATGAGGACAGGATATGAGGTCAGGATATGAGGACAGGATAGGAGGTCAGGATATGAGGTCGATATATGATGACGGGATATGAGGTCGGGATATGAGGTCGGGATATGAGGACGGGATATAAGGACGCTATATAAGGTCGGGATATGAGGTCGACATAGGAGGACGGGAAATGAGGTCCAGATAGGTCGGGATATGAGGACGGGATATGAGGTTGAGATATGAGGACGGAATATGAGGATGGATAGGAAGTTGGAATAGGAGGTCGAGATATGAGGTCAAGATATGAGGACGGGATATGAGAACGGGATATGAGGGCAAGATAGGAGGTCGGAATATGAGAACGGAATATGAGGTCAGGATAGGAGGTTGGGATAGGAGGTTCAGATATGAGGTCAGGATATGATGACGGGATATGAGGACAGGATATGAGGTCGTGATAGGGGGTCGGGATATGAGGACGGGATATGAGGTCGAGATAGGAGGTCAGGAAAGGAGGACAGGATATGAGGTTGAGATATGAGGATGGGATAGGAGGTCAGGATACGAGGTGGGGATATGAGGACGGGATATGAGGTCGGTATATGAGGATGGGATATGGGGTTGGGATATGACAACAATATATGAGGATGGGATATGAAGTTAAAAGCTTCCTTATTTGTTGATATTCCTCCCCAACAAGGATTAGGAAGGAAAAACCAGGCAAGTATATGGGACTTCCAGTACCTTACTCCACAAGCTCCGCTCTGCATCTCCTGGTGAATGTGTCGGTCCAGCTTGCAAGCCACAAGCCATCTCACAACGATAGGACTGGATATGGGGCGGGCTATGAGGTTGGGATATGAGGTCGGGATATGAGGATGGGATATGAGGTTGGGATATGAGGTCGGGATATGAGGTTGAGATAGGAGGACAGGATAGGAGGTCGGGATATGAGGTCAAGATAGGAGGTCGGGATATGAGGATTGGATATGAGGATGGGATATTAGGTTGAGATTTGAGGACGGAATAGGAGGAGAAAATAGGAGGTTGGGATAGGAGGTCGAGATATGAGGATGGGATATGAGGACGAGATATGAGGTTGAGATAGGAGGACGGGATATGAGGTCGGGATATGAGGACAGGATATGAGGTCAGGATATGAGGACAGGATAGGAGGTCAGGATATGAGGTCGAGATATGATGAGGGGATATGAGGTCAGGATATGAGGTCGGGATATGAGGACAGGATAGGAGGTCAGGATATGAGGTCGAGATATGATGACGGGATATGAGGTCGGGATATGAGGTCGGGATATGAGGACGGGATATAAGGACGCTATATAAGGTCGGGATATGAGGTCGACATAGGAGGACGGGAAATGAGGTCCAGATAGGTCGGGATATGAGGACGGGATATGAGGTTGAGATATGAGGACGGAATATGAGGATGGATAGGAGGTTGGGATAGGAGGTCGAGATATGAGGTCAAGATATGAGGACGGGATATGAGAACGGGATCTGAGGGCAAGATAGGAGGTCGGAATATGAGAACGGAATATGAGGTCAGGATAGGAGGTCGGGATAGGAGGTCGGGATACGAGGACGGGATATGAGATCGAGATAGGAGATCAGGAAAGGAGGACAGGATATGAGGTTGAGATATGAGGATGGGATAGGAGGTCAGGATACGAGGTGGGGATATGAGGACGGGATATGGGGTTGGGATATGACAACAATATATGAGGATGGGATATGAAGTTAAAAGCTTCCTTATTTGTTGATATTCCTCCCCAACAAGGATTAGGAGGGAAAAACCAGGCAAGTATATGGGACTTCCAGTACCTTACTCCACAAGCTCCGCTCTGCATCTCCTGGTGAATGTGTCGGTCCAGCTTGCAAGCCACAAGCCATCTCTCAACGATAGGACTGGATATGGGGCGGGCTATGAGGTTGGGATATGAGGTCGGGATATGAGGATGGGATATGAGGTTGGGGTATGAGGTTGGGATATGAGGTTGAGATAGGAGGACAGGATAGGAGGTCGGGATATGAGGTCAAGATAGGAGGTCGGGATATGAGGATGGGATATGAGGATGGGATATTAGGTTGAGATTTGAGGACGGAATAGGAGGAGAAAATAGGAGGTTGGGATAGGAGGTCGAGATATGAGGATGGGATATGAGGACGAGATATGAGGTTGAGATAGGAGGACGGGATATGAGGACAGGATATGAGGTCAGGATATGAGGACAGGATAGGAGGTCAGGATATGAGGTCGAGATATGATGAGGGGATATGAGGTCGGGATATGAGGTCGGGATATGAGGACAGGATAGGAGGTCAGGATATGAGGTCGAGATATGATGACGGGATATGAGGTCGGGATATGAGGTCGGGATATGAGGACGGGATATAAGGACGCTATATAAGGTCGGGATATGAGGTCGACATAGGAGGACGGGAAATGAGGTCCAGATAGGTCGGGATATGAGGACGGGATATGAGGTTGAGATATGAGGACGGAATATGAGGATGGATAGGAGGTTGGGATAGGAGGTCGAGATATGAGGTCAAGATATGAGGACGGGATATGAGAACGGGATCTGAGGGCAAGATAGGAGGTCGGAATATGAGAACGGAATATGAGGTCAGGATAGGAGGTCGGGATAGGAGGTCAGGATATGAGGACGGGATATGAGGTCGAGATAGGAGATCAGGAAAGGAGGACAGGATATGAGGTTGAGATATGAGGATGGGATAGGAGGTCAGGATACGAGGTGGGGATATGAGGACGGGATATGAGGTTGGGATATGACAACAATATATGAGGATGGGATATGAAGTTAAAAGCTTCCTTATTCGTTGATATTCCTCCCCAACAAGGATTAGGAAGGAAAAACCAGGCAAGTGTATGGGACTTCCAGTACCTTACTCCACAAGCTCCACTCTGCATCTCCTGGTGAATGTGTCGGTCCAGCTTGCAAGCCACAAGCCATCTCACAAAAATAGGATGGGATATGGGGTCAGGCTATGAGGTCGGGATATGAGGACGGGATATGAGGTTGGGATATGAGGTCGGGATATGAGGTCGAGATAGGAGGACAGGATAGGAGGTCGGGATATGAGGTCAAGATAGGAGGTCGGGATATGAGGATCGGATATGAGGATGGGATATTAGGTTGAGATTTGAGGACGGAATAGGAGGAGAAAATAGGAGGTTGGGGTAGGAGGTCGAGATGTGACGATGGGATATGAGGTCAAGATATGAGGTCGGGATATGAGGACAGGATAGGAGGTCAGGATATGAGGTCGAGATATGATGACGGGATATGAGATCGGGTTATGAGATCGGGATATGAGGACGGGATATGAGGTTGTTATATGACAACAATATATGATGACAGGATATGAAGCCAAAAGCTTCCTCCTTTGTTTATTCTCCTCCCCAACAAAGATTAGGAAGTAAAATCCGGGCAATGCCGAGTACTTAGCTAGTACATATATCTAAAACTCAAAGGCGCTTTTTTCCACTTTCCCTACACTTTGCTTTTTTTACACATGCTCTGATCTGCCTGGTTTTCCTCAGCTCAAATCCACAACATTGGGGTTTATTTACTAAGAGTGGAGTGTAGGTTTCTTTGTGGGTTTTGATTTCCCACTGGTATTTTCCCAAGGTATTTACTAAGGTTTCCCTACATTTCGCACTTTTCCCTACATTTTGCTTTTTTTACAACTGTTCTGATCTGTCGGGTTTTTCTCAGCTCAAATACAACACTTTTTCTGTGGAAACCTCAGTAAATATGTTGGGATTTTTCAAAACTGTCGGGACCACGCCCCTTCTGTCGGGACCACGCCCACTTTATCCCGTGGTCACGCCCCCTTTTCTTGTAAAATGGAGGGTTTTGGTTTTTTTGGTCGCAAATTGTGTCACAAGGGATGTGCGACACAATTTGGGCGCAAAACCCGACAAAAAAGAGTCGGGATCACGTTAATAAATAAACCTCATTTTATGTGGAAACCTTAGTAAATGTGTTGGGTTTTTGTGAAAATGTCGGGTTTTCATAGCAAAATGGAGAGTTAGTCGGGTTTTTTCAATTCTGGCGCAAATTCTGGTGCAAAATCTGGAGCAGACAAAATTTCTGGCGCAATGCGACAGAATCTGGCCCACAACCCGACAAAACATGTTGGGTTTGCAATAGTAAATGAGGGCCAATGAGTGTGTGTGTGTGTGTGCGTGTATGTATGTGTGTATGTGTGTTTTTTTCCAGTATCACATCCAAATGGCTAAAGATATTAACATGAAACTTTGCACACATGTTACTTATATGTCAACAACAAACATAGGATAGGTAATTTAACCCTTACTTACCCCATTTGCAAGGGTCAGGGTTTTTGTTAAAAGTCACATACAAGTCTTTGGGAAATTTATGTTATTGCATAACTTCCAAACGGGTGGAGATATTTCGATAATACTTGGTCACATGTTACTTATATGTCCACTTAAAATATAGTTTAGTTAATTTAACCCTTAACTACCCCAGTTGTGAAGGTCTGGGTTTTCGTTTAAAGTCTCATGCAAATTAATGAGAAATGTATGTTCCCACATAACTTCCATACGGCTGGAGATATTTCAATAATACCTGGTCACATATTACTTATATGTCAAATAAAAAGATATGATAGTTAAATGAACCCTTACCTACACCCTTATATAAAAGATGGGTTTTTGTTTCAAGTCCCATGCGAGTATATGGGACTTCCAGTACCTTACTCCACAAGCTCCACTCTGCATCTCCTGGTGAATGTGTCTGTCCGGCTTGCAAGCCACACCCCTTCTCACAAAGACATGCCCACTGTTTAAGCACAACCCCTTTTATCCTCTACCCTTTTTGTGCATCAGTCGGGCTTGCAAATCACGCCCAGTCCCACAAAGTTACGTCCCCTTCTATTTTCAGCTTACAATATCTTCATCACAAATCAGTCCCATCTGAGGACAGGATATGAGGATAGGACATAAGGACAGGATATAAGGACAGGATATGAGTTCGGGATATGAGGATGGGATACAAGGTTGACATAGGAGGAAGGACAGGAGGTCGAGATATGAGGAAGAGATAGGAGGTTGGGATATGAGGTCGAGATTTTAGGACGGGATATGAGGACAGGATATAAGGTCGGGGTATGAGGACGGGATATGCGGTTGAGATATGAGGATGGGATATGGGGACGAGATATGGGGTTGGGATATGACAACAATATACGGAGATGGGATATGAAGTCAAAAGCTTCCTCCTTTGTTGATTTTCCTCCCCAACAAGGATTAGGAAGGAAAAACTGGGCAACACCGGGTACTCAGCTAGTGTTGGATAGATTTGGACATTTCTCTGGCTACAAAATAAATGTCAATAAAACCGAGGCACTGCCCATCAACATTAAAGAATCAGTTCTTTTAACCCTTTAAAGAACTTACACATACAAGTGGAAAATCTCCCTCAGATATCTAGGGATTAAACTAACCTTTAAATACTCAACGCTATATAAACAACATTTCCCACAGCTTGTTCAAGAAATCAAATCCCTTTTAGAGAAATGGAATCTACTACCATTGTGCCTCCTGGGTAGGATAGCAGCCATTAAACTGGCCACACTACCCAAATTTCTTAATCTTCTAGAATCTTTACCTATATCAATCCCTAAGGAAGCCCTGAGAAAACTGCAAACTACGCTATTTGTTTTTGCAGGTTTTCCGCTGCGTATTTGAAAGGCCTTACTCTCTCATTATTAATTCCCTTCTTGGCAAGTGTTACTCGCCCTAAAAAGGGCGGCCCCACACAGGAACATCTCCCTTTTTTCCCCTACAAACACTGCCATTTCCCAGGGTTTTTAGCTGGAAATAGAGATTAGTTCCTGTGTGGGGCCGCCCTTTTTAGGGCGAGTAACACTTTCCTCGGAAAGGTGGAAGGGAACAACGTATTGCCCATTGTAGCAGGCGGGGGTAAAAACTTCCCCTGTAAGGCCCTACACGCGCCCTATTAATTCCCTTTTTGGCAAGTGTTACTCACCCAAAAATGGGTGGCCCCACACAAGAAACTCTCTCCATTTCCATCTAAAAACCATGGGAAATAGCAGTGTTTGTAGGGGGAAATAGGGAGAGGTTCCTGTATGGGGCCGTCCTTTTTAGGGCGAGTAACACTTGCCAAAAAGGGAATTAATAATGCGAGAGTAGGGCCTTACAGGGGAAGTTTTTACCCCCACCAGTTATAATGGACCATACATTGTTCCCTTCCACCTTTTAGAGGTCTTTGCATCACATCAATACTTGGTGGTGTAGGTGGCACATGGTGTTTTTTGCACACATTTCATTTTGTTTGATTTAAAAGAAAATTGGGTACATATATTTTATCCTAAGAAAATTATTAAAATTTAAGTTTTATCTGATGCATATCCTCAATACTTACTTGTGGTCTGATGCAGAGGAATGTCTGTAACTGTGGAGCAGCGCCTTAAATATGTTTAGCACTATCCATATTTGTGAAGTGTTGGTGTGGCACCATGGTCAATCTACTCTGATGCATCATGCATTGGTGGGTGGAAATCCTGGCTGATCCATGCCTGATTCATCTTCACAAAGGCCAGTCTCTCCACATTTTTCGTATACAGGCGAATTCTCCTTGGGGTTACTATGGCCCCCGCTGCACTAAACACCTGCTCTGATGGCACACTTCTGGCTGGGCAGGGCAGCTTTTCCAGAGCAAACTCTGCTAATTGCGGCCACAAATCAAGTTTGGCTGCCCATATGTCCAGCGGATCTTCAAGGTTTGTTGGCGTGGTCATGTCAAGGTATGCCACCACCTGCTGGTTCAGGTCCTGCTCCAGGTCTACCTGCTGCTGATCAGTTGCTTCACTATGTGAAGAAAGCTACTCATCAGCGACTGTAGACTCAGGCTGCTGCTGATGGAGCTGGTACTGCTCCTGCCACTCCACCCCTCCCCAGCAGCCATGGCAGTGGAAGGTGAGCACAGAGAGCCCCCCGAGTCAGACCTGTGAGAGGATGGACGATGGTGCCGATAGGCATCGGCCAACTGACTACGTACAAAATGGTAGGTCATTTTGTCCTCCCTCTCAGTGGGTGTAAAAAAGGCTCCCATTTTGTGCTGGTAGCAAGGGTCCAATAAGGTGGAGAGCCAGAAGTCATCCCGCTGCCGAATGGTGACAATTCGGCGGTCACTGCGCAAGCAAGTGAGCATGCATCGTGCCATTTGTGCAAGTGACTCAGAGGGACTCCCTGCCTCCATCTCCACTGCATACTGCCACGTCGTGTCTGGGTCCTCTGTCTCGCCTTCCTCATAACCCTCTAGCTCCTCTGGCTGCTCCTGCTCCTCCTCTCCTGTCAGATGACTAGAAAAACTGCCCATTTCACGAAGCCTAAACTGTGCTCCACTATCCCCTCCCCCTCCTCCTCCAGTTCAGCCCCTACAGGGCTCATGTGGCTGTGAGATGTAAGCACCACGTCTCCAGTGCCCTGACCAGCCATTGTTTCCAACACATGTTGTAGTAGATGAAGCAGCGGAATGACGTTCATCCTATAATCCTGGCAACTGACTAATAATGTGGCTTCCTCAAAGGGCCTGAGCAAACGGCAGGTGTCATGTATGAGCTGCCACTGGTTGACATTGAAGTTACACAGGGGAGTTTCCCTATCCGCTTTGATCATCTCGAAATCAGTGATGGCTTTTCTATGTTCATATAGTCAGTCCAACCCATGGAGGGTGGAATTCCAACATGTGGAAACGTTGCAAATCAAAATATGTTGGGGGATACCGTTCTGACACTGCATCTCAAGGAGGGTGTGCTTTGCGGTGTACGAGTGGCTTAAGTGCATGCAAAGTTTCCTTCCTATTGTTAGGATGTCTTGCAGATGGGGGGAACACTTCAGGAACTGTCCAAGTTGCTGTTGTGTCTGTGCAGGAACCATATTCATCCAGTGGGCCGTAAACGACATGTATTGTCCCTGACCGTAGTTACAGCTCCACATGTCGGCGCTGCCGTGCACTTTGGTACACACCGACAGGCTCAAGGACAGGCCCACAATATTGTGCAGGGCTGGTACTGCCTACTTCGCAAAGAAATGAGGGCTTGGGACTCTCCACCTAAGCTCAGCACAAGCCATTAGTTCTCTGAAAGTTGCAGAGTCTACCACTTGAAAAGGGAGGTACTGCAGCACCAGCAACTTAGACAGGAGCACATTCAGCTTCTGCGCCGTTGGATGAGTGGGCGCATACTGTTGTCTCTTGGACATGGCTTCACCTATGGATTGTTGGCAGAATGGCTGACTACAAGTAGGAGGAGCAGAAGCATCTGGAGCGACAGAATGAGGGTATGACACACAGCTCCCTTGGGCTGAGGTGGTGGAGCTTTGGCTAGCTGAAACAGGCAGCGGCGTGCCACTGGGTGACACGGAGGAAGCGGCGGATGTCTCCTTCACCCCTTGGCTGAGCAGTAGCTGCTGACTGTCCTCTAGTAGATCGTCCTCACTAAATAGTGGAGCTGAACCCAAAGCATAAGATACTTCTGTGGGGGAGTGAACAGCATAGGGCAGAGGCAATGAAAGGACAGGGACTGCTCCTGGTCCATGCCAACTGAGGGTTGTGTCTGAGGAACCCACCGACTGTTGACTGGGGGTGTCAGATGTCACTTGTGATGAAGTGGATGACTGTGTTAACCAATCGATGATGGCAGATGGGTTACTGGCCGAGACACGACCACTGGCTGATACCGAGAGCTCAGGCCTCTCGCTGCGACTCCTGCTGCCACTCGCCCTTAGTCTGCTGCGACCTCTGCCTGATGAATTTAGGCCTCTGCCACTCCTCTGTGCATGTCCTGACACTTCTCTGCGTGACATACTTAGTGCGTATATGAAGGGAGTACAATATGCTTCACTACACTTAAAACAGTATTTGTCTACAACATCAGCAGGTGTGTACTTTTTCCTTGGCCTTTCACAGTATCTAGGCCCTTAAGACTTTAACAGGAACAAAATGGTACACCACTTAGATGTAGGTATGTGGTATGCACTTATGAGGGGAGGACAAGCCCTAAGACATCTTATCCCCTATCCAAAGGATAAGGGATAAGATGTCTGACCCGCCGCTGGGGACCCCCACAATCTTGCATTCAGCACCCACCTTGGGGAGCTGCACGCCGCGCTACCAGCTCAGAATCTGCCGTGTGACTACCACGGGGCCGGAGTATCGTGACGTCACGACTCCGCAGCCGTGTGACGTCACACCCTGCCCCCGCTATGAAGAAGATTCTGAGCTGGCAGCGCGGCGTGCAGCTCCCCGAGTTGGGAGCTGAATGCAAGATTGCGGGGGTCCCCAGCCTTCTCCAGCTTTGTGAGCGTCAACTATTTTCAGTTTCAGATTTCTAGACAACTGCTTTGAAGAACCCATGGTGCTGATTGCTGATGCAAGGTCAGATGAGTCTGGGCATTTAAAACCTTTGAGAATGACATCACCTGATCTTCCCAGATGATGATTGAGAACAATCCATGAGACTGGCAGGTATCAGCTTTGCAAAGGGGGCAGTGCATGCTATAAATTCTGCAGGGTGCCCAAACTTTTGCATATGCCATTTTTTTGTTTTCTGTTATTTTGAAAGTGTAAATGATGGAAATAAAATCTAACTTTTGTTGACATATTATACGAATGTCTAATCTGTAATTTGATGCCTTTTGGAGATTTTTCCATCTTTCCTTGGCTTTTTTATGCACATTAAAGGACAACTGCAGCGCAATATACACTTATCCCCTATCTACAAGATAGGGGATAAATGTTTGATCGGGGGAGGGGTCCGACCGCTGGGACCCCCCACGAACTCCTGTACGGGGCCGCGGCTGTGCCGCAGCATGACGGCCGGCATGCCTCCTCCATGCATCTCTATGGGAGAGGCCGGGAGGCAGTGTTCGTGCCTCCCCGGCTCCCCCATAGAACTGTATGAGGACAGGGAGGAGACGGGGCGTCACCGTCGACCTCTAGGTCAGCGCTACGCGCCTTAGCACGTTAGGGAGATCTCGGGGGGTCCCAGCGGTCGGACCCCCGCGATCAAACACTTATCCCCTATCTTGTAGATAGGGGATAAGTGTATATTGCGCTGCAGTTGTCCTTTAACCCCTTAAGGACCGGGTGTTTTTCCTTTTTGCTCTTTCATTTTTCCTCCTTACCTTTAAAAAATCATAACTCTTTAAATTTTGCACCTAAAAATCTGTATTATGGCTTATTTTTTGCGCCACCAATTCTACTTTGTAATGATATCAGTAATTCTACCCAAAAATCTACGGAGAAACGGGGAAAAAATCATTGTGCGACAAAATTGAAAAAATACAGCCATTTTGTAAATTTTGGGGGCTTCCGTTTCTACGTAGTACATTTTTCGGTAAAAATGACACCTTATCTTTATTCTCTAGGTCCATACGGTTAAAATGATACCCTACTTGTATAGGTTTGATTTTGTATTAGTTCAGAAAAAAAATCTACACTTAACTACATGCAGGAAAATTAATACGTTTAAAATTGTCATCTTCTGACCCCTATAACTTTTTTATTTTTCCGTGTTCAGGGCGCTATGAGGGTTAATTTTTTGCGCAGTGATCTGAAGTTTTTGTTGGTACCATTTTTGCATAGATCTGACTTTTTGATTGCTTTTTATTAATCTTTTCATGATAGAAAAAGTGACCAAAAATATGTTATTTTGGTCTTTGGAATTTTTTTGCGCGTACGCCATTGACCATGCGGTTTAATTTGTGGTATATTTTTTTAATTCGGAGGTTTCCACACGCGGCGATACCACATATGTTTATTTTTGTTTTTACTTACACAGTTTTTTTTTATTATTGGAAATGCCGGGTGATTCAAACTTTTATTAGGGGAAGGGATAATTCAAAGGTTAATGATTTTTTTTACACTTTTCTTTTGAAATATTATAGCCCCCATAGGGGGCTATAACATTGCATTTACTGATCTTTAACACTGTTCAATGCATCTCCATAGAGATGCAATGATCAATGTTTTCGGCGATCTCAGGCTTGAAGCATTCAATCGGTGATCGGACTGCAGGAAGGAAGGTAAGAGACCTTCCTCCTGTAGTACAGCTATTCGGGATGCCGCGGCGATCCCGAACAGCTCCCTGAGCTAGCTGGGCACTTTTACTTTCAGCCGCGTGGCTCAGCTTTGAGCGCGCGGCTAAAGAGTTAATAGCGCGCGGCACCGCGATCAGTGCCGCGCGCTATTAGAGGCGGGTCCCGGCTTCACTATGATGCCGGGCCTGCCATGATATGATGCGGGGTCAGCGTGGGACCACGCGTTATATCACGGGAGCGGGACCAAGGACGTACTCATACGTCCTTGGTCCTTAAGAGGTTAATACAAATTTTTACCTGGGGTGCTCAAACTTTTGATCCCCACTGCTGTACATCTACTACAGTAATGTATTATTCATTGGTGCTGCAGAATTTCTGCAAAACTGTAAACTTTTTCATTCTTTTAGCGGAATTCCATACGGACTGCATAGCTTTCAATAGTGATACCACATGTACACCCAGTCCTAGCACCAATGGATTTCGGAATTCAGAATTTCTCCCCTCAGAAATTCTGAAGTGTGAATAGACCATGGGGGAGATTTATCAAAACCTGTCCAGAGGAAAAGTTGCCTTGTTGCCCATAGCAACCAATCAGATCCCTTCTTGTATTTTTTGACAAGGCCTCTGCAAAACGAAAGAAGCGATCTGATTGGTTGCTATGGGCAACTAGGCCACTTTGCCTCTGCACAGGTTTTGATAAGTCTCTCCCCATAAGTACAATAAATGGTATAAAGTGCAAATGCAACTTGGTTGCATTATACTATTGTATATCATAGGGTTGGAGAAATAACCAGTGTCAGAAGTTTTGAAATGGGAGATTCATTGAAAAATGTAATTAAAAAAAACCTTGCCCACTATCTTTCAAAGTGATCTAGATCAAATGTAGTTGCTATAGGCAAAAGATACAAGTCTTTTGCTTTAGTTTTTTCTAATTCACACCCATTTATTTTTTAATTATAATTTTTTATTAGAAACAAGATAATATTTCACAGATAGATTGTTAATTCAAAGCCATTACACCTGAATTATGATCAATACTTAAATTTTATTAGGCTTAACTTAGGGTCTCTGACTGTGATTGATACTTTGTCTGTGGTTCGGGACTGGCACTCCAACTGGTCTCTTGCGGGATAGATGGTTTCCAGTGCTGGCACTTTGTTTTTACTTTGATATAATATACATACTATAAATATTCAAACAAAAAAATGTTGAAATGGTACAAACTTATGGAAACATGCAGCAGCATCGCCATCTAGTGGCACTTGTGAGACTGAGCCATGTACAGTCAGCTAAGGTGAGATATTCATTGCTATGCTTTCTCAGAATACCTGTGCCTATTTTCTGAATATTGCAGTGTCTGTGTTGTGACATTTTTTTTCTTTATCTGCAAAAAAAAAAAAATGTTCTTACAGATATTTGCTCATCTGTTTAGTTTTTTTTTTTTTTTTGTTTTTTTGGAACTACACGTGGAGGATCTATACATTTGAACATTCACATGTTGACCACTTTGCTTGAACTTTCTATTGTTATCCCTTTTTTTTTTATCCCTTTTGGACTGGGACAATGTTTATTTTTGCGTTTTTGATTTTTTTTTCTCCTCTCATTTAAAGGGGTACTCCCCTGGAAAATAATCAACTGGTGCCAGAAAGTTAAACAGATTTGTAAATTTGTTCTATTTAAAAAGCTGCTGTTTGCTCCACAGGAAGTTATTTTCTTTTCAAATTTCCTTTCTGTCTGACCACAGTGTACTCTGCATTTTAGGAACTGTTCAGAGTAGGAGCAAATCCCCATACCAAACCTCTCCTGCTCCAGACAGTTCCTAAAATTGACAGAGGTGTCAGCAGAGAGCACTGTGGTCAGACTGGAAAGGGAAAGAAAAAAAAGAAATTAACTTCTTGTGGAGCAAATAGAAATTGATAAGTAATAGAAGGATTAAAGATTTTTAAATCTATATATATATAAAACTCTATGGGGGAGATGTATCAATGTTGTTATTGGTAGACGTTTTTTGTAGATCATTTTGGTTGGTCTAAATTTGGTGCATTTTCTCCAAATTTATCAAACTTGTGCAAGCCCCATGATAAATTTCGTGCAATGGTCTAAATCTCCACACAGTTCTATTTGTAGACCTGTTTTACAACTCACAGGAAAAGTGGTGTATCCTGGATGCTGAGCTTTTGTTCTATTGTTTTTCAGGATTCCACTGAGGTTTTTTTTTGTCCACCAGCAAAAACGCCTGAAAAACGGTCCCAGCTTTTCCTGCATTTTGGTAATTTTTCTTGGGGGAGATTTATCAAAAACTGTGCAGAGGAAGAGTAGTGCAGTTGCCCATGGCAACCAATCAGATTGCTTCTTTAAAAAAATGAAAGGAGCGATCTGATATGTTGCTATGGGCAACTGCACCGCTCTTCCTCTACATAGGTTTTGATTAATCTCCCCCCTTGTGTTTTTTCTTGCATTTTTGCTGGTGTGAGGAAACAAAAATTTTTGTACCCTGTGTGCATTTTTTTCACTGCCTTCAGGTACTACTCCAAGGGTCGGATGCAGAGTGCCCGCCCCACGAAGTGTAAGGAGGTAAGGAGTGATGTATAGCATATACATATACAGGGTGCAGAGCATCACTACTTACCTCCGCCCGCTGTATAGTATACAGGGGGCATAGTGTATCCATGTATACTATACAGGAGCCCAGCAAGGAAAGAGATAACCCACACTGGTGCTGAGCAGTTCTAAGTTAAATCTTTGTGCGCTCTCCTGTAAATACAGCCATCTATAGATGACTGTATATACAGGATACAGTAGTCAGACAAGAACAATTGGAGGCTCCCTGTTACACACTGCAGTATGGGCGCACTCCCAAGGTGAGATCGCAAATGATGCCCTAACCTTTTTTTTTTCTCATTTCAGATACGTGAATGGGGAGGACTACGTCAGATTCAGTGTATTGCGATGATGACCAGCTTTTTTTATGTCAATAAAAGGTTTAATGAGGGCTGTGTGGGGAGTGTTTTTTTTTAAATAAATTTTTTTTCAATGTGTCGTGTTTTTTTATTGAATTTTTCATGCTTAGTAGTGGAAGCTGTCTTGTAGACGGAATCTATTACTAAGCCGGGCTTAGCGTTAGCCCCAAAAACAGCTAGCGCTAACCCCCAATTTTTACCCCATTACCCACCACCACAGGGTCGCAGGGAAGAGCCAGTACCAACAGGCCTGGAGTGTCAAAAATAGCACTCCTGGGCCTAGGCGGTAACAGGCTGGGGTTATTTAGTTTGGGGAGAGCCAGTAACAATGGTCCTCGCCCACCCTGGTAAGTCAGGCTGTTGCTGATTGGTTGGTATCTGACTGACACTGAAAATATGGGGAACCACACACTTTTTTTTATTACAAAAAGAACAACAACACATAGGGTTACCCATATTTTCAGTGTCAGTCAGACACCAACCAATCAGCAACAGCCTGACGTTACCAGGGTGGGCGAGCACCATTGTTACTGGCCTTCCCCAGCCTAAATAACCGCAGCCTGTTACCGCCTAGGCCAAGGAGCGCTATTTTTGACGCTTCGGGCCTGTTGGTATTGGCTCTTCCCGGCACCCCTGTGGTGGTGAGTACCGGGGTAATAATTGGGGGTTAGCGCTAGCTGTTTTGGGGGCTAACGCTAAGCCCAGCTTAGTAATAGATTCCGTCTACAAGACGGTTTCCACTACTAAGCCGGAAATTTCAATTATAAAAAACAAAACACATTAAATAAAAAATTTATTTAAAAAAACACTCCCCAAAGCCCTCGTTAACCCTTTTATTGACATTAAAAAACGCTGATCATCGTCACAGTCCACCGAATCTCAGGTAGTCCTCCGCATTCACGTATCTGAAATGACAAGAAAATAAATACACGAAAAATGGGTTAGTACATTTTTGGGCTCTCCCCTGGGGAGAGGGCACATAATGCAGTGTGTTCCTAAAGAGGGAGCCTCCAATTGTTGCTAAACTACAACTCCCATCATGGGGGCTACAACTCCCATCATGACCACAGTGCTCTCTGCTGACATCTCTGTCCATTTTAGGAACTGTTCAGAGCAGCATATGTTTTCTATGGGGATTTTCTCTTACTCTGGACAGTTCTTTAAATGGACAGAGATGTCAGCAGAGAGCACTGTGGTCATGATGTCAGCAGAGAGCTCTGTGTTCCAAAAAGAAAACCATTTCCTCTGTAGTATTCAGCAGCTAATAAGTGCTGGAAGGATTACAATTTTTTAAAAGAAGTAATTTACAAATCTGTTTAACTTTCTGGCACCAGTTGATTAAAAAAAAAAATAATTTCCACGGGCCAGCCAATTTTCACTGTAGGACCCGGCCATTATTTGCACATCTGACCACTGTCACTTTAAACATTAATAACTCTGAGATGCTTTTAACTTTCATTCTGATTCTGAGATAGTTTTTTCGTGACATATTCTACTTTATGTTAGTGGTAAAATTATGTCGGTACTTGCATCATTTCTTGGTGAAAAATTCCAAAATTTGATGAAAAAATTGAAAATTTTGCATTTTTCTAACTTTGAAGCTCTCTGCTTATAAGGAAAATGAATATTCCAAATAAATGATATATTGATTCACATATACAATATGTCTACTTTATGTTTCCATCATAAAGTTGACATGTTTTTACTTTTGGAACACATCAGAGGGCTTCAAAGTATAGCAGCAATTTTCCAATTTTTCAAAAAATTTTCAAAATCGAAATATTTCAGGGAACAGTTCTGTTTTGAAGTGGATTTGAAGGGCTTTCATATTAGAAATACTCCACAAATGACCCCATTATAAAAACTGCACCCCTGAAAGTATTCAAAATGACATTGAAAAGGTTTGTTAACCCTTTAGGTGTTTCACAGGAATAGCAGCAAATTGAAGGAGAAAATTTTAAATCTTAATTTTTTACACTGGCATGTTCTTGTAGACCCAGCTATTGAATTTTTCCAAGGGGTAAAAGGAGAGAAATCTTCCTAAAATGTGTAACCCAATTTCTCTCGAGTAAGAAAATACCTCATATGTGTATGTCAAGTGTTCGGTGGGCGCAATAGAGGGCTCAGAAGGGAAGGAGCGACAGTCAGATTTTGGAGAGTGAGTTTTTCTGAAATGGTTTTTGGGGGGCATGTAACATTTAGGAAGCCCCCATGGTGCCAGGACAGCAAAAAAAAAAAAACACATGGCATACTATTTTGGAAACTACACCCCTAAAGGCATGTAACAAGGGGTCCAGTGAGCCTTAACACCCCACAGTTGTTTGACGACTTTTTGTTAAAATTGGATGTGTAAATGATTTTTTTTTCCACTAAAGTGCTAGTTTCCCCTCAAATTTAAAATTTTTACAAGGGAAAATAGGACAAAATGACCCCCAAAATTTTTAACCCCATCTCTTCTGAGTATGGAAATACCCCATGTGTGAATGTCAAGTGCTCTGCTGGCGCACTACAATGCTCAGAAGAGAAGGAGCACCATTGAGCTTTTGGAAAAAGAAAATTGTTTGTAATGGAAGTCAGGGGCCATGTGCGTTTACAAAGTCCCACGTGCTGCCAGAACAGGGGACCCCCCCCCCACATGTGACCCTATTTTGGAAACTTCACCCCTCACAGAATTTAATAAGGGGTGCAGTCAGTATTTACACCCCACTGGTGATTGACAGATCTTTGGAACAGTGGGCTGTGCAAATGAAAAATTAAATTTTTCATTTTCACGGACCACTGTTTCAAATATCTGTCAGACACCTGTGGGGCGTAAATGCTCATTGTACCTCTTATTACATTTCCAAAATGGGGTCACATGTGGTGGGAGGGTCCATTGTTCTGGCACTATGGGGGCTTTTTAAACATACGTGGCCTTCAATTCAGGACAAATTTTCTCTTTAAAAGCCTAATGGCACTCCTTCTCTTCTGAGCATTGCAGTTCGCCCGCAGAGCACTTTACATCCACACATGGGGTATGTTCTTATTCAGAAGAAATGGAGTTACACATTTTGGGGGCTTTTTAACTATTTTCCCTTGTGAAAATGAAAAATTTAGGGTAACACCAGCATTTTAGTGAAAAAAATGTTTTGTTTTTTTTTCCATCCAACTTTGAAGAATTTTCACGTTCCGTGAGGGGTGTAGTTTCCAAAATGGGGTCACATGTGGGTATATCTTTTTTTGCTTTTATGTCAGAACCGCTGTAAAATCAGCCACCCCTGTGCAAATCACCAATTTAGGCCTCAAATGTACATAGTGTTCTCTCACTCATGAGCCTTGTTGTGTGCCCGCAGAGCATTTTACGCCCACATATGGGGTATTTCCGTACTGTTAGTGTAAAATTTTATATTTTTTTTTACACTAAGAGGCTGGTTTAGCCCCCAACTTTTCCTTTTCATAAGGGGTAAAAGGAGAAAAAGCCCCTCAAAATTTGTAGTGCAATTTCTCCCGAGTACGGTAATACCCCATTTGTGGCTCTAAACTGTTTCCTTGAAATACGACAGGGCTCTGAAGTGAGAGAGCTCCATGCGCATTTGAGGACTAAATTAGGGATTGCATAGGGGTGGATATAGGGGTATTCTACGCCAGTGATTCCCAAACAGGGTGCCTCCAGCTGTTGCTAAACTCCCAGCATGCCTGGACAGTCAGTGCCTGTCCGGAAATGCTGGGAGTTGTTGTTTTGCAACAGCTGAAGGCTCCATTTTGGAAACACTGCCATACAATTCATTTTTCATTTTTATTGGGGGGACAGTGTAAGGGGGTGTATATGTTGTGTTTTACCCTTTATTATGTGTTAGTGTAGTGTAGTGTTTTTAGGGTACATTCTCACTGGCAGGTTACGGTGAGTTCCCCGCTAGGAGTTTGCGCTGCGGCGAAAAATTTGCTGCAGCCCAAACTTCAAGCAGGAAACTTACTGTAAACCTGCCCGTGTGAATGTACCCTGTACGTTCACATGGGGATGCAAACCTCCAGCTGTTTTGAAAACTACAACTCCCAGCATGTACTGACAGACCGTGCATGCTGGGAGTTGTACTTTTGCAACAGCTGGAGGCACACTGGTTGGAAAACCTTCAGTAAGTTCCTGTACCTAACTCAGTATTTTTCCAACCAGTGTGTCTTCAGCTGTTGCAAAACCACAACTCCCAGCATGTACTGATCACCGAAGGCCATGCTGGGAGATGTAATTATGCAACAACTGGAGGTGCGTAACTACAACTCCCAGCATGCTGAGACAGCTGTTTGCTGTTTGGGCATGCTGGGATTTGCAACATCTGGAGGGCTACAGTTTAGAGTCCACTGCACAGTGATCTCCAAACTGTTAACCTCCAGATGTTGCAAAACTACAAATCCCAGCATGCCCACACAGCAAACTGCTGTGTGGGCATGCTAGGGGTTGTAGTTTTGCAAGATCTAGAGGGCTACAGTTTGAAGATCACTGTGCAGTGGTCTCTAAATTGTAGACCTCCAGCTGTTGCAAAACTACAACTCCCATCATGCCCAAACAGCTGTTTGGGCATGCTGGTAGTTTTAGTTTTGTAACATCTGGAGGGCTATAGTTTAGAGACCACTGTTAGTGGTCTCAAACTGTAACCCTCCAGATATTGCTAAGCAATTCACCGGCTTCCGTAGAATCCAGGGAGCCAGCAGCACGACATCGCCACCCGTCGATCACTGTCGCCCGCAGCCTCTGCAGATCGGTAAGTGACCTTCAACGCCAGTTCCTGTCGGTTTCCCCGTCCTGCCCCGCCTATTGTGGGTGGGAAGAACGGGGAAACCAAAAGTAAACCCCCCCCGATCTGCTATTGGTCGTTGCGTCTATACGACCAATAGCAGGGATAGGAGGGGTGGCACCCCTGCCACCTCACTCCTATCCCTTCAGGGGGATCGTCGGTGTCTTGGACAACCGCGATCCCCCTTATATTCCGGGTCACCATAGACCCGTAATGACCCGAATCGCGCATGGGGGGTCTGATGACCCCCCTGGGTGTTTGTACGGGATGCCTGCTGAATGATTTCAGCAGGCATCCCGGTCCGATCCCCGCCCGGAGCGCTGCGTGGGTGGAATACTCCATGACGTACGCATACGTCATGGGTCCTTAAGTACCAGGGTGTCATGACGTACGCGTACGTCAAGGGTCCTTAAGGCACCCTGGTACTTAAGGACCCATGACGTACGCGTACGTCATGGGGAATTCCGGTCCCCGCCGCGCACCGGGTGGGGATCGCACCGGGATGCCTGCTGAAATCATTCAGCAGGCATCCCGTGCAAATGCCCAGGGGGGTCATCAGACCCTTCCATGTCGTAGATCACGGCAAATCCAGGTAATATGGGTCTATAGTGACACGGTGACATGGAAAATAAGGGGGATCTGGGTTTTCCAAGACACCCCTGGTCCGCCTGAAGGGATAGGAGTGAAGTTTAAGGGGTGCCACCCCTCCTATCCCTGCTATTGGTCAAATAGACACGACGACCAATAGCAGATCGGGGGTGGGGGGTTAACTTTCGGTTTCCCCATTCTGCCCACCCACAATAGGCGGAGCAGAACGGGGAAATGACAGAGAACTGGAGACGTAGTCCACTTACCCATCCATGGCAGCGGAGGCGACGATCGACGGTGGAGATCGGCGGGTGGCGATGTCGTGTGGCTGGCTCCCTGTTTCCTGCGGAAGCTGGTGAGTTGCTTAGCAACATCTGTAGGGCTACAGTTTGAGACCACTGCACAGTGATCTCCAAACTGTGACCCTCCAAATGTTGCAAAACTACAACTCCCAGCATGCCCAGACAGCTGTTTGGGCATGCTGGGATTTGTAGTTTTGCAACAGCTGGAGGGTCACAGTTTGAGACCACTATACAGTGATCTTCAAACTGTGATCCTCCAGATGTTGCAAAACTACAACTCCCAACATGCCCGGACAGCTATCTAGGCATGCTAGGATTTGTAGTTTTGCAACATCTGGAGGGTCACAGTTTGGAGATCACTATGCAGTGGTTTCTAAACTGCAGCTCTCCAGATGTTGCAAAACTGCAAATAAAAGCATGCCCAGACAGCAAACAGCTGTCTCGGCATGCTGGGAGTTGTAGTTGCGTACCTCCAGCTGTTGCATAACTACATCTCCCAGCATGCCCTTCAGCAATCAGTACATGCTGGGAGTTGTAGTTTTGCAACAGCTGGAGGCACACTGGTTGGAAAATACTGAGTTAGGTAACAGAAACTAACTGAACGAGTGTGCCTTCGGCTGTTGCAAAAGAACAACTCCCAGCATGCACGGTCTGTCAGTACATGCTGGGAGTTGTAGTTTTGAAACAGCTGGAGGTTTGCCCCCCATGTGAATGTACAGGGTACATTCACACGGGCAGGTTTACAGTAAGTTTCTTGAAGTTTGAGCTGCGGCAAATTTTTCGCCGCAGCGCAAACTCCTAGCGGAAAACTCACCGTAACCCGCCAGTGCGAATGTACCCTAAAAACACTACAGTACACTAACACATAATAAAGAGTAAAACACTACATATACACTCCCTTACACTGTCCACCCCCAATAAAAATGAAAAACGTATTGTATGGCAGTGTTTCCAAAATGGAGCCTCCAGCTGTTGTAAAACAACAACTCCCAGCATTTCTGGACAGCCACTGACTGTCCAGCTATGCTGGGGGTTTAGCAACAGCTGGAGGCACCCTGTTTGGGAATCACTGGCTTAGAATATCCCTATGACCACCTCTATGCAATCCCTAATTTAGTCCTCAAATGCGCATGGCGCTCTCTCATTTCAGAGCCCTGTCGTATTTCAAGGAAACAGTTTAGAGCCACATATGGGGTATTTCCGTACCCAGGAGAAACTGCACTACAAATTTTGGGGGGCTTTTTCTACTTTTATCCCTTATGAAAAGGAAAATTTGGGGGCTACACCAGCCTGTTAGTGTAAAAAAATTTAAAAATGTTACACTAACATGCTTGTGTTGCCCCATACTTTTTATTTTCACAAGCGGTTAAAGTAAAAAAGACCCCCAAAATTTGTAACGCAATTTCTCCTGAGTAGGGAAATACCCCATATGTGGGCGTAAAATGCTCTGCAGGCGAACAACAAGGCTCAAGAGTGAGAGCGCACTATGTACATTTGAGGCCTAAATTGGTGATTTGCACAGGGGTGGCTGATTTTACAGCGGTTCTGACATAAACACAAAAAAAAAAACATACGCACATGTGACCCCATTTTGGAAACTAGACCCCTCACGGAACTTAACAAGGGGTATAGTGAGCCTTAACACCCCACAGGTGTTTGATGAATTTTCGTTAAAGTTGGATGAAAAAAAAAAAAAATTTTCACTAAAATGCTGGTGTTACCCTAAATTTTTCATTTTCACAAGGGAAAATAGGAAAAAAAATCCCCTCAAAATTTGTAGCCCCATTTCTTCTGAGTAAGAACATACCCCATGTGTGGATATAAAGCGCTCTGCTGGTGCACTACAATGCTCAGAAGAGAGGGAGAGCCATTGGGCTTTTGAAGAGAACATTTGTCCGGAATTGAAGGCCCAGTGTGTTTACAAAGCCCCCATAGTGCCAGAACAATGGACCACATGTGACCCAATTTTGGAAACAACACCCCTCACAGAATGTAATAAGGGGTGCAGTGAGCATTTACGCCCCACAGGTGTCCGGCAGATTTTTAGAACAGTGGTCCGTGAAAATGAAAAATGTAATTTTTCATTTGCACAGCCCAATGTTCCAAAGATCTGTCAAACGCCAGTGGAGTGTAAATAATGACTGCACCCCTTATTAAATTCTGTGAGGGGTGTTGTTTCCAAAATGGGGTCACATGTGTGTGGGGGGGGGGTCCACTGTTCTGGCACCACGGGGGGCTTTGTAAACACACATGGCCCCTAACTTCCATTCCAAACAAATTCACTCTATAGAAGCTCAATGGCACTTCTTCTCTTCTGAGCATTGTAGTTCGCCAGCAGAGCACTTGACATCCACACATGGGGTATTTCCATACTCAGAAGAAATGGGGTTACACATTTTGGGGGTCATTTTCTCCTATTACCCCTTGTAAAAATGTAAAATTTGAGAGAAAACCAGCATTTTTTTTTCATTTACGCATCCAACTTTAACAAAAAGTCGTGAAACACTTGTGAGGTGTTAAGGCTCACTATACCCCTTTTACGTTCCTTGAGGCGTGTAGTTTCCAAAACAGTATGCCATGTGTTTTTTTTTTTTTTTTTTGCTGTGCTGGCACCATAGGGGCTTCCTAAATGCAACATGCCCACCAAAAACAATTTCAGCAAAATTTGCTTTCCAAAAGCCAAATGTGACTTCTTCTCTTCTGAGCATTGTAGTTTGCCTGCAGAGCATTTTACATCCTAACATGGGGTATTTCCATATTCAGAAGAGATGGGGTTACAAATTTGGGGGGGCATTTTCTCCCATTACCTTTTGTAAAAATGGTAAATTTGGGGAAAAAACTGCACTTTATTTACACATCCAACTTTAACGAAAAGTCGTCAAACACCTGGGGGGGGGGGGGTGTTAAGGCTCACTGTACCCCTTGTTACGTGCCTTCAGGTGTGTAGTTTCCAAAATGGTATACCATGTGGAGGGTTTTCTGCTGTTCTGGCACCATAGGGGCTTCCTAATTGCGACATGTCCCCCAAAAACCATTTCAGCAAAATTCACTCTCCAAAATCCCATTGTCGCTCCTTCCCTTCTAAGCCCTCTACTGCGCCCGCCGAACACTTGACATACACATAAGAGGTATTTCCTTACTCAAGAGAAATTGGGTTACAAATTTTGGGGGGCTTTTTCTCCTATTACCCCTTGCAAAAATTCAAAAACTGGGTCTACAAGAACATGCCAGTGTAAAAAATAAAGATTTAGAATTTTCTCCTTCAATTTGCTGCTATTCCCCTGAAACACCTAAAGGGTTAACAAACCTTTTGAATATCATTTTGAATACTTTGAGGGGTGCAGTTTTTATAATGGCGTCATATATGGGGTATTTCTAATAAGAAGGCCCCTAAAATCCACTTCAAAGCTGAACTGGTCCCTGAAAAATTTCGATTTTGAAAATTCTGTGAAAAATTGGAAAATTGCTGCTATACTTTGAAGCCCATATGTCTTCCAAAAGTAAAAACATGTCAACTTTACAATGCAAATATAAAGTAGACATATTGTATATATGAATCGATATATAATTTATTGGGAATATCCATTTTCCTTATAAGCAGAGAGCTTCAAAGTTAAAAAAAATGCACCATTATTAATTTTTTCATAAAATTTTGGAATTTTTCACCAAGAAATGATGCAAGTATCGACAAAATTTTTACCACTAATATAAAGTAGAATATTTCTCGAAAAAACAGTCAGTATGAAAGGTAAAAGCATCCCAGAGTTATGACAGGCATAACCCTGTTAAAGATAAATTCAACTTGGTGTATTTAAAGGGAATCTGTCTGCTGTATTTGCTGCCAAGATATGCAGACACCATAGGATAGCTATTACTATAACTTTTTCTTTGCTCAAACCTGTCACATATCCTCTTCTTCCCCCCACCTCCTCCTTCCCTTACCCCAGCCCTCAGGTAGGAAGAAAATATGTTGTGCTTTCTTTTCTTTATGATTTTGAGACAAATGCACATAGGGAGCAACAGTGTGGAATAAAGCTAATAACAAATATGTAGGATGTAGGGTTGGCATGCTGGGACAGCTGTTGGCATGCTGGGAGTTGACGTTTTGAAACATCTGGAGGGCCTCAATTTGAGATAATTGGTGTATAAGGTCTATCTATCTATATATCTAATTGTTTAACCGGTTGCCGTCTAAGGACGAGCCGGCTCGTCCCTGACACGGCAAGTGGTGTATGGCATGGGCTCCTGACTCAAGCCCACGCCATACCTACCGGCCCCCAGCTGATTCCTGTAGCTGGGGGCCAGCGTTAATAGCCGGCATGTGGCGAACACTACATCCAGCTATTAACCCAAAGTTGACAGTGGCATCTAAAGGGACAATTTAACCATCCCTGGTGGTGTAGTGCAGTAGATCGCCCTCCCCACAGCACGGTGTGGAGGTAACCAGAGGGCTTACCTCTCCTGCTGCTGCTGTCTCAGCTCTGTCATTGATAGAGCCTACCTTAACCAGGCTTTATCAATCAGGCGCAGAGCACACAGATCTGTATGATCTGTATGAGCAATCTACTGATTCCTCCTAAAAGTCCCCTAAAGGGACTAAAAGTGTAAAAAAAAAAGTTAAATAAAAAGTTTAAAAACACACCCACTAAACCCTTCCATATTTAAAGTTTGAATCACCCCCCTTTTCCCAAATTCCATATAAAAAATATGTAGACATAATAAAAAATAAACATATGTGGTATCGCTGCATGCGTAAATGTCCAAATTACAAAAATATAATGTTAATTAAACCACACGGTCAATGGCGTAGACGTAAAAAAAAATTCCAAAGTCCAAAATTGCATGGTTTTTGGTCACTTTGTATACCCTAACAAAATGTATAAAAAGTGATCAAAAATCCCATTAAAACAAAAATGTCATACGGCCCCGTATATGGAAAAATTTTAACGTTATAGGGGTCAGAAGATGACAATTTTACACATACATTTGTGGTGCATGTAGTTATAATAGTAAAATAAAATAAAACCTATATAAATTAGGTATCCTTGTAACCGTATGGCTCTAGAGAATAAAGATATTATGTCATTTTTACTGAAAAGTGCACTGCGTAGAAACGGTAGCCTCCATAATTTACAAAATGGCCTTTTTTTATATATTTTTATATATTTTTTCTGGTTCGCCATACATTTTGTGGTGAAATGATTAATGTAATTATAAAGTACAATTGTTGGCGCAAAAAAAAAAAAGTCCTCATATGAGTCTGTAGGTGCAAAATTGAAAGAGTTTTTGATTTTTAGAAACTGATTTTTAGAAGGTGATGAGGAAAAAACGAAAGTGCAACAATGGAAAAACCCTGCATCCTTAAGGGGTTAATGTACTGTATACTGGCAAATTTTTACATAATAAAAGAAATCCTTGACACAGTAGTACAAAGTGTTTCAGGTTAATTTTTATTGTTAATCATTAAAAATGTACAATTAAATCCACAAAATCCAAACCAACTTGAATAGAAAAAAGTGCTCATTTTAGGTAAAATATTTCTTACAAGACTGAGTGCTCACCTAAGATTTAAGAAACAGCCATTGTAAAATAGAAACCGTCTCATCATCTATTTCATAGTTAGCAGTCTACGTGATGAACGGTTTGCAGATATTTCCATTTTATAAAGTGTTAAAGGCTCAGAAAAACACCCTCTTTGTTCATGTACAAAAAATATGAGAAGAGGACAATAAACAATTAAACAGTAAATTTACAGTACAAAACCCTCCGCCCCGCTCATCCCATGCAGCTGCATAAATATCCGTATCCTCACACGGTTACAAACACTGACGTTTTACAAACTATTTCCATATTTCATTTATCCAATAATAGTGCTACATGGTAAATGGAATCCTCTTGAGGAAGTTTTTATTTATTTTTTTTACACTGGTAACCTATCTGCTCAAATGTAAAAAAAAGAAAATGCACAAAAAGTAACAAAATTCACAAAAGGTTGTTGTAGAAAGTGGTCTAAATTTTTAGGTGGGTTTTGATTTTTTTGTTTTACAGGTTGATGATAGCAACCAATACAGTGTATAACTCTTCTCCATATATGAGTAAGGAGCTAGAAGGTTTATCATAGGATGATGAGTTCCCTATTTTGCAATAAAGAAAACTAACATATTACAATAACATTTTCCCCATGAAATCTTACATGTTTTAACTATAGATCAGATGACAACAGGGACTATTTCTGCTGCCAGAGGCTTAAAAGTCCTGAGAGCATCTTCTGCAGTGTTTTTGTTTTTCTGTTAGGAGACATGGTTTATCTCAGTGTTTCCCAAATGCGGTCCTCAAGCACCCCCAACAGATCTTGTTTTCTGGATTTCCTTAGTCTTTCACAGGTGATATAATTCTGGTCAGGGAATCAGGCATCACCACAGTTATATCACCTGTGAAAGATTAAGGAAATCCAGAAAACATGACCTGTTGGGGGTGCTTGAGGACCGCGTTTGGGAATAGTGGTCTATCTTGTAGCTGCGGCTATACAGCATTAGATCTCCTGACTCATACCACTGCAGCAGGTCCAATGAGTTTAATTAAATAGACATAGTCAAAAAATGACTAAGATCAGTTTAAAAATGGTACAAACCTAGTCACTTGTTTATTATGTTTGGTCTATAGTGGGCCCACTTCCAGTATGCCATGCTATTTGTCAGCATACTTTTTTGACAGGGTATTGACATACTGCTGAAATACTGTATGACGTAAACCCAACCTAAGACCTATCTGTTCTGGTCAAAAGCAGTCATTGAAATAGGTGCCTAGAAGAGAAGAGGGGAGGCTTTACACATGAATCTAGAAGTGAATTAGGAAGATGACCCCAGTCTTGGGCTAAATTTAGAGTGCATGTGCTTGTATCAGATGGTGGAATGTCAATAATTTAAAAAGGTTATGTACAAAGACCAAGTGATAAAGTATAGTTTGTGTGCTATAATTAGACTTGATATTTCCAGAAAGTTGAGTAGTTAAAACTTTACCTACAATAATATAGCTAAAGTATGTTTTTAAATAAATTGGTAATGGAAACATTATATGTAGTGCCACATAATGCATTAAAGAACAATCCATAATATGGAAAGGAGACAAAGGCTTGATCATGCAGATATCCTTTAAAGCCATCATGTACAATGGATGTTCAATCCAAGCAAAGCCAGATTAGGAATTGTTGCACTCCCTATATAATTCTACACTGTCCATAAAGTAATAGGGCATTTGACAACTAGAATAGGAGCCTATCCCTAGAAACACTAAGCAAATCCATGTTTGTCCCGATGTGTCTTCTGTCTGTAGAGACTAGATTTGTCATGGGAACTGTAGGGGCATAATGTGACAGAGTGCAGAGATGAAAACATGTAGTCATACAAGTGCACATGGTGGCATTTCGTTCATTACTTTCAAGGGAATATGTCAACTCTATATTATGCTTAGAACTGCAGACATAGGCACAAAGCTGGTAAGGAGAAGTCGGAGACTGCCTTGAAGACAGGAAGCCCTGTTCCTAACTGGTTTTAAAACTAGGACTCCACTAAAACTCGGCATTCATTTAACTATATCATAGTTTGTTGTAACAACAGAGACTGTTCTTATATTTCATGCTGCCCTTGGTTCAGACAGTATGAAACTCCAAAAAATGTCCATACACCTTAGATTAAAGCTGATGAAAAAAATTATTTTTATCAAAACAATTGTTAATTGAGTTAAAAGGGTTATCCAGGAAAAAACTTTTTTTTATATATCAACTGGCTCTAGAAAGTTAAACAAATTTGTAAATTACTTCTATTAAAAATCTTAAGCCTTTCAGTACTTATGAGCTTCTGAAGTTGAGTTGTTCTTTTCTGTCTAAGTGCTCTCTGATGACACTGTCTTGGGAACTGCTCAGCGTAGAAGCAAATCCCCATAGCAAACCTCTTCTACTCTGTGCAGTTCCCGAGACAAGCAGACATGTCAGCAGAGAGCACTGTTGCCAGACAGAAAAGAACAACTCAACTTCCGCAGCTGATAATTATTGGAAAGGATTAAGATTTTTTAATAGAAGTAATTTACAAATCTGTTTAACTTTCTAGAGCCATATATGTATAAAGTTTTTTCCTGGAATACCCCTTTAAATTTAACAAGGAATGATTGTTTTAGCCGACCAATGACAGTCTGTTATTGCCTAAAAAAAAGTTAGCCATGTTTGAATTTTCAGGTGACGGACAAAAGATCACTTAAAGATTATTTACCCTTCACCGGTGTTATTGATCATGTATGGCCAGTTTGAATAACTTTACCTATGAATATGAACTAAAATGAGTACAGCTGTGTCTGTGAAAAGATGGTTTATCAGATAATCGTTTTTCAACAGCTACTCCGCCATCAACCTACCCTTAGATAATGTGTATGGCCACCTCAACAGGTTCCCTTTAAAGTGATACTCCGTACCTAGACATCTTATCCCCTATCCAAAGGATAGGGGATAAGATGTCTGATCACTGGAGTCCCGCAGCTGGAACCACTATGATCTCTGTGCAGCACCTGAAGTTTATTTAGAATGCTGGGTGCGAGTGGCGGGGGTTGTACATCATGACCATGCCCCTTGTGATGTCACACCACACCCCCTCAATGTAAGTCTGTGGGACGGGGTGTGTTGGTCCCCACGCTCCCTCCCATAGACTTGCATTGAGGGGGCGTGGCGTGACATCACGAGAGGCGTGGGAATGACATCACGACCCCTGCCACCCGCTCCAAGCGCTGGGAACAAAATGTTCCCAACACTGGGGCAGTGGAGTACCCCTTTAACAGTTAATGGGAGTCTCACAGATAACTTGTGGCACTAAAGTTGGTCGATGTCTACTCTGGAGATATCCATTTTGGCCTTTTGTCTGCAAATGACATTAAAATTGTAGGATATAGAGGAAACTGTGTGACATACCCGATTACAGCACAAAAGGAAAACATGTATCCTAACAGTCTGGTGAACACAACAGCCATGGCTCTACAAAGTCCTATTTATTAAAGCATCTTCTTTCCATTAGAATTACCGGTCATGCTCTAGAAGAAAATTCTAATGTTAATTTTGTGCAGTCCAATTTGTCACAGTGATTTATCTCTGCTTTTAACTTTAAAGGGTGAAAGACATAAATTACTATTAAGTACATGATATTCTCTGATAAAACTGGATGTTGTTAGCATTTAGGACATTATCCAAGAAAAAGCGAAATATCCAGGTTTTTCAAATGATACGGCTGTCAAAGTCACTTGAGGTTACTTTTACCATTAAAAATTACATACAAAATATTATGGGAAAAGAAAGAAAAAAAATGCATTGTATATAAGCCTCATGTCATGTACTACTCTGGAATCTAATATTAGGAATGTTTGGATTGTTTTTGAATAAAGAATGGTAAGGAATAGGATCCTGGGAACATCATCATTTGTAAATAATTATTTAATGTATTGTTGTGAATCTGTCCAGATGACCTCAATGTTATAACTTCTTCCCACCATTTTTCAGTGTTCTGAAACTTCATGTATGTGTAGTTCAGGGGGTTATGGGTAATCTCACCTCTGTATCTAACCCCTGTATAGCCAAAGCCTTGACATAAGATTTAGAATTTTAAATTTAAATATTGCACAATTTATGCTGTTTACCTTCCTGTAGCCTTCATACTTTGGAAAGGCTTATGAATTTCTGTCTCACTGAGCTATTTACTTATAAGAACTCTTCCACTAGGAAATTTGACTTGTAAAGAATGAAGGAAGCTTTAAAGGGGTACTCTGCTGCTCAGCATATGGAATAAAATGCTCCGAATGCTTAGAGCCGGCATCGGGTGCTCTTGACGTCATAGCCCTGCCCCCTCATGATGTCACACCCCACCCCCTCAATGCAAATCTATGGGAGGGGACGTGACAGCTGTCACGCCCCCTACCATAGACTTGCATTGAGGGGGCGGGCCGTGACATCATGAGGGCTATGATGTCACGGCTCTAAGCCGGCTCTAAGCGTTCGGAACATTTTGTTCCAAACGCTGAGCAAAGGAGTACCCCTTTAAGGGTGCAGGGAGATCTCTAACAATAAACAGAAATGAAGGGAGGATGTGGTGTGATTTGGAAAACTACTGCTGTCGTCTCAGCATTGTGCAGCAGAGGTTGTACTTCCTAGTGACATGGATGCTTATTCCAAGAACCTCTAAACATTTTGCATTTTAGGGCACATACCATATAACTCAGAATAAAGGTATAATAATTGACCAATTTGGACACAATTTTGCAAAACCCACCTAAAAAGAAGAATAAGGGCTCCTTTACATAGTGTTGTTTTCTGGCAAACCAACATTTTTTTAAAAAATGTATTGGATTTTATATGATTTTTTTTGTATTTTTTTAAGGACGTTTTTATTTAGTGTTACTTTGTATATGCATTTTTTAAGGTTTTTCAAGTCCTTTAGAAGGAAAAATGCCTGAAAAGATGCCATACCCAGAGTTTGCTGCATTTAATAAACAAATGTCACTGATCCATAAAAAACAAACAAATGCAGTGTATGAAGTATGTATACATCTGGCTACATAAACACAAAAAAAGGAAACTACCATAAAAAAAAACGTGTTTAAAACCAGCCTAATAAAGGTCAAATGATTTGGTAAAATCGGAAACAATGGGATGAACCTGTTGTCAGTAATAAATATCATATACAGTAACTAAATAGAAAGTTGATGAAAACAGTAGAACAAAATGTAACTTTTACAATCAGAGCAAAAACCAAGACATTGTCCATGCAATCCATAGTCCATATGAAAAAAAATCTCTACAGTTAAACAGTACCCACACTGTGAAAAACCCATATCTGTGCATCAAAACAAAAGACATGGAAGATAAAAGGCCACAGGGGATCAATGGCCTTCACTGGTGCTGCTGCAGATTTTATGCTGGACATCTTAAGTCAGACTCATAAGAAAAATTCTTGAATGTCATGTTCTTCAGGATGTATGTCACTGAACAAAATCTTCATTGATCCACCGACTGATTTAGGCCTAAAAAAAACATAAAGAGAAAAAATAAATAAATAAAAAAAAATATATATGTTTATTGCCATACTTTGAAATAATGACTGATACATACTAATAAAGAAAAACTCAGAGAAATGCACTATAGCGCTTATGTCAGTCAGTACATTTTGGGTTAATAAATGCATAATGAAAAACATGCAGTTATATATGAAGATGTACCTCCAATTAAAAAGCCTTTTATAAATCAATAGCACAAGTTACAATAAGAAACTATGTAATATAACTATGTCTTCATACAGAAAAATGCCTTTATCTACCCTTTTCACGATCTCCTCCTCATCTCTTGCACCGATCAATGACAATGGATTTACACATAGCAGCATAGAGCAGTTTCATAATAATAATAATTATAATTTTTCTTGCTGCTCCTCCCCTTTCCCTTTCCACAGATTTCTATGGGTAGTTGTAACCTAATCTCTCACTGAAGCTGAAAAATTCTTTCCTCTCTGCCTCATGTGTACAGAGGTCATCATTAAACTGAAAGAGTGAGAATAGAGCAGAGGGAGAGGAGTCTTATAAGAAAAGAATGTGACATTTTTATGTAATACAATGGCCCTCATTTACTATTCTAAACCCGACTTCTTTTGTCGGGTTTTTTTGGCGCATCTTTGTCTGCGCCATGTCACAGACATCGTGCGCCAGTCTGCGACACGATGCGACATTTTTTCCCGACGGACCCGATGTGGATTCTCCCAAACCCAAAAAAGGGGCGTAACCCGACATTTCTGAGCTTTCCCACGTATTTATAAAGGTTTCAAACCCGAATTTGTTGAATTGTTGTGGATTTTTTTTTCCCGACAACTCAGAGGAGTTTGAAACCAAAACCTACAAAAACCACGTGCGACAAACAGGATGCGACATAATAATAAATACCAGGGGAAAAAAGCAGTCGGGTAAGAAAGCAAGATAGACTTACAACCCGATTTTCTAAGTAAATGAGGGCCAATGTGTAACACAAAAGTGTTTTTCAAGCGCAGTCCTCAAGTACCGCAACTGGTCATCTTTTCAGGATTCCTTTTCAGTCTTTCACAGGTGATTTGAATCTGGCAACACAACAGTCATATCACCTGTGAAAGACCAAGGAAATCCTGAAGACATGACCTGTTGGGAGTATTTGAGGACCGTGCTTGAGACATACTGCATTACGAGGTCTTTGCACTAATGATTTGTGGAAACTTGTACATAACTGGAGATGCTAATAATTTTACATTTAAAAAAACACAGAAAAAACAGACCTCCATCCAGTCCTAACACCTCACAAAATACTATACTTGGTCCACATTGCCTTAAAATTTGATTTATGAACTATGTTAGATATACTGTGCTGGCACTTAAAAAGCAGGGATGATTAATAGCAATATGTACCAGCTTAACACCTATGGGACATAGGACATACTTCTATGCCCTTGCTGCCTGGTACTTGAAGCACCAGGACATAAATGTGCATCCTGGGTCTCTTCCAGACTATAGATCAAGAGTCCTTGCTGCTAAGAGCAGTTAGGCACCAGGTGCTATCGGTGGACATTAGCGATCATGTCCAAACTATTAAAATAGAATGTTAATGATCCTGTTAATGATAAACGTAAAAAAAAAAAAAAAGACCAAATCACATTCCAAAAATAATGGGATAAAAAGTTATCAAAAACTCACCTATATGTAAAAGTGGTACCGAGGAAAACTACAGATCAAGGTGCAAAAAAAAAAAAAAAAAAAAATGATATTTTATATTATAAAAAAGAATGTATACGGAAAAACGAAAGTGGATAATCACTATAAAAAAGTGAAAAGTGGCTAGGTTTTCCAGAAATTTTTTTTATTCTGGAGAACCCAACAACTTTGTGCTATATACATACATCACCTAATTTTAGGACCTAATAATACAGCTGATTGCTGGGTGATCTGCCTATGGTCAGTAGACTCTAAAAAATAATCTGCTTATTATTAGTAGACTTTAAACAGTTACTGTTCAAAACATGAAAAAAAAAGTTGGAGGGATATTCTGAAAAAATATGTCTGCTGGGGCTATAAAGTAACAAAATAAAGTATACTCATCTCACTGGCTCCAGCATTGGTGCCCTGACCTGTCCTGGTCCCTCTATTTACTTCTTCCGATGATATGCTCTCCTGGTCCTCCTGCTGATGTTCCTAACACAATGCAGAATCTCTAATTGGCTGTATCATGTTTTAATCAACATCAGCGGAACCAGAAATGCGCTGAACAGAACAGAGGGACCTGGTCAGACGGGGGTGTCAACACTACAACAGGTGAGGCGTGTATGCTTATCTTTAATCTTACAGTCTTAGCAGGCTGCCATGTGTTTTTGTTTTTTTGGAATGAAATACCATTTTATCATACTGTCCAGAAAATTCTGTCAATAACAGCTGTGAAGTAGTGACTTGACTGGTCACACAATGAAGAAGGATAACTCATCCTCAGTTTCTCACATATATCAAAGGCTCGGCTCCCAATTGTACCCAGAATAACTCATGTTCCCGTCTCTTTAATGGTTAAAGAAGTCTTTCTAAGTCAAAGGTATTGAATGTATTCATTTTAAACTGGAACTGGAAAGCCATTATACATAAAACAGATTGCTATTGCTAGTTTACAGCCATGGAACTGACTTGGCATGGGGCACCCACAACATGTAGATGTGGCACGGGTCAACAGAACTGACACGTCATCACTGTTAGCATTGCAATTTTTGGCATTGGTTTGAAGGGACAATTTGTGTTATTTTAAAAGTTCCATAACCTGGACAATATAATGAAAATTGGTTTTGAAAAGACAGAACTCCAAACCATTTTACAGCTGTCAGATGTTTAGGCAGGCAACAAATGTGCTGAGTATGCAGCAAACATATGTACAATCTTGGCCTACTCATGTAGTCTACAGCTGCGTGAATAGTGACGGTCTCCATGACCTCCGATGTTTAGCTAATGATGTCAGTGTTACAAGAGAAGAAATGATAAATCTAGAGATAATGTAGAAATGATTTACAGTGATGAAAATAACCAGTATGGTAATTCTTCACAATAGCAGAGTAAGGGAGGTTCAGATGAATTTCATTTTGCAAGCTTTAACTTTAAGGCAAGCTCTATGCATTCATTTTTGGCAAGATAGGGAAATGCCGGTGAAGCACCAAGCAAAGATGTGTGCAGATGTCAAATTATTTTATTTTTCATTAGAAATGATGGATCATGTATTGAACGTAAACCAAACACATTAAACTGTCATATCCATATGCTTCTCAGCTGTTCCCAAACTTTTCTGAATGTCAGACAGATGCTTTTGTCAGAGAGTACATTCTAGGACATTTTAGGAAACTGACAAATGAGGTGCAGTCAAAACCAATACTAAGTTCCTGGCACAAGCGGTAAGCATATTTATAGATGCCCCGTTACCAAAAAAAGAAAAACTTAAAAACGTTTTTACATATCGTAGAGATGTTTTAAAGGCTTTGATCAGTGTGGGTCAGGGTGCTTGGATCTCTCATTGATTGCTTAAACAAAAGGGAAAAAAGTGCTCAACTTATAGAAAATGGGCTTCTATTTTCTATAGAATTCATTTCCTGCAGCAAGAAGATGGCAGGGAGAAATAGCGCTCAGATAAGTGCTTCTACCCCGTTTTTTGAGCAGTCAGGGTCTCAGCACCTCATCCCAAATGATCAAAACTTTTAACATGTCAAAAACGATTCTTAAATGACAGTAACAGTTTGACACTCAGTGGCGTCTGTCATAGGTAAATGTTAGAGAGTTATACATTGGAGAACCCCTTTTCCTTGACATATACAAGATGCAGTAGGAAACTATCTTTAGACAGACAGACAGACAAAGAAAGGTAGGTTGACATATAGACAGGCCGATGGATAGATAGATTGATACAGTATAGATATGTAATTCAAGCTGACAGTTGCCAAACAGGGCTTTTATTATTGGAGTCATATAGTGCCCCATCTACTGTATTAATGTTCATGCAGGTCAACATCCTACTTGTGCGGTGTATGGTGGGGCAGGGAGCCAAAATCTCCATTGCAATTACCCCCTTTTATTATATATTTTTTTAAATACAAATCTTTCTATAAGGGTGGTGTGGGTCACCAAAACTATGAATCTAAGACCCCCACCAATCTAACTCTGGGACGCTCACCAATCCAGAGAATGAAGAGGTCACATTTCTGGTTTAGGCTATTTCTGGGGGCTGGTGTGTAGGAAAACACTTAATGTGACACAGGGTTGAACTCTAGCTGTAGCCCTTCATTCTCAGGATTCATGGGGATCCAATAGATAGGACATCTCTGCTAAATTAATAGAGGAAAAACTTAGCAATATGCAATAAATGAGAATATGCCTTTATGAATATTGTTACTGTATTATGTGTCTATTATCTAAAACCCAAACTTGCAGTCATTGGTCAAACTAGATAAAAGTGGTCTGGTATAACTGATCTATATAGTTTTTTTTAACAACATGCTTCAAATAGATTCTTCTAAAAGGCTTTGAGGCTTGGTACTTGATCCATTTGGAAAGTTTACAATATGAGCACAAGAACTAACCCATTATTTACAGTGCTCATCCTTAAAAAACAAAAAGTCCTCTGTAGATGCGTCCATGGTCCCTCCTAACTACAGCTACCCTTATGACATGTCTAAAAGTCAACTAGGGAGATTCATCCAAACCGCTGCAGAGGAAAAGCTGACCAGTTGCCCATAGGAACCAAATAACGTCTTCAATTTTTTAAAAGGCCTCTGAAAAACAAAAGAAACAATCTGATTGGTTGCTATGGGCAACTGGTAAGCTTTTCCTCTGCAATGGTTTTAATAAATCTCCCCAAACAAGTCTCAGAACCCTTAATAATAGGTTTCGACATTCCATTAATTCCAATAGCCAAGCCCTGTCAGAGTTTAATTTGTTAAAAAATGGGAGTTCATTCCATTAGTCTAGACTTGGAACACCCAGTTTGTATAAAGTTGCTGACCCTGAAGATTTGCATAGGATTTCTTCTAGAAGGAGCTGCAAATTAAAATCACGTTGTAGAGTAATGAATCTGTGGATTTCCCCCACACTATGCCTGGACTGGTGTTTATTTCTACAATGTGGTGGTTTATCTGTTAGTAATAAGGCAACTGTTTTATATGTGCAGATTTTGGAATAGAGTATGGGAATGTTTGAGCACTTTCCTTCTGTTCTACATTAGTTATTGGTCAGGAAATGTGACCACATCCTAGTTTCTTATATATCTATACATCTGTGTTATTTTGTTAAAGAACATAACTGCTGCTCTCCATGTGGTATTTTAAGGAACATTGAATACATATAGTAATAGTAGTAAGGTTCTGTTCACACTATTGCCATGGCTTCTGTTTTATGTAGAGCCATAACACAGAGATATGACAGATTCATTATCAACCATAATTTGTTTTATGATATATTTGTCTTCTCTTAAAACTAATTCAAGGTAAAGTGTTTTACCAGTGGAATGGTATGCAATGGCTGTCAGGATCCGGACTGGTATGCGGAGAGGACACTGGTGGTGGATCCTCTGTGTCAGTGAGGTGATGGCGTGGGCCGTACCAGGGGAACGGAGTCTAAAAGGTTACTGGTTTTCACCAGAGCCCGCCACAAAGCGGGATGGACTTGCAGCGGCAGGTAACCCCCAGGTTGTTTCACCCGATAGCGACTCAACCTCACTGACAGCTGAGACAGGCGCGGTACACAAGGACTAGACGGAGGCGAGGTCAGACGTAGCAGAAGGTCAGGGCAGGCAGCGAGGTTCGTAGTCAGGGGCAACAGCAGACGGTTTGGGTACACAGGCTTGGGAACACACTAAACCGCTTTCACAGGGCACAAGGCAACAAGATCCGGCAAGGATAGGGAGGGGAAGTGGGTTTATATATGTTTGGGAGTGATTACCACTGATTGGGCAAGGCACCAATTAGTGGTGCACTGGCCCTTTAAGTTTCAGAGAGCCGGCGCGCACGCGCCCTAGGGAGCAGGGCCGTGCGTGCCGGGACATGACAGCAGGGGAACGGGACAGGTGAGATGATTGGGATGCGACCCGCGGGCGGGCGCGTCCCGCTACGCAGATCGCATCCCCGCCGGCGATAACAGTGCAGCGCTCCCGGTCAGCGGGTCTGACCGGGGAGCTGCACACAGAAGAACGCCGCAAGCGCTCCGGGGAGGAGCAGGGACCCGGAGCACTCGGCGTAACAGTACCCCCCCTTAGGTCTCTCCCTCATTTTGGAGCCCAGGAATCTGCGGACAAGCTCCTTTTTGGCCTCAGGTTCCCAGGACCTCTCTTCAGGGCCACAATTCTCCCAATCAATTTAAAAAAATCTTTTACCTCGGACGATCTTGGAGGCAAGGATCTCTTTGACAGTGAAGACATTAGAGGAGCCAGAAACAGGAGCAGGAACAGTAACCTTGGGAGAAAAGTGGTTAAGCACAAAAGGTTTGAGAAGAGACACATGGAAAGAGTTAGGAATGCGAAGAGAAGAAGGAAGATGAAGTTTGTAAGAGACAGAATTAATTTGATTCTTGATTTTAAAAGGACCAAGGTAGCGAGGACCCAACTTGTAGCTAGGGACACGAAAGCATATGTATTTGGCAGAGAGACACACTTTGTCCCCAGGGAGAAAGACAGGAGCAGTTCTTCTCTTTTTATCTGCATGTCTCTTCATTCGAGACAAGGCCAGTAGGAGCGACTTTTGAGTCTCCTTCCAGATAGCGGAGAAGTCCCGGGTTACTTCATCCACCGCACGAACTCCAGAAGAAGTGGGAATGGGGAGGGGGGGCAGAGGGTGATGGCCGTACACCACAAAGAATGGGGATTTGGTGGAGGATTCAGAATTTTTGAAATTGTACGAGAATTCAGCCCAGGTCAGAAGGTCGACCCAATCATCTTGGCGGGAGGAGACAACATGTCGCAAGTAGTCACCAAGAATCTGGTTTACTCTTTCCACTTGTCCATTGGATCGGGGGTGATAGGAGGACGAGAAATTTAATTTGATCTTTAATTGATTACAGAGAGCTCTCCAAAATTTTGACACAAATTGAACGCCTCTATCCGAGACGATATGCGTGGGAAGCCCGTGAAGACGAAAAATCTGCAGAAAAAATTGCTTCGCCAACTGTGGCGCAGAAGGAAGGCCTGGAAGCGGAATAAAGTGAGCCATTTTGGAAAAACGATCAACGACCACCCAGATGACGGTGTTGCCATGGGATACGGGAAGATCTGTAATGAAATCCATGGCAATTTGGGACCATGGTTGCTCAGGGATGGGCAAAGGATAGAGGAGTCCAGCAGGCTTCTGGCGAGGAGTTTTATCACGGGCACAAACAGTACAAGCCCGAACAAAATCAGTAACGTCACCCTCCAGTGTAGGCCACCAATACAGACGGGAGATTAGCTGAATGGACTTTTTAATGCCAGCATGACCAGCCAGGTGAGAAGAATGCCCCCATTTGAGGATCCTGAGGCGAAGGCGTGTAGAAACAAAAGTCTTTCCAGGGGGATTTTCCCCAGTGAGGCTGGAGCAGAGGAGACCAGGCACTCAGGTGGTATAATATGCTGCAAGGGGGCTTCAGACTCGGAGGCATCAGAGGAACGAGAAAGGGCATCAGCTCTGACATTCTTGTCAGCGGGACAGAAGTGTATCTCGAAGTTGAAGTGGGCAAAAAACAACGACCATCTAGCCTGGCGAGGATTCAGACGCTGAGCGGACTGGAGGTAAGACAAATTCTTGTGGTCAGTGTAAATGACAATGGGGTGTTTGGAACCCTCCAAAAGATGTCTCCACTCCTCGAGTGCTAACTTGATGGCCAGGAGTTCACGATCTCCAATAGAGTAGTTCTTTTCTGCCGGAGAGAAAGTCTTTGAGAAAAAACCACAAGTAATGTTACGTCCGGTAGCCTTTTTTTGCAGAAGTATGGCTCCGGCTCCGACTGAGGAAGCATCTACTTCCAGGAAGAATGGTTTCAACGGATCTGGTCTGGACAAAACTGGTGCAGAGGCGAAGGCAGCTTTGAGATGTTTGAAGGCCTCATCTGCTTGTGGAGGCCACGACTTTGGATTAGCATTCCTCTTAGTCAGAGCCACAATAGGGGCCACAATGATGGAGAAGTGGGGAATAAACTGTCGATAATAGTTGGCGAATCCCAGGAAGCGTTTGATGGCACGGAGTCCAGAAGGGCGTGGCCAATCCAAAACCGCCGACAGTTTATCTGGATCCATTTGAAGCCCTTGGCCAGAGACTAGATAACCTAGGAAAGGAAGACTGTTGCAATCAAAGAGACATTTTTCAAATTTAGCGTATAGGTGGTTTTCACGGAGTCTTTGGAGCACTTGACGGACATGACGACGGTGTTCCTCTAAGTTAGAGGAAAAAATCAAGATGTCATCCAAGTAGATCACAACACAGGTATACAATAAGTCCCGAAAGATCTCATTAACAAAGTCCTGGAAGACTGCAGGGGCGTTGCAGAGCCCAAAGGGCATAACTAGATACTCAAAATGTCCATCTCTGGTATTGAAAGCGGTTTTCCACTCATCACCTTTACGGATGCGAATAAGATTATACGCGCCCCTTAAGTCCAGTTTGGTGAAGATACTTGCTCCGCGTAGACGGCCAAAGAGTTTGGAGATCAAAGGCAGGGGATAGCAGGTTTTGATGGTAATCTTGTTTAAACCGCGGTAGTCAATACATGGGCGAAAGGATCCATCTTTTTAGAAATAAAGAAGAACCCCGCTCCAGCTGGGGATGAGGATTTCCGAATAAAACCCCTTTTTAAGTTCTCCTGGATATACTCCGTCATGGCTTGAGTCTCTTGGGCTGACAGAGGGTAAATCCTGCCACGGGGCGGAGTGGTACCAGGAAGAAGGTCAATGGGACAATCATAAGGTCTATGTGGAGGTAAGACCTCTGCTTGCTTTTTGCAGAATACATCTGAATAGTCCTGGTAAGCCTTGGGAAGGCCTGATAAAGAAGAAGCCTCAGGGGTTTGACTAGTGGAAGCAGATGTGAGACATCACTTGTGACAAGAAGGACCCCAACTTTTGATCTCCCTGGTGGTCTAGTCGAGGGTAGGAGCATGACGCCGGAGCCATGGCAAGCCGAGAAGAACTTCAGAGGTGCAGTTAGGCAGAACGAAAAATTAAATTTTTTCATGGTGAAGTCCAATGCTCATGGGCAGGGGTTCAGTGCGGTAGCGCACAGTGCAGTCCAATTTCTCTACGTTTACTGAAGAGATGAAGAGCGGCTTGACGAGACAGGTTACTGGAATACTGAACCTATTAACGAAAGAGAATCATGGACAAGAGATGACTCATGGACAAGGCTGCAAAAACAGACACACCAATCACCTCCAACCACCACAAGGGAGGGACACGCCCCTTCCTCTGACAGGATTTCTAACACTGTGAGCTAATGAAAAGAGGTATTTTTATAATAAATATAGGTAGAGGCATAAAAATTAGATGAACATGGTCAGGATTAGGTACTGAGTAATATATTATTTTTTACATTTTTTGGGGGGATCTGACAGGTATGCTTAAAGTACCAGAGTTTCCCGAGTACATACTGCATAGTTAACATTGAATGCTTGTTTGGCAACTATCTTGCCCGATCACTCCATACACAGCCGAGCATACAAGTGTTTTCAGTGGAGACAGTTGGGATAGACCTCTAGTAGTAGCTTATTTCTCCAAGAACAAACAGATTCAGCAGTTAAAATCCAAATGTCTGATGCTTCTCTCCCATGACATCAAAGGAGTGCTGGGAAGCCCCTACACTCATTAGATTGCTGATCGGCATTGCAAAAATACGTGGGTTTTGCTGACATTTATTTAATGTGCATGGCCACCATTATACATCTGCCTCCCCCACCTATGCCTTGTACTCAACCTGGTGCCAATTCAATAAGAAAGATAAGTATTATTATTTTTGACAGACATATTTATTGTTTTAATTGGTTGCAGTAATGATCTGACACAACGAAAACCTTGAGGAAGGGTGACTTCATGACAAAGGGTGAAGAAACACGTGTCGAGGTGGTGGTGGGGTGCATCATATCTACTCCCAGCATGTCCCATTTAGGTACTTGATTGTTTTATTTCATTTTGTATTCATGGTCAGTTATGTACGGTTATTTGTGCCAATAGGCAATACCTGATGTAGGGGCTACAGTAGTTCTGTGGTATTAGGTGGATGCTCCCCACCTTTTCTGGGGTTCATGGGTTTTTAAGGGTGGGTCATTTTTAAATGTGGGAGGGTCTTTTGTGCATGGGTACATAATTAAAAAAGTTTAGTGGATTCTATATCAACTACTATATCTAGTTTTTGTAGATATTGTAGTTGTTTCGGCTGACACATATACTGTACAGCTGCTGGAATTTTGTAGCTTTTGAGACATTTCCTATTTCATCTGTTTCACATGTGCTTATACACATGTGCATGTATATTCTATGTGAATGCATCCGTAAAAGCCACTAGACGTTCTGCCTTGATGGTGACTTAATGAAATCCACTTGTTCTAATTAAAATTAATATTGTAAAAAGGTCCATGGAAACAGAATGACTAATGTAAATAACTGAAAGATCACAACCAAAAGATTAGACTACTAGTAATGTAAGATAACTGCTAATAATGTATTAATGAATACATATGTGCAATCTTTCAATGTCTTCAAATACAAGCACAATTTGTTTTTAAGAAATATACTACATTTTCAGTACAACAACTGTTCTGCCTCATTACTGAGGTCCTACTCTTATCCGATATGTTTGTTATGGTAAGGCAGCACTAGCACTGGTAATGACTTTCTGGTGTATCAATTACTTAGAGGCATACTTGATCAATTGCAGTATATTTAACCAAAGAAAAATTAATGCAAAGCAACAGAGACTTAAAAAAAAAATATTGTAGTTTTGTTCTCTTGCTTGGAGTACACATCCTACAAGGCCAGATCAAGAGCATGTTGTAAGATCATCGAAAAAGCAATAAAGGGTGATGGCTATTGTTCTTTTTCACTTAATAACATCAGTCCCTATACATCTATCTTATGCAAAACAGTAGCCATACTGATGTTCTTCTGCAATATGGAATAATGCTCCATAGCAAGATGAGAGAACAGTGAACCTTTTTAATATATGTGCAAACACTATGCAGCCCGGACTCAAGACTAGTAGTTATGAAGTATGGCTTATAGTGGTTTAGCCTGTTTGCTATCTCCTACCACTGGACTATATGACTGAAATACTGGTCAGTAAGAACATTAAGTCTATCTGCCTAATATTATGTAGGTACTCATCAAGCTGCCAAACAGCTCTGACCCTTTAAGGTACAGTATGGTCTCCATAAGACTTTGAAGATGTCCTATGTTATCATTAGGAGCAGAACGTTTAGGCTATGTTCACACTAGAGATGAGCGAACTTACAGTAAATTCGATTCGTCACAAACTTCTCGGATCGGCAGTTGATAACTTATCCTGCGTAAATTAGTTCAGCCTTCAGGTGCTCCGGTGGGCTGGAAAAGGTGGATACATTCCTAGGAAAGAGTCTCCAAGGACTGTATCCACCTTTTCCAGCCCATCGGAGCACCTGAAAGCTGAACTAATTTATGCAGGAAAAGTCATCAACTGCCGAGCCGAGAAGTTCGTGACGAATCGAATTTACTGTAAGTTCGCTCATCTCTAGTTCACACAAAGGAATGTCCACACAGAGAACGTGTTCATTCTTTGTGTGGACACGGAAAATGGAATTTCCGTGCCGGAAACATCTGGCACGGAAATTCCGCCGTGTGCACAGCGCATCACAATCCCATTGAATTCAATGGGACTCTGCTGAAGCGGAATCTCTGTGCCGGATTTTAGTGGGGAAATTCTGACATGTGAACATGGCCTTAAGGTCTGTACGTTGCGAGGGGGGCCTTCATGGATTATATGCACTTAAAAAAGCCTAAAGGTGCCTAACCCTGACGCCAGTTCACTGATTGTCCGTCCTTGGACCACAGGTTAGGTTCTTACCACCGCATACTGGGAATAAAATGAAAGACCTGTGTTTTTTTTTTTTTTTTTAACCATTGATCTAGGCCTATGGTAGAAACAAAGAAACAACAAATCACTTAACAGCCACTACACAGCTGATCTGTAAATATAGATGTAAACCCAGCAATGTCATCACCACACCATTTTCTTTTCGTAAATGTTTTTTTTTTTTTTTTTGTACGAAGTACTATGAAACACATACTGTAACACCTTCCTTCCCAACTTGTAGGAGATTATAAATTTGCCACTGACACATTGTAAACAGAATTTTACTGTAAAAGAAAGAATATTTTCTGGTCTTGGACTGTACACGCTTCAGCATTTTGGAGGTGACTTTCCCACACTTGACAGGAAATGTAGTTTCCATACACATCATCTGTTAAATGACTCCTGCTCAGCAGAGACTACAGGCAATGCCAAGATGTAGCATGCGGCAAAATGGATTTATGAGGAGTCCTCTCATTTTATATGAGGCTTACCAGTATAGCCAAAATTGCATTGCTAGAGCTGTCAGCATGATAGTGCTATAGATGTTTGTTGTTAATTGCAATGGAAGGGCTGAATATATTCTACTTAGTTGATTTATGGTTTTTACATAATAAGAGATTAAATGGATATGAAAAAAGAATAAGAAAGAAGAAAATCAATTGAGTCAACACCACCACCACATACCATGCATGATTAGGAAGAAGGTCCTCAAGCAATGCCATTGAGGACATTTTGGCAGAGCAGGTGCAAGGTTCCTGGGAAACGGCAATATACAGGTCAGTACATGCAACATGCAGCATGCTAATATATACCAAAGTCAATTACATGTTGAAGTGCTTGTAATACAACCTGCACATGAAAGTAAGAATCTAACTGCTTATATAGACATAAAGTATCTCACATTAGTAAGTACACCCCTCACATTTTTGTAAATCTTTAATTATATCTTTTAATGTGACAACACTGAATAAATTAAACTCAATGCTACAATGTAAAGTAGTGAGTGCGCAGCCTGTATAACCGTGTTTAATTTTGTGTACCCTCAAAGTAACTCAATACACAGCCATTAACCCCTTAAGGGCCAAGCCCATTTTGACCTTAAGGATCAGGCCAATTTTATTTTTGCGTTTTAGTTTTTTCCTCCTCGCCTTCTAAAAATCGTAACTCTTTTATGTTTTCATCCACAGACTAAATATGAGGGCTTGTTTTTTGCGAGACCAGTTGTCCTTTGTAATGACATCACTCATTTTACCATAAAATGTATGGCGCAACCAAAAGAATACTATTTGTGTGGGGAAATTAAACAGAAAACCACAATTTTGCAAATTTTGGAAGGTTTCGTTTTCATGCCGTACAATTTATGGTAAAAATGACGAGTTCTTTATTCTGTGGGTCAATACGATTAAAATGATACCTATGAATACATACTTTTCTATTATTGTTGCACTTAAAATAAAACTGCAAATTTTTAACCAAATTAGTATGTTTAAAATCCTTCTATTTTGGCGACCTATAACTTTTTCAGTTTTCCGTATAAGCAGCGGTATGAGGGCTCACTTCTTGCGCTGTGATCTGTACTTTTTATTGATACCACATTTGTATATAACATTTTTATATATATATATATTTTTTTTTATAAAATGTGACAAAAAAGCAGCAATTTGGGATTTATTTTTTAACCTTCACGCCGTTCACAGTACGGGATCATTAACATTATATTTTAATAGTTCGGACATTTATGCACCAAATGTGATTTATTTTTTATTTTTTTACACTTTTTGAGTGTAAAATAGGAAAAAGGGACATTTTTCATTTTTATTGGGGGAGGGGATTTTTCTAAATTTTTTGAACTTTTTTTTGAACTTTTTAAAACTTTTTTTTACTTCTTTTTTTTACACTTTTTATGTTCCCATAGGGGACTATTTATAGCAATAACTTGATTGCTAATACTGTTCAGTGCTATCCATAATAGTGCTGATCAGCATTATCAGCGATCTTCTGCTCTGGTTTACTGGAAGGCAGATTAGAGCACAAGAAGCCGGGAAGGCGGCGGAGCCAGGTTAGCTAAACTGATCTCCGCGGCGTTGCCGCAGGCGATCAGATCGGCATAAAGTGTAGCCACACTGCCGCAAATGCCGTGATCTGTATTGATCACGGCATCTGAAGGGTTAATGGCAGACATCCGCGCGATCAGCTATCAGCAGCCAAGACCTGCCACGCATGACCTGAGCATCGCTCTGGTGCTCGCGGTCATGTACAGGGTGTAAATGAACGTCCTGGTGCACATAAGTACGGCCACATCAGGATGTACATTTACGTCCTTGGTCGTTAAGGGGTTAATGTCTAAACCTTGGGAAAAAAATGAGTAAATTCCTAAGTGGAAATGTCCAAATTGGGCTCAATAAGCCATTTTCCTCCCTAGAGTAATGTTACTCATTGGTGTTACAAGGTCTCAGGGGTAAATTAGGAGCAGGTTTCATAAATTTGGTGGTATTGCTCTTACAACCTTTAATACCGGTCACTGGAAGTTTTACATGGCACCTCATGGCAAAAAAACTCTCTGAGGATCTGAAAAAAAGAATTATTGCTCTACATAAAGATGGCCTATGATCTAAAAAGATTGTCAAGACTCTAAAACTGAGCTGCTAATGGTGGGCAAGACCATACAGTGGTTTCACAGGACAGGTTTCACTCAGAACAGCTCAGACCATACACTGCAAACTGCATTAAATTAGTTTGCATGGCTGTTGTCCCAGACAGAAGCCTCTTCTAAAGATGACGTACAAGAAAGACTAAGGACATGGATTACTCTTACCATATTCTGTAATCCGATGAGACCAAGAAAAACTTATTTGGTTCAGATGGAGTCAAGCGTGTGTTGCAGCAACCAGGTAAGGAGTAGTGTTGCTCGCGAATATTCGCAATACGAATTTTATTCGCGAATATCGCATATTCGCGAATTCGCGAATATTCGCGAATATAGCACTATATATTCATAATTACGAATATTCGTTTTTTTTTTTTTCACAGTACACATCACAGTGATCATCCCTCTCTGCTTCCAGCTTGTGTGGTGTAAGAAGGCTCTAATACTACTGTATGAGACCAGCGTGCGAATGTTCGCATATGCGAAAATTAGCATATGCTAATTTTCGCATATGCGAATTTTCCATTATGTTGATTTTTGTATATGCTAATTTTCGCATATGTTAATTTTCGTATGCACGAATTTTCGCGTATGCGAAAATAAACCAAGAATATTACGAATATGCGAATATATGACGAATATTCGTCCATATATTCGCGAATATTCGCGAATTCGAATATGGCCTATGCCGCTCAACACTAGTAAGGAGAACTAAGACAAGTGTGTCTTGCCTACAGTCAAGCATGGTGGTGGGAATGTGCACTCACTACTTAACATTATAACAGACTGTCATTTCTTCAGTGTTGTCACATGAAAAGATAGAAAAACATATTAACAAAAAGGTGTACTCACTAATGAGTATGAGAGATACTGTATATAATTAATTATCCTTAGCTTAAAGAGGTTGTCAGATATTAAACACTGATAAAATATCTATGAGATTGCAGGGGAGGTCCATCACTAGAAACAACATCTCTTATAAAGGAGTAATATTTCTTCATGAGTAGAGTGTCCCGCGATCTCTCTTGCAGAACCCCCTGTCATCTGCTGCACGGAGCAATACAGGGGCCAGAGTATCGTGATGTTACGATCCCACACCCTCAATGCAAGTCTATGGAAGGGGGGCATAGTGGCCGTCATGCCCACTCCCATAGACTTGTATTGAGGTGGCGGGGCCGTGACATCATGATACTCCGTCCCCTGCATCGCCCTTCATCAGGCACGGGGGTGCTGCAGGAGAGATTGTGGGGGTTCCCAGCGGTGGGAGCCCAGTGATCAGACATGTCTAGGGGAGAAGTACCGCTTTAAATGCAATACCACATACCAAATCTGGTGCTGTGTCAGAAAAGCCAAATTACACCTTCATTCTCTTGGTCTATGGAGGTCCCAGCAGGTGGAACCCTATTAATAACACAGTGATTGATATCCCTCTTCATTGTTAAACAAATAACATTTTAGACTGTAAAGTGCAGATAACCTTAGTTCCATGAACATAATAATGGAATAAAAGTTATCGGCACTTTATGACACTCTTATGTTCTGCGGTCGCCTCTTTCATGTGTGGATCTATATATAATCCCAGATACATTTTGAGAAAGCAGGCAATAATAGGTGTGAACAAGCACTAGGATTTTTAAAAGTGAGCTAAGGTACAATAATGTTGATATAATAAAAGAGAAACTGACAGCTGGTTCATGTGCAGTAATACACAGAGTTATAGTGTGGGTGAACCAGATTAAAATGATGTATTACTCACCCGGATTGGTGATGCCGTTCTTGAGATAAAGCCGGTATTAGCCTGCATTGCTAGTATAGTAATTACCTCACTTTGCACAATGGAGGTAGGAGCTGGCATACACCGAATCCCTGCCTCCTCCACTCTGCTCACATATGCCCACCCACCTTGTGAATATTTATGGAACCCCCTTTGTCCATGTAAGCACGAGGTAAACGGGCATATTGAAGCAGAGGGGGTGGAGACAGGGATGCTGGGTATGCAGGGATATCCAAATGGGTGGCCAAATACAGGTACATATAGCTCGTCTAAGGCTAAATCAAGCCAAGAAAGACAAAGAAGGACACACCTGTATGTTTGTTTAGAATGAGATTTCTGACAAAAAAATATGCCTTTTTTTCTCCAATAAATAAGCTACTATAGGAACTCCTGACTATAAAATGACTTTAATATACATAGACTTAATAATCTAAAGTTGTTTAAGAAGAACCACTCTTCTTCACACTTACATTTTTGCTTTTCCCCTTTGAATGGCTTGAAGGTGATGCCTTTGTGTCTCCTGATTTTCTGCTTAATGAGGAAAATGACAGCGAAGATGAAGACGACGATGTTTTGACGGGATTTCCAGACTGAGTATTATTGTTGTTGTTCTGGTTTCCACTAAAAGTCTCCATAATGGATCGAAAAGCACCAAATGGTTTTTTATGTTGTTCCCCAACTTCACCATTAGATTGGGACTTCTGAGTCTTTCCACCATCTTTGTCTTTACCTTCATTTAGATCTACCTCAGTCTGTTCCACTTGAACAATTGGGTCCTCAAAGGTCACCCTGAGTTTTAGATTTTGTGAAGTCCTGCGTTTTGAAGAAGGAGATTTTAAAGCACTTTTAGGGCTTGTTGCTTTTTGTGCAGAAGAACTTGTAAAGTCTGTGGAACCTGAAGACTGAGGTATGCTCCCTGTTTGGTACTGAGGTTCATAGTCAGGGTCACTACTTTCAGATGTTGGTGATGGACTATGGCCATCCACAGATTTAGATTTTAACCCCAAAACAAACCGTCTTCCTGCAGTGTTTGACTGTGTATGCTTTTTTATCATCAGCTGAAGAGCTTCAGAATTTTCCACATTTTCTACTATAGGCTGTGGCCTTGGCTTATCAGCTTTTCTAATGGGTGTATGCTTTTGATCCTCTGAGTTGTTGGAGTCTGTATCGGACTCACTAAGAGACCTTTGCATCAGTTGCCGTAATCGGGCAAGCTTGAACTCTCTTTTTTCCAGAGGGATCCGTTTACCACTCTTGGATGATGTCCCATCTTGGAATTCCAGTGACAATTTTTCAGGACTGGTAACATTGTCTGCCAAGTCTTTTCCTAATAACTGTCGCAAAATCTTATCAGACTCTTCATCTAGCGCTCTACACCTAAGTCTGCTGGGAGCTGATGTGCTTAGTAATGGATAGCTCTCATGGATGCCGTTAAGTTTATTTTTCTGTGTAAGATCCTCAAATTCAAGTGTCTTCCGCTGGGGACTCCCTGAAGCAGGGGATGATGGGGAACTGCGAAGAAGATAATATAGTGAACGCAAAGAATCATCACCCTGAATACATTTACTATGATTTATTTTATTTTATTTATTTATATAGCGCCTACAGATTCCGCAGCGCTTACAATTATGGGGTACAAACAAAGACAAGTATCAGACATAATATTACACAATAACTATTCAAACAAGAGGTGTGGGGATATGTTGAGGATATGTTGAGGCCAATTAGAGAATGTTATAGGCCTGTCTGAAGAGATGTGTTTTTAGGCCACATTTGAAACTATGGATGTTGTTGTTGAGTCTGAGGGATTGAGGTATAGCATTCCAGAGAACTGGTGCAGCACAAGTGAAGTCTTGGAGACGGGAGTGAGAAGTTCGGATTATAGAAGATGTTAGTGTGAGGTCATTAGCAGATCGGAGAGAACGTGTAGGATGGTAGACAGAGATGAGAGAGGAGATGTAGGGAGGTGCAGCATTGTGGAGAGCTTTGTGTGTGAGACTGAGGATTTTGTACTGTATTCTGGACTGAATTGGTAACCAGTGTAGTGACTGGCACAGGGAGGAGGCGTCGGTGTAGCGGCTGTAGAGGAAGATGACTCTGGCTGCGGCATTAAGGATGGACTGGAGAGGAGAGAGTTTGGAGAAAGGAAGGCCTATTAGTAAAGAGTTACAGTGGTCGAGGCGGGAGTGAATCAAAGCAATAATGAGAGTTTTAGCAGTTTCAGTAGTGAGAAATGGGCGGATTCTGGAAATGTTTTTGAGATGCAGGTGACAAGAACGTGAAAGGGACTAAATATGGGGAGTGAAAGACAGATCAGAGTCAAGTATATTTCCAAGACAGCGAGCCTGCTGCCCGGGAGTTATGGTAGTACCACATACCGAGATGGAAATGTCAGGGTTAGGTACAGTATCAGTTGATGGAGAAAAAACAAGAAGTTCTGTTTTAGAAAGATTTAGTTTCAGATATAAAGAGGACATGATGTCTGAGACGGCAGAGAGACAGTCACTGGCATTCTGTAGGAGTGCAGGGGTGATGTTGGAGGAAGAGGTATAGAGTTGGGTGTCATCAGCATAGAGGTGGTACTGGAAACCAAATCTACTGATTGTTTTTCCAATGGGGGATGTGTAGAGTGAAAAGAGTAGAGGACCCAGGACCGATCCATGGGGAACCCCGACAGCAAGGGGAAGAGGAGAAGAAGTAGAGCCAGAAAACGAGACGCTAAAGGAGCGGCCAGAAAGATAGGAGGAAAACCAGGCGAGAGCAGAGTCCTTGAGACCGATGGAGCGGAGACTACTGAGGAGGAGTTGGTGATCCACAGTGTCAAAAGCCGCAGACAGGTCCAAGAGAATCAGTAAAGAGAAATTGCCATTTGATTTGGCCGTCAGAAGATCGTTAGTGACTTTGTTTAGGGCCGTTTCTGTGGAGTGAAGGGAGCGGAAACCAGACTGTAAGAGGTCAAGGAGAGAGTTCTCGGAGAGATAGCGGATAAGGCGGGAGTAGACCAAGCGTTCCAGGAGTTTGGAGATAAAGGTGAGATTTGAGACGGGTCGATAGTTGGCTGCACAGGATGGGTCCAGAGATGGTTTTTTCAATAGTGGTATGATAGAGTGTTTGAAGGAGGAGGGAAAGACCCCAGAAGAGAGGGAGAGGTTAAAGATTTTAGTTAGGTGACAGCTGATAGCAGGAGAGAGACTGGATGAGGTGTGAAGGAATGGGGTCACTAGAGCAGGTAGTGGGGCGCATGGAGGAGAGGAGCCTGGAAACCTCATCCTCCGTTACAGGCTCAAAAACTGAGAGCGATGAAGAGGAGACGTGGCTGGGAATTGAATCAGAACTTTTAGAGTCCATCAAGTTCAACTTCTAACCCTACTGTGTTGATCAAGTGGAAGGCAAAAAAGAACCCCTTATGGATGCTTACTCATCAGATTACTCCTAAGACATCTTTTCTCAAAATGAAGTAACCCCAAGCTTGATAACCTGTCTTGGTACTGTAATGCACCCTTACAGCGCTTAGTATTATCTGCAAATATTTAAATTCTATTTTGTAATCCCTCTACAAGGTCATTAAAAAAAGTATAAAAAACAGAGAACCTAATATTGACTTCTGTGGTACCCCACAATTTACTGTGACCCAATTAGAGTATTAATCAATAACCACCCTCTGTTTCCTAATACTGAGCCAAATATCCTCTCTTAGTCCCAGCATGCTGATTTTATGTGCTAACCTTGTGTGGAATAGTATCAAATGCCTTAGAAAAGTCCAAATATCCACAGCTCCATGCTTTTAACTAGCTATAAGGGGCACAGAAATGCCTACAGATATACTAATCTAGACACACCTGCTAGGGGTACAAAGATAGCAGTTGTGCTCAAAGGACTTTAAGGCTATTAATGTTTTTTGTTTTTTTTTGCTTATTTTTTACTTCTCCATATTTTTTTTTTATGTTGTTCACTTTTGCTTCTACATCCTCTAAATTGAGAATGATATAGCAATTCTATACTTAGGGAGAGCAGAAATGGTAAAAAAAAATATGTTTTACATGTATCCATTAACCTTATTTCTGGTCTATAAAGAATATGCCATACTATTAAAATTAGAAAATTGTTCCAAAGGCTGAAGGTTTGGCACCTTGTTGTAAAGCTTCTGTCCTCGGGTTACATTCTGTTAATGGGTTTTCCCTGCACATACAGATCTGTTCTGTAGCTCTGGTTATATTACACTATAGCATGCTAGATGATGAGGTCCTTTACTGATCACCATCTCAACTTAATGGTGTGCTATGATGGTAAGGCTTCCCCCCGTATATATGTGCTAAACAAATAGTCAATGTATTAAAAGACCCATAAGTGAATTTCAAGATGTGAAATCCTAGCCTGTGATAATGTACACATTATATGCAAGACTTTGAGAAGGAAGTAGAAATAAAACTAAGCAAAGATCAATATTTGAGCATACAGCACTTGGGGCCTATTTTTCACAGCCCATAAATTATATACACCTCTATTTAAGGGTAACAGAGATATTTAAGGTAAAGTAAAAAGTTAAGTATAATACAAGTATCTACCCAAATATATTAGGCCTTGTTCATTCTAGCATTATGACTTCTGTTATAACAGACATGACCACTGTTTTCTGATGGATTTAGACAGACATACCATTGACTTTAATATGTTCTGTGAAGGTTCTGGTGTTTTTGATAGGAAAAAAACATGAAGCTTGACAGAAACCACATTGTGCTTGCTGAATAAAGTGTTAATAAAGCATAGGTGAAAGTAATATCTGGAATCTGATTGATATATTGACAAAGTACCATTGTTAGTAGACGGAAAACTATTGCCATAACTGCCATAAACAAGCTATGGAAACAACAACACACAAGCTTTTTTTTGCTTCCTTTTCTTTTTCAACATCAAAACTTAAAGGGGTATTCCGGGCAAAAATATTTTATCCCCTATCCAAAGGATAGGGGTTAAGGTGTCTGATCGCGGGGGGCCCACTGCTGAGACCCCTGCGATCTCCCTGCAGCACCCACATTCTATGCTGGGACTGCGTCTCTAGTTTCGGAAACCTCTGGGTTTCCGGGACTGGGGATGTGACGTCACGCCACGACCGCTCCATTCATGTCTATGGGAGGGAGCGTGACGGCAATCACACCCCCTCCCATAGACATGAATGGAGGGGGCGTGGCGTGACGTCACGTACCCAGTCCCAGAAACCTGGAGATTCAGCACGCGGGGGGGGGGGGGGGGGGGGGGAGTTGTGCGGGGTCTCAGCAGCGGGCCCCCCGTGATCAGACGCCTTATCCCCTAGGGGATAAAATATTTTTGCCCGGAATACCCCTTTAAATCTTTTTTCTCTCTAGTAGAAGAGGAACAGGTGGGGTTCTAGTACCTGGAGGATGTTGGCAGAGACCTCTGGGCTTCCAGTAGCTGTTGGAGATGCGTCTGTAAACTGATCCGCTCTGCCGTCTGCCTGTAAATAAAAGACGGCATTGCTTTTATAAGGAAACATCTTGACTTGATTTTGCTGTCACATTCCCAATAATACAGTACTGGTCAATAGAGCTGTAATTGCAAACAGACTGTCTCAGGGGTCCTGTAGACCCTTTAGACATATTGGAGAACAGCAGTCCTATAATAGTATAGAATGGAGGCACAATGACATATAGCAGTAAATGCACAACATTCGTGTTGGGCAGCACTATGTAATACAGCTTGCTGATGGGCGCAGGTACAGATCTAAGCACAGGAGCATCATGACACTCCTCTGCCTACTGCATATCCTATGGACTATAATTATTGGTTTGGAATACTAAAAATATGTGCAGCTAGACTGTACAGTAACACATCACCATACAAATTGGTTAGGGGCTGTATACATACAACAAGAAATTCATTCTGTACCTATGGAGTAGTTTCTGAAGCATGTGGATTAAAGGGGTACTCTGGTGAAAAACTATTTTTTTTTTAAATCAACTGGTGCCAGAAAGTTAAACAGATTTGCAAATTACTTCTATTTAAAAATCTTAATCCTTCCAGTAGTTATCAGCTGCTGTATACTACAGAGGAAGTTCTTTACTTTTTGAATGTCTTTTCTGTCTGACCACAGTGCTCTCTGCTGACACCTCCGTCCATGTCAGCAACTATCCAGGGCACGAGCAAATCCCCATAGCAAACCAATCCTGCCCTGGACAGTTCCTGACATGGACAGAGGTGTCAGCAGAGAGCACTGTGGTCAGACAGAAAAAAAAATCAAAAAGAAAAGAACTTCCTGTGGAGCATATAGCATCTGATAAGTAATGGAAGGATTAAGATTTTCAAATAGAATTCATTTATTAATCTGTTTAACTTTCTGGCACCACTTGATTTAAAAAAAAATGTTTTCCATTGGAGTACCCCTTACATGTTTTAGACAACGTTAAGTTCAATGTAACAGTTACCAGAATTTGGGGAACAAATCTGCCATGTGTAAACAGCTTCAGTGGAGATGGTTTTTGTGAGACCAGTATAGGGGAAAACTGTTCAGGATTATTACTGACATCCAATCAATCCAGTAGACAACTATCGGGATCATAATGTGTGACATTTATTACTACTACTTCTTCTATATCTGCTACTGCTGGTATTACAATGAGAAACAATAACTCATTCACAGACAATGACTAACAATGTGTTAAAGAAAATTCATATTCTAAGTCATGGTAGTACAGGGTTGGGTTGCACAGGGTTGTACCATGCTAGCCATCAAAAGGCTCCAGAATTGTTTAATGATTCCTTTTTTTTGGCTACGATTACAGATACAAGGTTTCAGACCAGCTAAGGTATGTTCCTCTGCTTCACTTTAACAAGTTTTTGCCCTCTGTCCCCATAGGAAGCGTTTAGTTAAATAATAATAACTTGAATTACTTCTGAACATTATTTTGCGCATTGCTATTGTATACATTTATTGATAAAAAAAGACGGACTGTTAACGAGTAGACATGCCTCAACTATGCACTCATATAGATTTTACCCAGTTAGCAGACTTTAGAAGGGAACACATCATTGGACTGGGAGATGCAGGATGTCGTTTTGATGTTTTGTGACTGAACTAGGCCGTTTTGACCAAGCTGTTAGTAGGTGTTGAGAGCAGGGGTTACATGAGGGAACCGACACACATGGCAAACAGCCGAGACAGACCAACAGTAGAGAGGAAATTTGGTGGTCACTGCACCCATTACAGGTCTTTCCAATGACAGCCAGCCACCATCGCCTTTATTTGCAGTGGTGTCGTGAACAAGAAACTTGGACTGCTATGGACTGGAACCACATTGCCTTTAGCGATTAATCAAGGTTCTGTTTATGAGCTGGGTTTGACTATGAAGAAAGGGATGAAAATAAACAGTCATCTCACAATTTGAAGATTCAATTTCTCACATCACGGAGAGTTGCATGTGGAAGCACAGAGAGTAGCTGGGCCGGATCTCAGGTAAAGACACATAGTAGAAAAAAAATAGTGGTTCCAGCTCACATAAAAAAAAAAAATTATATTTAATCCATCTATTAAAAATTTGTACAAAAAACACAGTAATAAAAGCCAAATGAAATGCTGACGCATTTCAGTTTATAAATAAACCTTAATCATATGCTGCTATGATTAAGGTTTATTGATAAACCGAAATGTGTCGGCATTTCAGTTGACTTTTATCAGTGCGTTTTTTGTCCAAATTTTTAATGGATGGATTAAAGATTTATATTTTTATGGGAGCTGGCACCACTATTTATTCCTACTTTGAGCATGAAGGCCTTGTGGTTAGCGCTTCAATCCTGCCTCTACGGTGGAGCAACAAACTACCCCAACTTCTGGTGTGATATTTCTGGTGAGCCTTCTAGTCATTCTAGTAGTGATACAAGGGACACTAACAGCTCAGAGATATGTGCAGGACATCCTGCAGACATGGAAGGCTTCCCACTAGCATTTTTAACAGGGTAATGCCCACCCACACACAGCAATATCTCTGCCAGATTGCGACCCTTCTTAGGCCACCAGATTTTTTTTGTCAAGCATTAATGGGGAGCAGGCTTTGGCGACCTTCTTGCAGGCAGGATCTGCAGGCACAGCTGCAACATCTGTGGTAGGCAATTGTGCAGCAGGATGCTATGAGGAACCTTTATGCCTCCATGTCCAACCATATTCCATCTATTATTCATGCTAGAGGCTGCCCAACACTAGAGCCTCCTTTTATTTGTACAGCTGTCTACAATAATCTTGTATCTGTTTGCTCTAATATTCTAATAATTTTTTGTCAGTAAGTGTATTTATATTCATCACCTTTGCTACTTAAGTAATATATACTGTATGTTATGGATTCCTTGCAAGTGAATAACATATAGTTGCTTTTTTATTTTTCTATGTTTTTGAGTTGAGGAGCAACTCCAAATTATTCTACTGGTTTTAAACTCAAAAAACCCTCCATCTACACTGTTATAGAATAGCAGACCAGACTAGATATTAAGCAAACATATGATCTACAGCTTTCTTCCCAATTTGTGCATTGTCATGTCAGTAAAAGACCTTGGACACTGCTCAAAAAATAAAGGAAACACTTAAACAACATGATGTAACTCCAAGTCAATCACACTTCTGTGAAATCACACTGTCCACTCAAGAAGCAACACTTCAATTTCACATGCTGTTGTGCAAATGGAACAGACAACAGGTGGAAATTATAGGCAATTAGCAAGACACCCCCAATAAAGGAGTGGTTCTGCAGGTGGTGACCACAGACCACTTCTCAGTTCCTATGCTTCCTGGCTGATGTTTTGGTCACTTTTGAATGCTGGCGGTGCTTTCACTCTAGTGGTAGCATGAGACAGAGTCTAGAACCCACACAAGTGGCTCAGGTAGTGCAACTCATCCAGGATGGCACATCAATGCAAGCTGTGGCAAGAAGGTTTGCTGTGTCTGTCAGCGTAGTGTCCAGAGCATGGAGGCACTAGCAGGAGACAGGCCAGTACATCAGGAAACGTGGAGGAGGCCATAGGAGGGCAACAACCCAGCAGCAGAGCCGCTACCTCTGCCTTTGTGCAAGGAGGAGCAGGAGGAGCACTGCCAGAGCCCTGCAAAATGACCTCCAGCAGGCCACAAATATGCATGTGTCCACTCAAACGGTCATAAATAGACTCCATGAGGGTGGTATGAGGGCCCGACCTCCACAAGTGGGGTTTTGCTTACAGCCCAACACTGTGCGGGACATTTGGCATTTGCCAGAGAACACGAAGATTGCAAATTTGCCACTGGCGCCCTGTGCTCTTCACAGATGAAAGCAGGTTAGCACTGAGCACATGTGACAGAGTCTGGAGACGGCATGGAGAATGTTCTGCTGCCTGCATCATTCTCCAACATGACCAGTTTGACAGTGGGTCAGTAATGATGTGGGGTGGCATTTCTTTAGGGGGCTGCAAAGCCCTCCATATGGTTGCCAGAGGTATGCTGACTGCCATTAGGTACCGAGATGAGATCCTCAGACCCCTTGTGAGACCATATGCTGGTGCTGTTGGCCCTGGGTTCCTCCTAATGCAAGACAATGCTGGACCTCATGTGGCTTAAATGTGTCAGCAGTTTCTGCAAGAGGAAGACATTGATGCTATGGACTGGCTCGCTCACTACTCAGACCTGAATCCGATTGAGCACATCTGGGACATCATGTCTCGCTCCATCCACCAATGCCACATTGCACCACAGACTGTCCAGGAGTTGGTGGATGCTTTAGTCCAGGTCTGGGAGGTCATCCCTCAGGAGACCATCCACCACCTCATCAGGAGCATGCCCAGGTGTTGTAGGGAGGTCATAAGGGCACGTGGAGCCCACACACACTACTGAGCCTAATTTTTTACTTGTTTTAAGGACATTACATCAAAGTTTTTATCAGTCTGTAGTGTGGTTTTCCACTTTGATATTGAGTGTGACTCCATATCCAGACCTCCATGGGTTGATAAATTTGATTCCAATTGATAATTTTTGTGTGATTTTGTTGGCAGCACATTCATGAAAGTATTTCATTCGATAAGTTCATTTATTCAGATCTAGGATGTGTTATCTTAGTGTTCCCTTTATTTATTTGAGCAGTGTACCTTCTGTTTATTAGTGTAAACTACAAAAAACACACTCCACTATAAAAAAATTAAGGGAACATCAAGATACCACATCCTAGATCTGAATGAATGAACTAATCGTATGAAATACTTCCATCTTTACATAGTTGAATGTGCTGAAGTCAAAATAGAAAACCACACTACAGGCTGATGTAACAACTTTGATGTAATGTCCTTAAAACAAGTCAAAATGAGGCTCCGTAATGTGTGTGGCCTCCACGTGCCCGTATGACCTCCCTACAATGCCTGGGCATGCTCCTTATGAGGTGGCGGATGGTCTTCTGAGGGATGTCCTCCCAGACTTGGGCTAAAGCATCTGCCAACTCCTGCAAAGTCTGTGGTGCAACATGGCATTAGTGGATGGAGCGAGACATGATGTCTCAGATGTGCTCAGATCGGATTCAGGTCTGGGGAACAGGCGGGCCAGTCTATAGCTTCAATGCCTTCCTCTTGCAGGAACTGCTGACACAGTCTAGCCACATGAGGTTTAGCATTGTCTTGGATTAGGAGGAACCCAGGGTCAACCGCACCAGCATGTCGTCTCACAAGGGGTCTGAGGATCTCATCTCGGTACCTAATGGGAGTCAGGCTACCTCTGGAAAGCACATGGAGGGCTGTGCGCCCCCCCAAAGAAATGCCACCCCACACCATTACTGACCCACTACCAAACCGTTCATGCTGGAGGATGTTGCAGGCAGCAGAACATTCTCCACAGCGTCTCCAGACTTTGTCACGTCTGTCACATGTGCTCAGTGTGAACCTGCTTTCATCTGTGAAGAGCACAGGGCGCCAGTGGCGGATTTGCCAATCTTGGTGTTCTCTGGCAAATGCCAAACGTCCTGCACGGTGTTGGGCTGTAAGAACAACCCCCACCTGTGGATGTCTTGCCCTCAATACCACCCTTATGGAGTCTGTTTCTGACCGTTTGAGTGCACACCTGCACATTTGTGGCCTGCTGGAGGTCATTTTGCTCTTCCATGCACAAAGGCAAAGGTAGAGGTCCTGCAGCTGTATTGTTGCCCTCCTACGGCCTTCTCCACATCTCCTGATGTACTGGCCTGTCGCCTGGTGGCATCTCCATGCTCTAGACATTACGCTGACAGACACAGTAAACCTTCCTGCCACAGCTCGCATTGATGTGCCATCCTGGATGAGCTGCACTATCTGAGCCACTTGTGTGGGTTGTAGACTCTGTCTTCACTCTACGACTAGCGTGAAAGCACCGCCAGCATTCAAAAGTGACCAAAACATCAGCCAGGAAGCATAGGAACTGAGTAGTGGTCCGTGGCCACCAGCTGCAGAACCACTCCTTTATTGTGTCTTGCTAATTGCCTATAATTTTCACCTGTTGTCTGTTCCATTTGCACAACAGCATGTGATATTAATTGTCAATCAGTGTTGCTTCCTGAGTGGACAGTGTGATTTCACAGAAGTGTGATTGACTCTGAGTTACACTGTGTTGTTTAAGTGTTCCCTTTATTTTTTTGAGCAGCATATATTTTACTTTCATTCTATAGAAGGCTTCCTAACTTCTAAAGAAACCCATTAACCTCAAGCTGTTTTATGCATTGCGGAGTACAACTGGCTGTAAATTACTACTCTACCACACAGCTCTGCTTTTCATGTGTACTGCTATAGAATTTACCATGCAGGCACTAGTTATTAAAAAGGATGGCTAACACTACTGGGCTACATGGAAAACTACATTTCAAAGTCCTCCAAAGTTAAAGGCCAAATATCACTGAGAGCCCAAATATTGCCTTCCTAACATCTGTCAAACTGAGGTTATTCAGTCACGATCAACTTCATTCAGTAGATTGAGAACCATTATTTTGCCTCCCGCCATTGATTTTGGCTTATGGCAGTAGCCTACTGTGAAATTAAATCCAGTTACTTGGAGTAAAGGATGGACACTGGGGGATAAAGGTAATACTGGTGAATTGTGTGGCTACTACTGGCCTGTGATGTCACATTTTCATACCATGATTTGTATAGCATCAACAGGGAAGGAGTAAACATGTAAAATACTTGTAACTGCAAACAAATGAACAATCTCTGATATTTGATGAGGCACAGGGCCCTACTAGAGCTTAGAAGGTGTTGGTTAGAGATAGAGATTGTCTATTAGGCAAAATCCCCTTAAAGGCCACTAAAAATATTAAACTGACATCTGCCAAAAAAAAATCCTTACTTATTTATTCTTCACATTTCGTACAGTGGGATTCCTAAATCTGCTGTTAGGCTACTTTCACACTGCTGTTGTGACCCGTCCCCAAACGGCCATTATCCGGACGGGGCACCATGGGCTCATTTACTATAATGAGGTCCTTCAGGTGCCGTTATTTTGTAGCGGGAGAAAAAGACGGCCAAAGCAGTATTTTTTCTCCCACTATTCCCCTCAGCTCCCCTGATGGCCGTCACACTGCCGTGTCCTAATGGCAGTGTGAAAGAAGCCTTAGAGTAAACTGCAGCTATGATGAAACATTTTGGAGCATATGGAGAGCTATCTTTGACCACCAGGCCATCCAAGCACACCAAAAAAATTTCTCCTTTCTCATTTCTTTTCCTTGTTTTTGAATTCCATATTAATATCATACGTTGTTGTTATTATTTTAATGTTGATGTAGTGCTGGGCGCGGGCACAGGGCTTCTGTTCTGATCGGAGAACGGAAGCTGCTGTCACCTCCCCCTGCAAGCGCTGAAAGCCAGTGAACCGCGGGCGCAGGGCTTCTGTTCTGATTAAAGGGACGAAGATCAGAAGCTCTGCAGTGCCCGCGGCTCACTGGCTTTCAGCGCTTGCAGGGGGAGGTGACAGCATTTCTTCTCGATCAGAACAGAAGCTCTGCTCTCGCTGTTCAAAAATCATTAATTTCCCGACATGGGGAGGATGTGCAGCACTGCGGGATACATTTATCAAACCAAGAGTACCCTATGTTTCCCTGATCTGATCACCTTACATAATAATGGGACCACTATGTATACACTGAACATTAAAAGGGTACTCCGGTGAAAAACTATTTTTTTTTAAATCAGCTGGTGCCAAAAGGTTAAACTGATTTGTAAATGACTTCTATTAAAAAATCTTAATCCTTCCAGTACTTATTAGCTGCTGAATACTACAGAGGGAAATTCTTTTCTTTTTGGATTTATTTTCTATCTGTCCACAGTGCTCTCTGCTGACACCTTTGTCCATTTTAGGACATGTCCAGAGCAGAATATGTTTGCTATGGGGATTTTCTCCTGCTCTTGACAGTTCCTGACATGGACAGAGGTGTCATCAGAGAGCACTGTGGACAGACAGAAAAGAATAATAAGTACTGGAAGGATTAAGATTTTTTAATAGAAGTCATTTACAGATCTGTTTAACTTTCTGGCACCAGTTGATTAAAAAAAAAGTATTACATCAGAGTACCCTTTTTTATAGACACCTGCTGAAATCAATCGCAGCCCATTAAATCTATTGCCTTGAGTGAATGATATGTGGTTCTCCACAGCCAAGAGTCCTCGAGTGAATGTTTCTGTTCTAAAAGGCAATATAAAAAAATACAGGGTGTCAGCATCTTATAGTCGTAACCCTTCTTACTCTTTAAGTTGCTTGGTGAGCTTGACAACTTGTGATGCCAATGACATGCAGGTCTCCACCACCACTAAGTATCGGGCGCACATGCTATGGCCTTGATGCTCAGCACTTTGAGATGGTTTCTCTCCAGCATGATTCTGAATGGTGACATTTGCTCCATATTCAACTAATGTCTGCAAAATAAAATTGTAACATGTTAATATTTCTTCCAATATATGCTTCTCAAGTAAAACTATGAACAGTTGCCAATCTAAGAGTTAAGCTAAAACTCCTCCAGAATCCCACCTCCAGGTCCCTACATTAGAAGAAGCTCTGATCTTAGAAAAACTATCCATTCTGACCACATGGATTGACTAAAAGAAATATTCACACCTCATTAGAGATGTGATACTTCAAACACACGACCAGCCATGGCACTAAAATATATTAGTTCATAAAAAAATTAATAAAAAAATAAATCAACAATTATGTTGTCAAAAGAGAGTATTTGCTATCTAAGCCATTTTTCCATGAAAAAACATCAGTTTATGATATCTGGCAACAGACATAAAGCATCTGAAATGTTGGCTCTTCCATTTTTTATTAATGTATATTTTAGAGGACAGCTAATGTTTTAGACATTGCCAAAACTTGACTCATTACGTTCAGACAACCTTTTGGCATTTGCTTTGGTACATAGTCAATGATTACGGCTTTTGATATGTTTTCAATTACAGGACAGAGAAGAAAGAAATATTGTAGGTGCTCTTATTAACCAGTCTGAGACAAAATAGATACTGCCCGTATAGTGCTTCTCTTTTGGGCTCACACTCTGTCCCTGTTCTCTGCTGTCTGGAAACTGACTTTATATAGAGAATTAAGCAATAATTCAATTCATTTTAAAATTATAAACATGCTTTCATGTATTTCTCCTTTCATATCATAATGATATTTATTAGAGACATATAATTTTTTATGACATTCCTGGCAAATAAACTGGAACTCTGTGATGTCAAACTTGCCTTTATTTAAAACAAAGTTTTTCCAGGAAACCTGTAAATGCAGTTTGTTTTAGCTACTGTTTCAAGCAAATACATGAATAAATAGAGGAGTAAATAGTCAGATTCAGCATATAAGCTTAAAAGGGTTGTCTCATCTCCCCTGATAACCTCCCTCTGCTACTGTTGTCCAGCTCACACTCCGGGGATTGCTGGTGGATGGGCTGTCGTCAGAAAGAGGTCATCTGCTTTTGTGCCTGACAGCTCCCAAGCTCAAGCAATATGCCTGCAGCTGTCAGACATGATGAATGTGCTGAGATAAGCCTGAGCAGGGAGCTTGAGGTGCGCTCAGGAGCTCCTCCGGTCACTATGAGCATGACGTAACCACAACTTCTAAAACAGAGATGGTAGACGGGTACAAAAGGGGAGATAAGAAGAGATATCAACAGAACCAGGAAAGTTTGCTAAATAAAGCCAAATTCAAACCTGTTTATTCTGCCATGCTCTACACACAGAGACAGGATTTAGTAAATGGGAATACCCCTTTAAAGCCCCCTTTACAATCAGCAGTAGTACCCTATGATCTCCAAGGAGGCTTTGCTACTTCTTGTCACCAACAGCTAGTTACAAAATTATTTTAAAGCGGGAGTTCGACATGGCCCAAGCATAGCAAACTAGTGCCTACCTTTGAGTCATTTCCTGCACAAATATGAGTATTGGCCAGGACTCAAAAAAGTGGTATGCTGCACTTCTGAGTTCTGGTAAAAACACATGTATGTCACTTGTTGACTATGTTCAGGCCATTAAAGTGAGCAGGGACAAGCAAGTACGCACACATCAGCACCCCATTTTGACAGCATCCTGATGTGTAGCACAAGAGCAACTCCTAATGTGAACCCACCCTTAGTTTGTTCTGCAGAGGTTGGGGTTAAGAAAAAAAAGATTGGGCAAATTAAGGGAGTATTTTGTATATTGTTGGGACTTTGGAAAAATTGAAAAAAGCCATATATATATATATATATATATATATATATATATATATATATATATAGCTTTTTTCCATTTTTCCAAATGGAAAAAATATATATAACCCCAGTTTCCCACTGGTCCCACTGCAGCTCCTGTTTGGCTCCTTCCAGTCCCCAAATTCCTTGCCTTTTGCCTGCTTTCAAGATGAAAGCTCTGAGCAGGACCTGCTCGCTCAGCCATTCACTGGCTAGAAGGATGTCCAATATAGGCTAGTGACTGGTTGAGGGGGCATATTTTGCTCTGAGCTTTCATCTCAGAATTAGGAATAAGACATGAGACTGGGGGATAAGAAGGAGCAGAAAGTGAGCTGCAATAGTATCAATCGGGGGACTGAGACTAGGCAAGTATAGCTTTTCTTTCTATTTTCTATAACCCCAATTACATATACATATTTTCAAAATGGCAGAGTACCCCTTTAACTCCCAATCCTTCTGTTGTCAAGGCTTTCAGGGATTCTGATGTATAAGTATAGCATAAGTGTTAACCTATCCTAATATCTAAGGGCACCTTTAGATTATTTGTTGGGTAGTCCCAATGAGTATCTTAAAGGTAGGAAAAGTATAACAGAGATTGCTTAGACAAATCCAATAACAGTTCTAAATAAACAAAAAATACAGGAAGTGCCATTAAATGTGACAATACAACATACTAAACATTTCATGCTTTACATGCAGATCAAAGCCCCAGGACAAGCTTCACATAGTAACAAGTTAAATATTTTAATAAGAGCCCTATTGCGACACTTCTTACCTGCACACAACCCAGATATCCATTCTGAGACGCTATATTAACTGCACTGTTTCCACATTTGTCCGTTTCATCCAAAGAAATCCCTTGCTCTTGCATAAATTGAAGAAGCCACAAAAGTATTTTTTCCTATGTAGGGATTTGAGAAAGACAGTTCTCAGTCAATATAATTATTTTCAAGAGAAATGCTATGAAACAGGGGTTACTAAAACCTAGGTATATTGGCAGAAGGAATGAGGCAAAGTTTTATGAAGCCACTTAACAACTGTTATCCATGAAATATTCTGCATTTCATATCCCCTCTGGTAGATGCATCACGCTGCAGTAAACTTGGAATGGCTTCTGCAGACAATCTTATACACCGCTATGGGCTAGAGACAGAGGCTTTTGTGAAGTTAGAATGAACCTCCAAAGTCAGGCAAACTCCAACAACCATAGGTCTTATGCTTCTGCTGATGATAATGCACTTTGTATTTTACATGGACATCTCTATCTCAGGTGAATTTAACACATGCATATTTTGATAAAGTTTTTAAGTGATAAACTGGAGTGAATATAAGAGAAAGGATACTTGGAATCCTTTCTTTTACATTTCTTTCTCTCACATCTAGTCTTAGGGTTTGCTCCTGTATCGTGAATATGATGCCGTTTTTTGCATTTAAATGGGCACTGTCAGATTCAAAAACTATTTATATGTTGTACATCTTGGCAAAACATTAACCTTTTTAACCCCTTCCCGACCCATGGCATACATGTATGTCATGGGTCGGCTCCCATTCTATAACGTGGGGCCACGGCGTGGCCCCTCGTCATAGCGGGTCGGGCCCGGCACCTAGCAGCGGCCGGGACCCGTGGCTAATAGCGCGCGGCAGTGATCGCGGTGCCGCGCGCTATTAACCCTTTAGACACAGCGTTCAAAGTTGAATGCCGCATCTAAAGTGAAAGTAAACTAATGCCGGTTAGCTCAGGCAGCTGCTCGGGATCGCCGCGGCAAAATTGCAGCATCCCGAACAGCTTACATGACAGCCGGAGGATCCCTACCTGCCTCCATGCTGTCCGATCGCCGAATGACTGCTCAGTGCCTGAGATCCAGGCATGAGCAGTCAAATGGCAGAATCATTGATCACTGGTTTCCTATGAGAAACCAATGATCAATGTAAAAGATCAGCGTGTGCAGTGTTATAGGTCCCTATGGGAGCTATAACACTGCAAAAAGTGAAAAAAAAAAGTTAATAAAGATCATTTAACCCCTTCCCTAATAAAAGTTTGAATCACCCCCTTTTCCTATAAAAAAAAAAAAACTGTGTAAATAAAATAAAAATAAACATATGTGGTATCTTCGCATGCGGAAATGTCCGAATTATACAAATATATAATTAATTCAACTGTACGGTCAATGGCGTACACGCAAAAAAATTCCAAAGTCCAAAAAAGCATATTTTTGGTCACTTTTAATATCATGAAAAAATGAATAAAAAGCGATCAAAAAGTCTGATCATTACAAAAATGCTACCACTAAAAACTTCAGATCACAACGCAAAAAATTAGCCCTCATACCGTCCCATACGCAGAAAAATAAAAAAGTTATAGGGGTCAGAAGATGACAATTTTAAACGTATACATTTTCCTGCATGTAGTTATGATTTTTTCCAGAAGTACAATAAAAACAAACCTATATAAGTAGGGTATCATTTTAATCGTATGGACCTACAAAATAAATATAAGGTGTCATTTTTACCGAAAAATGTACTGCGTAGAAACGGAAGCCCCCAAAAGATACAAAATTGTGTTTTTTCTTCAATTTTGTCGCACAATTAATTTTTTTTCCGTTTCTCTGTAGATTTTTGGGTAAAACGACTGATGTCATTACAAAGTAGAATTGGTGGCACAAATAATAAGCCATCATATGGATTTTTAGGTGCAAAATTGAAAGAGTTATGATTTTTTTAAAGGTAAGGAGGAAAAAACGAAAGTGCAAAAATGGAAAAACCCTGGGTCATGAAAGGGTTACTATACTTGTCAAAGCTGAAGCACAGGCATGGAAAAAGTCCAGTAAGTGACGGTGGGCTAGCTGTCCTTTGTTTGCTCTCCTGTCTGATAGTACTCCTCTGTGCTCTCTTCTGTCTGATAGGACAGGAGTGAACACAGAGGAGTGCTATCAGACACAGAGGAGTACTATCAGACAGGAGAGAGCACAGAGGAGTACTATCAGACAGGAGAGAGCACAGAGGAGTACTATCAGACAAGAGAGAGCACAGAGGAGTACTATTATACAGGAGAGAGCACAGAGGAGTGCTATCAGACAGGAGAGAGCACAGAGGAGTACTATCAGACAGGAGAGAGAACATAGGAGTGCTATCAGACAGGAGAGAGCACAGAGAAGTAGTACCAGACAGGAAAGAGCACAGAGGAGTGCTACCAGACAGGAGATAGCACAGAGGAGTACTATCAGACAAAGGAGAGAGCACAGGGGAGTACTATCAGACAGGAAAGAGCACAGAGGAGTACTATCAGACAGGAGAGAGAACAGAGGAGTACTATCAGACAGGAGAGAGCACAGAGGAGTGTTATCAGACAGGAGAGAGCACAGAGGAGTGCTATCAGACAGGAGAGAGCACAGAGGAGTACTATCAGACAGAAGAGAGCACAGAGGAGTGTTATCAGACAGGAGAGAGCACAGAGGAATACTATCAGACAGGAGAGAGCACAGAGGAGTGTTATCAGACAGGAGAGAGCACAAAGGAATACTATCAGACAGGAGAGAAAACAGAGGAGCGCTATCAGACAGGAGAGAGCACAGAGGAGTGCTATGAGACAGTAAAGAGCACAGAGTAGTCCTATCAGACAGGAGAGAGAACAGGGGAGTGCTCAGACAGGAGAGAGCACAGAGGAGTCCTATCAAACAGGAGAGAGCACAAATGAGTACTATCATATAAGAGAGAGCACAGAGTAGTGCTATCAGACAGGATATAGCACAGAGGATTGCTATCAGACAGGAGAGAGCACAGAGGAGTGTTATCAGACAGGAGAGAGCAAAGAGGAGTCCTATCAGACAGGAGAGAGCACAGAGGAGTCCTATCAGACAGGAGTGAGCACAAATGAGTACTATCATATAAGAGAGAGCACAGAGTAGTGCTATCAGACAGGAGAGAGCACAGAGGAGTACTATCAGACAGGAGAGATCACAGAGGAGTACTATCAGACAGGAGAGAGCACAGAGGAGTGCTATCAGACAGGGGAGAGCACGGAGGAGTACTATCAGACAGGAGAGAGCACAGAGGAGTACTATCAGACAGGAGAGAGCACAGAGGAGTGCTATCAGACAGGGGAGAGCACAGAGGAGTACTATCAGACAGGAGAGAGCACAGAGGAGTCCTATCAGACAGGAGAGAGCACAAATGAGTACTATCATATAAGAGAGAGCACAGAGTAGTGCTATCACACAGGAGAGAGCACAGAGGAGTGTTATCAGACAGGAGAGAGCACAGAGGAGTACTATCAGCAGACAGGAGAGAGCACAGAAGAGCACTATCAGTAGACAGGAGAGAGCACAGAGGAGTACTATCAGACAGAAGAGAGCACAGAGGAGTACTATCAGACAGGAGATAGCACAGAGGAGTCCAATCAGACAGGAGAGAGCACAGAGGAGTACTATCAGACAGGAGAGAGCACAGAGGAGTGCTATCAGACAGGGGAGAGCACAGAGGAGTGCTATCAGACAGGAGAGAGCACAGAGGAGTGCTATCAGACAGGAGAGAGCACAGAGGAGTACTATCAGACAGGAGAGAGCACAGAGGAGTGTTATCAGACAGGAGAGAGCACAGAGGAGTGCTATCAGACAGGAGAGAGCACAGAGGAGTACTATCAGACAGAAGAGAGCACAGAGGAGTGTTATCAGACAGGAGAGAGCACAGAGGAATACTATCAGACAGGAGAGAGCACAGAGGAGTGTTATCAGACAGGAGAGAGCACAAAGGAATACTATCAGACAGGAGAGAAAACAGAGGAGCGCTATCAGACAGGAGAGAGCACAGAGGAGTGCTATGAGACAGTAAAGAGCACAGAGTAGTCCTATCAGACAGGAGAGAGAACAGGGGAGTGCTCAGACAGGAGAGAGCACAGAGGAGTGCTATCAGACAGGAGAGAGCACAGAGGAGTACTATCAGACAGGAGAGAGCACAGAGGAGTCCTATCAGACAGGAGAGAGTACAGAGCAGCACTATCAGACAGGAGAGAGCACAGAGGAGTCCTATCAAACAGGAGAGAGCACAAATGAGTACTATCATATAAGAGAGAGCACAGAGTAGTGCTATCAGACAGGATATAGCACAGAGGATTCCTATCAGACAGGAGAGAGCACAGAGGAGTGTTATCAGACAGGAGAGAGCAAAGAGGAGTCCTATCAGACAGGAGAGAGCACAGAGGAGTCCTATCAGACAGGAGAGAGCACAAATGAGTACTATCATATAAGAGAGAGCACAGAGTAGTGCTATCAGACAGGAGAGAGCACAGAGGAGTACTATCAGACAGGAGAGAGCACAGAGGAGTACTATCAGACAGGAGAGAGCACAGAGGAGTGCTATCAGACAGGGGAGAGCACGGAGGAGTACTATCAGACAGGAGAGAGCACAGAGGAGTACTATCAGACAGGAGAGAGCACAGAGGAGTGCTATCAGACAGGGGAGAGCACAGAGGAGTGCTATCAGACAGGAGAGAGCACAGAGGAGTACTATCAGACAGGAGAGAGCACAGAGGAGTCCTATCAGACAGGAGAGAGCACAAATTAGTACTATCATATAAGAGAGAGCACAGAGTAGTGCTATCACACAGGAGAGAGCACAGAGGAGTGTTATCAGACAGGAGAGAGCACAGAGGAGTACTATCAGCAGACAGGAGAGAGCACAGAAGAGCACTATCAGTAGACAGGAGAGAGCACAGAGGAGTACTATCAGACAGAAGAGAGCACAGAGGAGTACTATCAGACAGGAGATAGCACAGAGGAGTCCAATCAGACAGGAGAGAGCACAGAGGAGTACTATCAGACAGGAGAGAGCACAGAGGAGTGCTATCAGACAGGGGAGAGCACAGAGGAGTGCTATCAGACAGGAGAGAGCACAGAGGAGTGCTATCAGACAGGGGAGAGCACAGAGAAGTAGTATCAGACAGAAGAGAGCACAGAGGAGTGCTACCAGACAGGAGATAGCACAGAGGAGTACTATCAGACAGGAGAGAGCATAGAAGCGTACTATCAGACAGGAGTGTGCACAGAGGAGTACTATCAGACAGGAGAGTGCACAGAGGAGTACTATCAGACAGGAGAGAGCACAGAGGAGTACTATCAGACAGGAGAGTGCACAGAGGAGTGCTATCAGACAGGAGAGAGCACAGAGGAGTACTATCAGACAGGAGAGTGCACAGAGGAGTGCTATCAGACAGGAGAGAGCACAGAGGAGTACTATAAGACAGGAGAGAGCACAAAGGAGTCCTATCAGACAGGAGAGAGCACTGAGGAGTACTATCAGACAGGAGGGAGCACAGAGGAGTACTATCAGACAGGAGAGAGCATAGAAGCGTACTATCAGACAGGAGAGTGCACAGAGGAGTACTATCAGACAGGAGAGTGCACAGAGGAGTACTATCAGACAGGAGAGAGAACTGAGGAGTAATTTCAGACAGGAGTATATCAGAAACGTTAATGTTTTTCCAAGATGTACAACATATAAAACATTTTTATATCTGACAGTGCCCATTTAATGTTTTGAAATTGCTGCAAAACAACAGTGTTTTGTCTGAATTCAGAAAAAGTTGTAAAAAAAAATCCAATTTACCCTCAATGTGTGAATACAGTTTAACATAAAGAGAAAAATTCTGCACCAGCCTGTGGATTATGCAAAGTAAATGAAAAGGCATAACAAAACATTGGGCTTCATTTATCAAAACTGTCTACCAGTAAAACTGTTCTTGTTGCCTATGTCAACCAGCACTGATTTTTCTTCTAAACTGCTCTGGAAAAGTGAAACCTGAGCTATAGGTAAAAGTTTTATTTTTAGTGTATGAAAGTATTCATAAATGAGGCCCAAATGTAAAAAAACGCAGTTATGCATTCTGCTATGGGGCTGCAGTGTTTCCGCAGTAAAATCTGTAGAATTGCTGATTTTTAACTTCCCCATTTTGTGTGAATCTTGTCAGCAGTGTATGACTGAGATGTACACAGCAATGTTAACATAGAGATTACAGGCATATAACAGCCTTGGTACAGTAGGCCTCTGTCTATCGCACCTTCTTCTTGGCATTAGTAGAGTATGTTTACCCAAGTCACCATGGGCTCCCTAGGTCCAATGGGCCCTTGTATCTGTCCTCGTCTTGCCTGGTGCTGATGACTGTGCTGCTTAATGTTTATTCAAAATGTAATACATTCCTTTGCCATTTCATGGGATGGAGTCTAGGAACGGAATAATATATATCTGGAGACACATACTTAAGTAAATTTATATGTGATCTAGAGATCAATTAATAAAGACTGATATATCGCACAGCTTCCAGCTATCCCTACTATTAGATGACCCAGTAGCCGAGGAATCTGAGTTTTTTTTAATGTACTTTTAACAAGCTGCCCTTTAAACAGGCGTAAATCACCAGATTAATGACAGTAAGATATGTAAGCTGTCACTGCTGGGTATTTAAGGCTGTGACTATGCACTGAGGTGGAATTCCCATTATTCTATTAGTCTAATCCAGTCCGGCAGCTTAGAGCTATTATTCAGTCTCACCAGGAGTATATGAACTGTGTGTAAGGTTCAGAGTACTGACTGTATGAACAGCAAAGGAGTCGTCATACTGCATTCCTACATTATATACAATTTCTGCATTTATTCAGGTGTTACTGTATTCCCTGCACATTAAAGGGGTACTCCGCCCCTAGACATCTTATCTCCTATCTAAAGGATAGGGGATAAGATGTCTGATCTCGGGGGTCATGCTGCTGGGGCCCCCCGCGATCTTGTCTACGGCACCCTAGACATCCGGTGCACAGAGCAAACTTCGCTCTGTGCCGGATGACTGGCAATGCAGGGCGGATGACTTGCATTGAGGGGTGTGGCCATGATGTCACAAGTGGAGCGTGGCAGCGATGTCAAGGTCACGAGCGGGGTGTGGCTGGGACATCACAACCACGTCTACTCGTGATGTCATGGCCATCATGCCCCCACCCACAAACTTGCATTAAAGGTGTGTGGCCATGACATTACAAGCGGGGCGTGGTCGTGATGTCACGAGCCTCCGGCACTGCACCTGACACTCTAAACGAACACCGGGTGCAGCAGGGAGATCGCGGGGGTCCCCTGCGATCAGACATCTTATCACCTATCCTTTGGATAGGGAATAAGGTGTCTAGGGTGTAATACCCCTTTAAACCTGCTTACAGTGAGAATACAGCTACCTGCATCAGTAATGTCACTATGAGAGAGCCAGGAATCAATCAGACCTATTCAACCTTTTAAATGCGATTGAAAAAATAAGTGTAACAGTTGTGTATTTTAACCAGATCATATCAATGTACAAGGCAAACTCATCACATTAGAGTAAATGCAGCAAGAAGATCTATAAAGTCACATTTCTAGGAGTACCAGTAAGAGGCCTCCTAGTTGTTTGTGTGGCACAGCTGGGGAGATAAGCTGTGCCATACTATCCCTGGCTGCAATCACTTTTGGTTTAGCAACATTATTCACTTGTTTTGTACTTAAAGGGGTAGTTCAGTTAATAATTTTTATCTATTATTAGTTTCCTCCTTCATAGTTTTTTATTTATTTTTGCAATAAACATCCATTAAAAAATGTACACTCCTTCCAACACTATTCCTATGGTGAAATGTCATCAAAACACTTTTCTTTTTCCCTGTTCTGGTATCTCCATCTCGGCTGCTGTCCCTCCTCCTACAGCCACCACCTTCTGAGACAGAGATCACATGACTCAACTGCTGAGACGGACCACTTGACTCTCCATCTGCGAGGAACAGCGGGAGATTTCACTCTAGTGGTCTCCAAACTGTGCCCCTTCAGATGTTGCAAAACTGCAATTCCCAGCATGCCCAGATTGTCCAAGCATGCTAGGAGTTGTAGTTCGGCAACATATGAAGGACCAGATGTTGCCGAACTACAACTCCCAGCATGAATGGACTGTCTGAGCATGCTGGGAATTGTAGTTTTGCAACATCTGGAGGAGTGCATTTTGTAGACCACTGCACAGTGGTCTCCAAACTGTTACCCTCCAGATGTTGCAAAACTAAAACTCCCAGCATGCACTGACAGCTGAAGTGTATGCTGAGAGTTTTATTTATGCAACAGATGGAAGTGCACAGTTTTACGGTTTTGAAACCACTGTGTAATGGTCACCAAACTTTTTCCCTCCAGATGTTGCAATACTACAGCTCCCAGCATGTCCACACTGTACAGGCATACTGGGAGTTGTAGTTCAGCAACATGAAAAGGACCAAATGTTGCAGAACTACAAGTCCAAACGTGCATGGACCGTCTTGGCATGCTCGGAGTTGTAGTTGTGCAACATCTGCAGGGGCATAGTTTGTAGACCATTGCACAGTGGTTTCCAAACTGGGGCCCTCCAGATGTTGCAAAACTACAACTCCCAGCATGCCCCGACAGCCTCTGGTTGCCTAGGCATGCTGGGAGTTTTAGTTTTGCAACAGCTGGAGGCACTCTGGTTGGGAAACACTGATGATATATAATATATAAAAATATTTGTATATGTATATAAAAGATATCTAATATGCACAATTACTTGTATGAAAAAAAATACATAAGTGCGTATATGTATTTTTATTTAAATATATATATATATATATATATATATATATATATATATATATATGTATATGTAATGTATATATACAACCTATATATATTATGTTTTAGTAGAGCTTTATTGGGGAGATATATCTCTGTCTATATATATATATATATATATATATATATATATATATATTTATTAGAGCCATGTACAGGAGATTCAAACATCACAGTAGAATAATAGATGCAAGGTTAATGTCCTATGCTGATCTGAGTTTTTTATTTTTTTTATTACGTTCGCTGGATAGCCCTTTTAATTTAATGTTATACAGAGTCTTAAAACAACAAAAGGTAGACTAAGCAATAATTTTTCATGCATGGACATTTACCACAGATGGTGAGGCCTAAGCATCCCCATGGTCTGTCAAGTAATGCCCAGAAAACACCTTGGTCTGAGGTCCCAGAACAAAAAGTTTGAGAAAGACAAGGATAGGTGATAACTAGCTGATCATGGGGGTCTGACTGCTGGGACCACCACTGATCATGAGATAAGAAGGCCTATGTCCCATAGACTTGCATGAGACTTCAGGCAAATCTGTATCCTTACTGCAGTAATCTTGGGCTACAAAGCTGCAAGTACATGATCAGGGTGGAGTGGATGGAGCATGATCAGGGTTATGCTTTAAGTTCATTTGACCCTCAGTTTATGCCACATCCTTCAACACACAGCTTAAAATGCAGCTTTTTCACAGAGAGAAGGCACCTGAAGACCATGGGAACAGAGGGAACTAGATGCATATGACAATGTTTTCTCTCCCAGAAAAACAAATGCACTTTTGTCATTTTCCTGTAAGGTAGTTTAAAGGGGTACTCCGGTGAAAAAATTTTTTTAGAATCAATTGGCACTAGAAAGTTTAACAGATTTGTAAACTGCTTCTGACCACAGTGCTCTCTGCTGACACCTCTGTCTGTATCAGGAACTGTTTGGAGCAGGAGAGGTTTGCTATGTGGATTTGCTTCTACTCTGGACAGTTCCTGACACAGACAAAAGTCTCAGCAGAGAGCACTGTGGTCAGAAAGAAAAGAACTCCAGTAAGAAATACAACTTCCTGTGGAGCATACAGAAGCTGATAAGTAATGGAAGGATTTATATTTTTACAAGTCATTCTATCACTAGTTCATTTGACCCCTTTAACCGGAGATATTCATTTGTGTGTAATGGCAGTCGATTTTCCCTACTGTCTTTTAAAGAGACAGTAATGTATTTCAGAAGGTAGAATAATACAATCATATGATGTCTACAAATAAAAGATATTTTCTTGTTACATTAACATACCTGACCATAGCTGGCTGCATAATGGATAAGGCTAGGGTGGTCCTTAGAACAACTTAGCTCAGCAATAGCTTCAGTTTCACTAACCATCCACCGTACGCACTCCAGTTGACCCATCTGAATGAAGAAAAATTACATATATATATTATTATTATATTTAAAAAAAAAAATTCTGAATACTATAATACACATGACAGCTTAACTATATTCAGTTAAGTTACACTTTCCATTCAAATTTTTGCCAGAAATCACATATCTTATTAAAGTTACCTACTGTTAAGAAGCTACAAGTGTTAAGGCTTTCACTACAAGTGCGACATGCAGCTGTTTCCCTAATTCCATATGTTCTATTCCAAATGGAAAAATAAAAAAAAATAAACTTCTGCTGTGCTTGCAAAAGGTCAAATAAATGAATGATACTGAAGGATAACTTAGTCAAACTTTTTCTTCAGAGAAAACACCAAGAGAAACAAAAGATACACTGTATTATGCCTAGTGCTTCATCTTATGCCATAGTACATTCAGAACACACAGGTAGAAATGCACTGCCGATTCCAAATCTGCACCTAATATGATTCATTGGCCCATATTTACTAAACTGTCTAATTTTTAGTGCAAACTTTAATGGACAACCTTCAGATATGCCATATTTCACAAGCTGTCTTTTTAAAAATTGAAGAATCAATCTGATTGGTTGCTATGGGTCAGCTTTTCCTTTGTACAGGTTTTGATAAATCTCTCCGAATGTGTTTTTATGGCAACATACTGAGAGCAAATCTTGTATGATCTGATCTGGCAATTTTTTTTATCTTCCCCTACTTCTTACTTATTAAAAGCACTTAAAGGGGTACTCCACTGCCCCAGCGTTCGGCACATTTTGTTCTGAACGCTGGGTGCGAGCTGCGGGGGTCAAGATGCCATGCCCCCTCAATGCAAGTCTATGGGAGGTGCATGGCAGCTGCCACACCCCTCCCATAGACTTGCATTGAGGGGGCATGGCATGACATCAAGAGGGGGCATGGCCATGATATCACGACCCCCGCAGCTCCAACCCAGCGTTTGGAACAAAATGTTCCGAATGCTGGGGCAGTGGAGTACCCTTTTAAAGGGGTACTCCACTGGGGAAAAAAATTAAATAAACTGGTGCCAGAAAGTTAAACAGATTTATAAATTAAATAAAAAAGCACGTACCCGCACTCACCGTTAGGCGGAGATATCTGTATGACAGAGTCCGGTTCATGGGAAGCTGGGTCTCAGCATCAGTGCAGGTAGTATGGCGCTCAGAGGCTACGCAGGCAGTTTCGCACGTGAGTGTGTGCTTCTTCCGGCACTCACGTGCAAAACTGCCGGCGTAGCCTCCGAGCGCCATACTACCTGCACTGATGCTGAGACCCAGCTCCCCGTGAACCGGACTCCGTCATACAGATATCTCCGCCGAGCGGTGAGTGCACGTACATGCTTTTTTATTTATCCTTGTTGATACCTTATGCTTGTGTATGTGCACCCTACAGGAGATACTGAGCTAGGTTGCTGAGTCCGCGCTGCATTCCAGTACAGGTGAAGTCTGACTCTTGTGTGCTCTCCCCTTTCCTGTCTCGCTGCCATTAGATTTATAAATTACTTCAATTAAAAATCTCAATCCTTTCAGTACTTATCAGCTGCTGTTATGATCCATAGGAAGTTCTTTTCTTTTTGAATTTCCTTTCTGCCTGACCACAGTGCTCTCTGCTGACACCTCTGTCCATTTTAGGAACTGTCCCAATAGCAAACCTCTCCTGCTCTGGACAGTTCCTAAAATGAACAGAGGTATCAGCAGAGAGCACTGTGGTCAGGCAAAAAGGAAATTCAAAAAGAAAAGAACTTGTGGATCTTAACAGCAGCTGATAAGTACTGGAAAGATTAAGATTTTTTTTAAATAGAAGTAATTTACAAATCTGTTTAACTTTCTGGCAACAGTTGATTAAAAAAAAAGTTTTCTAGTGGAGTACCCCTTTAAGGAAGTAGTAGGGGACAGATAGAAGGAAGAACAACTGTAGGATTAGACTACACAGGGTTTGTTTGCAGTATGTTAGTATGGAGACACCTATGCTCTCTAGAATTTGTAGACATACAGTAAACAGTAGCAGATTTTAAATAAAAGACTAGTGAAAAGTGGCTTTGTTTCTCATTTTTTAATAGATTATGAAAGTGTACATGGTACATGGTCAGGCCACCAAATATGAAATTAAATCCTTGAAAATTTGCTCACAAACAAGATTTTTATCTCATAAAGGAAATATACCAGTAAATATATTGAATATCAACACTGTCAGTGTCAAATTGTACTTATCAGTATAAATAAAAAGAAAGCAATATGTTCAACATTCTCTACGGTAAGCAGTATCCTGCTTTTTTATATACTGAGAAATTTGTGAAGTTCTTTCCAGCCTGACAACAGTGCTCTCTGCTGACACCTTTGTCTGTGTCAGGAACTGTCCAGAGCAGGAGAGGTTTTCTAAGGGCAGTTCAATTCTAATCTGGGCAGTTCCTGACAAGGACAGGAGTGTCAGCAGAGAGCAGACAGAAAAGAAATTAACAAATGTCTCTGTTTTATACAGCAGCTAATAAGTACTGGAAGGATCAAGATTTTTTTAATAGAAGTCATTTACAAATCTGTTTAACTTTCAGGCACCAGTTGATTTGAAAACATTTGTTTTCTACATGTTTCCAATGGAGTTCCCCTTTAATGTGGAAACAATCCTTCAGTCTCCTAACTGAACATTACTTTCTGGATCATTCTGGTTTTTGACCAGTTGAGAGTTTGGTATCATGACATCTTAGGAAATCTAGTCTCTAACAATGTATGTCAGGTGTAGATCTCAGGTGAGTTATCAGTATAGGTTTATAGTCAAATGAATCACTGGAGGCTTCATGGTAGGTGACTAGAATCTGGTGGTGGGGTATTCAGTACCACATAATACAGCGGGACAGGATGCAGCTGTCATTTTCCATTATTTTCTTTAGAGAAGGTATTTGTGAGTTGGATAAGTAACTTTTTGGCAGCCTTGACCATAGGCGATAATGATAGCATATGATGTAATATGGGTAGGAGAAGCAATTCCTACCTTATTTTTTTTTTATTTTTTTTACCATAAATAAACTACAGACTGCTTCACATACAGCTTTACTAGTTTTCATACATATATAATTTAAGAATTAATAATAATTCAGCTCCATAAAGTAATCTATCAAACAGGTAGTGACAGCCTGACATCAACATTTTATAGGGAAAAAGCCTATGGGGGAATTCATCAATGTGCAAGTGAACGTCTTTTTACCCCATTAATTTGTGTGGTGGAAACTGTGTACCTGCACTAAATGTATTACAGGGCACGTGATAAATATGGTGCTGATCACATTTCTTACTTCAGTACTCCACTTTGTATGGAGAATCTTCTGCAACTTTTTGTGCGACTTTTTAAAACGTGTAACAAAGTTTGTGACTTTCTAATAATGCTGTTTTTAAAGCCAAGTCAGGGCTGGTGTAGATTTGCATCTCAGCACAGTTGCAACAAAAGATGCGACAAACTGAAAAAGCACATCATAAATTACTGACCACTGAATGATATCAAGTGAAATCACAAATTGGTATGTTCTTTTTGAAAGACTTTCTAAAGCAATAGTCACAATGAAAAGTCTTTAAACAGCATCTGAGACAAATTGTGTGACAAATTTACACCACAAAACAAGAGTAAAACCAATGATAACATCCCCCTATGTCCCTAAAGACATAACAAGTTCATTCCCTCCTGAGCAACAGGGTAACTACCCATAATGAAGAACACTAGGTGGCACTCTGTTTCCAATTCTTAGGCTATGTTCACACAGAAGAATTTTCATGCAGAATTCCGCCTAAAAATTCTGCTTGGAAATTTCACACAATGAATTGAATGGTGATTCCGCTGTCCCATTCACGCGCCATAATTTCCGCTTTTTCTGCCTCAAAAATCTCGATTTCTGCATCTGCAGGAAGAAAAGACATGTCTATTCTTTTTGTGGATTTTGCTCAACAATGCATTGCCATCCATGATATGCAGCATTTTCGAGCAGTTCTAGCGCCCGATAAAGGATTAAAATGTACGGAATGTCTGCTCGTGTTTTCCGGGCAGACATTTCGCACACTTTCAGCCATGTGAATATGGCCTTAAAAGGAAAAATACAGGAATCACTTGATTGGTCAGGCAGGTACCACAGATATCTGAAACAGTCTACCACTTAAAGGATAAGTATTATGAAGAAAAACTTATCCCCTATCCTTGCACAAAGGCGGAGGTAGCGGTCCTGCTGCTGGGTTGTTTCCCTTTTACCACTTCCTCCATGTCTCCTGATGTACTGGCCTGTCTCCTGGTAGCGCCTCCATGCTCTGGACACTACGCTGACAGACACAGCAAACCTTCTTGCCACAGCTCGCATTGATGTGCCATCCTGGATGAGCTGCACTACCTGAGCCACTTGTGTGGGTTGTAGACTCCGTCTCATGCTACCACTAGAGTGAAAGCACCGCCAGCATTCAAAAGTGACCAAAACATCAGCCAGGAAGCATAGGAACTGAGAAGTGGTCTGTGGTCACCACCTGCAGAACCACTCCTTTATTGTGGTTGTCTTGCTAATTGCCTATAATTTCCACCTGTTGTCTGTTCCATTTGCACAACAGGATGTGAAATTGATTGTCAATCAGTGTTGCTTCCTGAGTGGACAGTGTGATTTCACAGAAGTGTCATTGACTTGGAGCTACATTGTGTTGTTTAAGTGTTCCCTTTATTATTTTGAGCAGTGTATAACGGATAACTCATTTATTAATGAAAATATCCCGGAATCAAATAGTACATTCCTTGGTTTCATTTAACATGAAAAAACAAACATTTTTTCATTTGGAATCAATAAAAAAAAAAAAATACTTCTGGGTCTAGATTTTATTGTTACATATTTGTTATGGCGCCCTCTAGTGTTCATTCAATCTTAAATGTCCATCTAATGCAGTGTTTTCCAACCAGGGTGCTTCCAGCTGTTGTAAAACTACAACTTCCAGCATGCCCAGACAGCCTTTGGTTGATGAAGGGAAAATTCTCGGTAGGCCGGCTGCCCTGTGGGCTGGCAGTGTCTGGGGCACAGGAGTCCCGACAACTCACTGTATCAGCCAGTCAGGGATGTCAGGACCTGTGTGCACCGCAGTAGCAGCATCACACACAGGTCCTCTCCTGAGACTCCGGACAGGCTGATACAGTGACTGGAGGTCCGGAGGCTACAGAGTCTGTACTACACACTGTACAGACAGGACACACACCTCGGCCTCTACTCTCTACTCCTAGCCACTCCTCCTGTCGGCACACAGTCACTTCGGCTGCTTGGGGGGAGATATGCTGAAATGGATGATAAGAGAGCTGTAAATCAATGAGAAATCGCAAAATTCTTATTGGCGCTTTTCACTTTGATGTTTTTTTAAATCCTTTTGGTATTTTTTCATTTTTTTTTTGCCGTTTTTCAGCTCCTTGGCGGTTTTCCAAAATCGCAGCATGTAGAGCCACTGGCGATTTTTTTGTCAAAATCGTGGCTTTTTTTTTCCATAGAAGTCTATGGGAGTGAAAAAATGCCAAGAAAAACAATATGTGGGTTTTAACTTTGGCATTTTTTCAGGCGGTTTTTATTCTTTTTTTGGACTTTAGCGATCCAAAAAAGTGATGGAGATACCTTTTTTAATAAAATTTCGTAGGATACCATTAAAAAATAAAAATAAAAAAGATACAGTAGTGAAGGAAAAAATTATATCTAACGAAATTTATCTTTTTTTATAACAAAATTTTTATTAATTTTTAAAACAGGGATCAATTTATGTGGGCGGGTAGGGCACTAAAAATGTAGCCGACAATAATAAAAATATAGTGTGTGTATGCTTTTCACTTTTTTTCTTAATTTTTACATTTTTTTTTAGGTAGTACTACTACTCCCAGCATGGAACACAGGAACACACTTTCCTTAACCCGTTCAGGACCTATGACGTAACGGTACGTCCCGACACCCTGGGTCTTAAGGACCCATGACGTACAGTTACGTCATGGGCAGTTCCGGTCCCCGCCGTGCGCCGGGCGGGGATCGGAGCGGGATGCCTGCTGAAATCATTCAGCAGGCTTCCCGTGCAAATGCCCAGGGGGGGTCATTAGACCCCCCCATGTCGGCGATCGCGACAAATCGCAAGTGAATTCACACTTGCGATTTGCGCAATTCTGGGTCATTACGGGTCTATAGTGACCCGGTGACCCAGAATGTAAGGGGGATCGCGGGTTTCTAAGACACCCACGATCCCCCTGAAGTGATAGGAGTGAGGTGGCACGGGTGCCACCCCTCCTATCCCTGCTATTGGTGGTCTAGACACGACCACCAATAGCAGATCAGGGGCGGGGGGGGGGGGGTATTACTTTCGTTTTCCCCGTCCTGCCCTCCCACAATAGGCGGGACAGGACGGGGAAACGACGGGGACCGGCTACAGTTTGAGACCATTATACAGTGGTCTCTAACTGTAGCCCTCCAGATGTTGCAAAACTACAACTCCCAGCATTCCCAGACAGCTGTTTGGGCATGCTGGAATATGTAGTTTTGCAACAGCTGGAGGGCTACAGTTTGAGACCACCATATAGTGGTCCCTAAACTGTAGCCCTCCAGATCTTGCAAAACTACAACTCCTAGCATTCCCAAATAACTGTTTGCTGTCAGGGCATGCTGGGAATTGTAGTTTTGCAACAGCTGGAGGACCACAGTTTGGAGATCACTTTGCAGTGTTCTCTAAAACTGTAGCCCCCCAGATTTTGCAAAACTGCAAATCCCAGCATGTCCAAACAGCAATCAGCTGTCTCGGCATGCTGGGAGTTGTAGTTGCGTACCTCCAGCTATTGCATAACTACTTCTCCCAGCATGCCCGTCGGCGATCAGTACATGCTGGGAGTTGTAGTTTTGCAACAGCTGGAGGCACACTGGTTAGAAAATGCTGAGTTAGGTAACAGAACCTAACTAAACTTTTTCCAACCAGTGTGCCTCCACCTGTTGCAAAAGTACAACTCCCAGCATGCACGGTCTGTCAGTACATGCTGGGAGTTGTAGTTTTGAAACAGCTGGAGGTTTGCCCCCCCCCCGTGTGAACGTACAGGGTACATTCACACGGGCAGGCTTACGGTAAGTTTCCTGCTTCAAGTTTGGGCTGCAGCAAATTTTTCTCCTAGCGGGAAACTCACCGTAACACGCCAGTGTAAATGTACCCTAAAAACACTACGCTACACTACACTAACACATAATAAGGAGTAAAACACTACATATACACCCCCTTACACTGTCCCCCACCAATAAAAATGAAAACCGTATTGTATGGCAGTGTTTCCAAAACGGAGCCTCCAGCTGTTGCAAAACAACAACTCCCAGCATTTCCGGACAGCCACTGACTGTCCAGGCATGCTGGGAATTTAGCAACAGCTGGAGGCACCCTGTTTGGGAATCACTGGTGTAGAATACCCCTATGTCCACCCCTATGCGATCCCTAATTTAGTCCTCAAATGCGCATGGCACTCTCTCACTTCAGAGCCCTGTCGTATTTCAAGGAAACAGTTTAGGGCCACATATGGGGTATCTCCGAACTCGGGAGAAATTGCACTACAAATATAGGGGGCTTTTTCTCCTTTTACCCCTTATGAAAAGGAAAAGTTGTGGCTTGTTAGTGTAAAAAAAATAAAAAAAAATTACACTAACATGCTAGTGTTGCCCTATACTTTTTATTTTCACAAGCGTTAAAAGGAAAAAAAGACCCCCGCAATTTCTCCTGAGTACAGAAATACCCCATATGTGGTCGTAAAATGCTCTGTGGGCGCACAACAAGGCTCAGGAATGAGAGCGCACTATGTACATTTGAGGCCTAAATTGGTGATTTGCACAGGTGAAATACCCACATGTGACCCCATTTTGGAAACTACACCCCTCATGTAATGTAATAAGGGGTACAATGAGCATTTACGCCCCACAGGTGTCTGACAGATTTTTGGAACAGTGGTCCGTGAAAATGAAAAATTTTATTTTTCATTTGCACAGCCCACTGTTCCAAAGATCTGTCAAACGCCAGTGGGGTGTAAATACACACTTCACCCCTTATTAAATTCTGTGAGGGGTTTAGTTTCCAAAATAGGGTCATATGTGGGGGGATCCACTGTTCTGGCACCACGTGGGGCTTTGTAAACGCACATGGCCCCTGACTTCCATTCCAAAAATTTTTTTCCCAAAAGCTCAATGGCGCTCCTTCTCTTCTGAGCATTGTAGTGCACCAGCAGAGCACTTGATTTCCACACATGGGGTATTTCCATACTCAGAAGAGATGGGGTTACAAATTTTGGGGGGTCTTTTCTGCTATTAACCCTTGCAAAAATTTGAAATTTGGGGGGAAAGACACATTTTAGTGAAATTTTTTTTAATTTTTTTTACAAATGCGAAAGTCGTGAAACCCCTGTGGGGTATTAAGGCTCACTTTATTCCTTGTTACGTTCCTCAAGGGGTCTAGTTTCCAAAATGGTATGCCATGTGTTTTTTTTTTTTTTTTTTTGCTGTTTTGGCACCATAGGGGCTTCCTAAATGCGACATTTTTGCTCTCAAAAAGCCAAATATGACTCCTTCTCTTCTGAGCATTGCAGTTCACCCATAGTGCACTTCAGGTCAACTTATGGGGTACCTCCATACTCATAAGAGATGGGGTTACAAATTTTGGGAGGTCTTTTCTGCTATTAACCCTTGCAAAAAAAGTGAAATTTGGGGGGAAACACACATTTTCGTGAAAAATATATATATTTTTTTTACATATGCAAAAGTCGTGAAATACCTGTGGGGTATTAAGGCTCACTTTATTCCTTGTTACGTTCCTCAAGGGGTCTAGTTTCCAAAATGGTATGGCATGTGTTTTTTTTTGCTGTTCTGGCACCATAGGGGCTTCCTAAAGGTGACATGCCCCCAAAAACCATTTCAGAAAAACGTACTCTCCAAAATCCCCTTGTCGTTCTTCGCTTCTGAGCCCTCTACTGCGCCCGCCGAACAATTTACATAGACATATGAGGTATGTGCTTACTCAAGAGAAATTGGGCTACAAACATAAGTATACATTTGCTCCTTTTACCCCTTTTAAAAATTCAAAAATTGGGTCTACAAGAACATGCGAGTGTAAAAAATTAAGATTGTGAATTTTCTCCTTCACTTTGCTGCTATTCCTGTGAAATACCTAAAGGGTTAAAACACTTACTGAATGTCATTTTGAATACTTTGGGGGGTGCAGTTTTTATAATGGGGTCATTTGTGGGGTATTTCTAATATGAAGACCCTTTAAATCCACTTCAAACCTGAACTGGTCCCTGAAAAATTGTGAGTTTGAAAATTTTGTGAAAAATTTGAAAATTGCTGCTGAACTTTGAAGCCCTCTGGTGTCTTCCAAAAGTAAAAACTTGTCAATTTTATGATGCAAACATAAAGTAGACATATTGTATATGTGAATAAAAAATTTTTTTATTTGGAATATCCATTTTCCTTACAAGCAGAGAGCTTCAAAGTTAGAAAAATGCTAAATTTTCAAATTTTTCATCAAATTTTGGGATTTTTCACCAAGAAATGATGCAAGTTACCACAAAATTTTACCACTATGTTAAAGTAGAATATGTCACGAAAAAACAATCTCGTAATCAGAATGATAACTAAAAGCATTCCAGAGTTATTAATGTTTAAAGTGACAGTGGTCAGATGTGCAAAAAATGGCCGGGTCCTACAGTGAAAATTGGCTGGGTCCTTAAAGGGTTAACTGCTCAATTCTGGGAGTTATAGTACCTGCATTAATAGACAGATTACAACAGGTGTCAGAAATTACACTCGCTGCGATCTGTCTATTAATGCAGGTACTACAGCTCCCAGCATGGAGCAGAGTGTGCTCCACGTTGGGAGTAGTAGTACTACCTAAAAAAAATTACAAATTGAGAAAAAAAGTGAAACACACACACTTTATTAACAATTAATTAAAAATTTGTTATAAAATATATAAATTTCATTAAATACATTTTTTCCATCACTACTGCATCCTTTTTTTTTTTTGGTACCCAACAAATTTTAGGTACAAAAAAAAAAAAACTGCAAAGGTGCAATTTCCACACAAAAAAATGGCAGAAAAAAACGCCAGATGCAGGAAATTGCACTTGCATTTTCTTGCACTTTTTTCTTGCGTTTTTTTTTCAAACCATAAAACGTAGGACAAAAAAACAAGTAGAAACTTAGCCTAAGAGTAATATTTAGGGAGGCAGGTCAAACACTTTACAAAAGTAAAAAAAAAAAAAAAAATAAATACATAAATAAAATTCACAAATGTTTACATATATATATATATATCTATATATATATATATATATATATATATATATATATATATATATATATATATATATATATATAAAAAACAGCCATCAGCACAGTCTAGTTATATGCATTTAAGATATAAACAGCAAGCGCTGGTCCATTTACAAAGTTTTGTATGGGAGTGGTATTTTTGGGACAAGCAATATTATTAAGTTATGGCTACTATTTTATGACATTACCATTTATTGGAAGAAGCACTCTAGGTGCTGAAATCTTTACACGTCTCCTAGCTACATGACTTCATTCTATGACTCGTATTATAACTAATCATTCGTAAACATTGGATTTAGGTCAAAATGACAAGAATAAAAAGCATAAAATGTTAGTTGCACTGGCTGTTTGTAGGCTTAGATGTATATTTTATGTATTTTTTTTTCCAAATAATTATGTCTTTTTTACGACTGGAAGGTGTCTTGGAGAATTCCCTCTTTTCTCTTTTTCCAAATATATTTAATCTTTGTTGAACCAGACAGACTCCACATTGGAAACTATCCAAAATAAAATTAAAAAAACTTCACCATGACTGAACCTTATGGCAAAAGCATTAGAAAACCTGTCAGTTTGTATACACTTGAGGATATGAATCAAGCCTGTAAAGTAGACGGTTCTCCCCTAAAATGACTTAAAGCTCCATTTATAATCAACATATTTTGCTTCTGCACATTTTAAATACTTTGACATGAATTGGAATATGGTCTTTTTGTAAAGTCTATGTAATAGTAGCAGCAGAAACATGCAAATTCGAGCTGATATAAACGGCACTATGTGGATTCAAATACTTTAAGGGTACGTTCACACGTGCAGATTTTATAGCGGGTTTTCCGCTGCGTATTTGAAAGTGGATGGGCTCTTCTCGGCCGTCCGCAGCCGATTTTCCGTGGCGGAATGTACACTGCGGAAAATCTGCTGCGGACAGCCGAGATGAGTCCGCCCACTTTTAAATACGCAGCGGAAAACCCGCCAAAAAATCTGCGTGTGTGAACGTATCCTAAAGGAGTATTCCAGGAATTTCTTTTAAAGAACGCACCCTCCTTGTCTCCACTTTGGGTGTGGTATTACAACTTAGCTCCATTCACTTCAATGGAACTGAGCTGCAGAACTAGACTTGCAGTGAGGGGGCGTGGCCGTGACATCACGAGCCTCCGCCCCGCATCACCAGTCATCTGGCACGGAGCCAAGTCTGGGGTGCCGCAGCTGAGATAGCGGGGGGCCCAAGTGGCGCGATCAGACATCTTATCCCGTATGCTTTTGGATAGTGGATAAGATGCCTAGTGGCTGAGTACCCCTTTAATAGCCATGTGATTGTTACATGAGAGAAGAGACGAAAATATTGTGTTATTGGTGTAACGACAAACAGCAGAGGTATCATTCTACCCATCTGACCACCCTGACCTTTCTATTCATAATGGATTATATCAGTAAAACAATTAAGTAGTTAGGGTATGTTCAAACGTGCATGTTTTGCAGCGATTTTCCGCAGCAGATTTTCCTACCCGATGAAGACAATGGATAGCAAAATCAGCAGCAAAACAGGCACATGGGAATTTACGCTTAGGTTATTGTAACGGAGCTGGATGTGGATCCTCTACCTGTGTGGCTGATGACTCGGACCGTATCGGGGAGCAGAGTCTAAGGTGCCGCTGGTCTTCACCAGAGCCCGCCGCACGGCAGGATGGGCTTGCTGCGGCAGGCGACACCCAGGTCGCTACCCCCAACACGGCTCGACCACACAGGTAGCTGGGCAAGGCGAGGTACCGAAGGATAAGGCAGTAATGTAGTCAAACGTAGAAGAAGGTTAAGGCAGGCGGCAAAGGTGCGGAGTCTAATATTGTAGCGGAAGGTCTGGATACACGGGTAAGGCAAACAGGCAATATGGACTGCTTAATCTCAGGCTAGGGGTACTGAAGATCCGGCAGAGAAGTGGGGGAGGTGCAGGAAGTTTATAATATAGTGACAGGTGCAACAGTAATTATGGGTGTACTGGCTCTTTAAATTTCAGACCTCCGGCACGCGCGCCCTAGGAGACGGGGACGTGCACGCCGGAGCTGAGACACAGAGTAGGAGGCGGCAGCGGAGTATGGGGAGTGTCGAGCTGGGATTCGCATGTGGGCGTGTCCCGCTATGGGAATCCCAGCCCTGCCGGCAGAAGGGGACATAGGGACTCCATGCTCAACCACCGGCCGGAGCGCGGAGTGTAACAGTTACGCTCACACATGCTAGATTCCTTCTGCCAGTTTGAGCCATGGCAGATTTTCGAAAGTGGAATCTGGGAACATACCCTTACAGTAGATAGCTACTGGATGATTCAGCAGTGTCAACAGTGAGAAAAGATTCAGATACATAAAAATATATATTTTTATAAATGGAAGAAACATTTTATTTAACTACTACTATTACTACTTTAGCATTTATAACACATTGTGCTGAAGCATTATAACAGCACAATGGAGTAGCTAAATATGTAATATAAAACAGGAAATAGCCACAAGCACTGCCGCGTTAACATGACTTGTATACTTCAGCATAGAGGTTTCTGAAAAATATATGACTTTCATTTATTTTCTCCTCTTTTCATAAGTTCTTTGGTTTATAGGTATTTATTAGGGAATGGCAGGTCTCCAATACCTTAAGCAATGCAGAAAATCAAATGTCAACACGTTAAATGGAGGTGATAGTTTTTTATTAGACTAAGTTAAAGAATATGTTTTCAAAAGGCACAGTATGGTATAAAGCCCCTATATTACTTAACACGAAAGTAAATATACACTTGCTAAGTCGTAAAACACATGAGCAGACGGAGGTGCAATGTTTGGCCTGGTTTCTAATTATTACATTCATAACCCAACTAAGTCCCAACTAAGCATTTTCACTAAAGATTGCTCCTAAACATGCAATAGGTTGTATGTTATTAAAAGCATAGGGGGACATTTATCATTGTTGCTTTGATAAGCAAGTTCTGAAGTCATTTTTTTTAGCTTTGGTTTTGCTTATGTGTGACATATTTATCATACTATTACAGGGGGTTGATAAATTTGGCTTACATAAGCAAAAACCAATACCGTATATACTCGAGTATAAGCCGACCCGAGTATAAGCCGAGACCCCTAATTTCAACCCAAAATCCCAGGAAAAGTTATTGACTCGAGTATAAGCCTAGGTTGGGAAATACATCATCCCCCCTGTCATCATCCAGACCCCCGTCATTAACATCCTCATCATCACCACCGCCTGTCATCATCCAGACCCTCATCATCATCACCTGTCATTATCCCCTTGTCATCATCCCACACCCCCCCTTCATCATCCCCTTGTCATCATCCCCACCCCCCTTCATCATCATCCCACACACCCCCCTTCATCATCCCCACCCCCTTCATCATCCCCTTGTCATCATCCCCACCCCCTTCATCATCCCCTTATAATCATCCCACACCCCCCCCTTCATCATCCCCTTGTCATCATCCCACACACCCCCCATCATCATCCCACACCCCCCCTTCATCATCCCACACCCCCCCTTCATCATCCCACACCCCCCCTTCATCATCCCACACCCCCCCCTTCATCATCCTCTTGTCATCATCCGCCCGCAGTGGTCTTAGACCTGCGGACCTCCAGAGGTTTCAAAACTATAACTCCCAGCAAGCCCGGGCAGCCATCGGCTGTCCGGGCTTGCTGGGAGTTGTAGTTTTGAAACCTCCGGAGGTCCGCAGGTTGAAGACCACTGCGGCCTTCGACATCATCCAGCCCCCTCTCGCCCCCCTTTAGTTCTGTACAGTACTCACCTCCGCTCGGCGCTGGTCCCGTCCTGCAGGACTGTCCGGTGAGGAGGTGGTCCGGTGGGATAGTGGTTCCGGGCTGCTATCTTCACTGGGGGCGCCTCTTCTCCGCGCTTCGGGCCCAGAATAGAGGCGTTGCCTGGACGATGACGCAGAAGTACGTTGGCAATGAACGTACCTCTGCGTCGTTGTCAAGGCAACGTGAATATTCTGGGGCCGGGCCCGAAGCGCTTAGAAGAGGCCTCCCCGGTGAAGATAGCAGCCCGGAACCACTATCCCACCGGACCATCTCCTCTCCGGACAGTCCTGCGGCACCGGACCAGCGCCGAGCGGAGGTGAGTACTGTACAGAACTAAAGGGGGTGAGAGGGGGCTGGATGATGTCGAAGGCCGCAGTGGTCTTCAACCTGCGGACCTCCGGAGGTTTCAAAACTACAACTCCCAGCAAGCCCGGACAGCCGATGGCTGCCCGGGCTTGCTGGGAGTTGTAGTTTTGAAACCTCTGGAGGTCCGCAGGTTGAAGACCACTGCAGGTGGAGAGTTCACTCGAGTATAAGCCGAGGGGGGTGTTTTCAGCACGAAAAATCGTGCTGAAAAACTCGGCTTATACTCGAGTATATACGGTAAATTACTTCAGAACATCACTTTGTAACACCACCTCCTCTCCTCTGTGACTTTTCTGCTCTAAAGTCGCAGCTGTGTTAAAAATGTGCAATAAATACTGTATATACAGTCATGGCCGTAAATATTGGCGCCCCTGAAATTTTTCTAGAAAATAAAATATTTCTCACAGAAAAGGATTGCAGTAACACATGTTTTTCTATACACATGTTTATTCCCTTTGTGTGTATTGGAACTAAACCACAAAAAGGGAGGAAAAAAGCAAATTGGACATAATGTCACACAAAACTCCAAAAATTCAAAATTTCAAAATTGTGGAAAAATAAGATTGTTTCAAGCATGTGATGCTCCTTTAAACTCACCTGGGGCAAGTAACAGGTGTGGGCAAAATAAAAATCACACATGACACAGTCTTTGCATTGTGTGTCTGTGTGTGCCTGTGTGTGTGTGAACCAAAATTGTTGAAAAATTTCAACAATCTCAAGGTTACAAGTCCATCTCCAGAGATCTAGATTTGCCTTTGTCCACAGTGCGAAACATTGTCAAGAAGTTTGCAGCCCATGGCACTGTAGCTAATCTCCCTGGGCGTGGTCGGAAGAGAAAAATTGATGAAAAGTGTCAACGCAGGATAGTCCAGATGGTGGATAAGCAGCCCCATCATTTTTTTTTTTATGTTGCGTTGCTGGGGCTGGTAAGAATAAAAAATAAATGACAATCACTTACCTCGGTCCCCACAGGTTCTGGTCCCTCCAATGTTCTTTTTTTTTTTTTAAACATATTTTTATTGGGTTTTTCAATATTACATAGCCAATAGACAGGACTGGGACATAACCCAGTGGAAATATGCAATCACAACAGACTTCCGAATAGGCATGAAATGCCATCCAACAGTAATTATTACATAACCATATACCCCCAACCCCATCAGGTATGAGAAACCCTCCACATAAGAATTCTAAGATGCAGGCTCAATCAAATTCCATTCCTCCCCTGTGACAGGAGCATTCAAATATGAAAGCTCTTCCTCAGTGAGGGATGGAAGGTGAGAGATCTTGAAAGTAAGTACATAGGATGTTTAATATAATCTTAGGGTTCCTGTGAGTCGTGCCTGTCGTGTCTTTCATGTGGGTGTGGGTGTGAGGGAGAGCACCCTTGGCAAAACGTGCCAGTAAGCGGCCTGGTTTGTTGCCATAACGAACAAAGAAGCCTCATACTAAGTACTAGACAGATTGTCTTTTTTTTTTCCATCCAGGTTGCATATGCAGATTTAGCTAGGGACCACGCCTCTTTAGTCTGGGGCGAGGGGGAGACAGTGAAGGCCGTACAAGACGATTTAATGGTGGTGTGTAACCGCAGTAACTGAGATGCTATCTTTCGTTTAAGAGATGAGGCATACGCCATAATCCGTCCCCTCAGGACAGCTTTAGCAGCGTCCCAAAAGAGCTGAGGGGTGACAGCGTGATCACCATTATCAGCTGCATACCCGTCCACCACCCTTTTAGGAAAGACTGAAACTGGTTGTCTCTAGCTATCCCCGAGGGGAACCTCCAGATAAATTGCGTGCCTCTAGGGATAAGGTCAGTCAGATGTAGCAACAAGGGAGCATGATCAGAAATAACCATGTCTTTCAAATTAATATGCTGCAACCTAGACAGCAAAGGAGTAGGCAAAAAACAGTAGGCCAGTCTCGACCATCATGTGCATGGGAATAATGACTATATTCCCTTGCCTCCGGGTGCAGCATACACCATACATCTATCAAAGCCGTCTGAGAAGCCCAGCGAGCCAAGTAAGAGTCAGAAGGGCGTTGAAGAGGACAAGAAGACCTGTTACTGCGTCCATCTTCGGAAACATCCATGACTAAGTTAAAGGGGTATTCAAGGATTTTTTTTTATTTGACTATGCTACAGGGGTTGTAAAATTAGTGTAGTTCATTATGTAGTGTCTGTACCTGTGTGTGACGGTTTTAACCCCAATATTAATTTTTAACAGCAGATTTTTCCCAGGTTGCAATGTGGCCGAGACCAGACTCACTAGTCAGCTGATGACAGGGAGCCTGTCTGCTTCAGTGGGTGGAGCGATCGCTGGGTGGGAGAGAGATCAATCTGCAACTAATGCAAGAGCTGTAGGCACCCTGATTGAAAACCACAGGTCTTTTGAATGGATGCAGCTCATTTGTGTTTCAATGGGTGGGGTGGCTGATGTGTGGGAGGGAGGAAAATGGAATTCTGGGATTTGTAGTCAAAAAAAGAAAACTGAAGCAGGAAATACCAGTTCACAAAAAGCTAGTCACAGTATTATGGTAATCTCGCAACACAGCCATTTAGCCCCAAGGCAAGCACAGATCCTTCCTAAGCATGTCCATTACTGTCTGGCAGGTACGTACTAAATCACCTTATGGTGGATAACCCCTTTAAAGTCGCCCGCTACCACCCGTGAGTGTGCCACACTCCCCATTACCCTAGCAGTCCGGTAAAAAAAAGGAATCGTCAGGGACATTAGGACCGTACACATTAAAAACTTCCAATTCCTCTGAAGCTGTCTTCACATGAATAGAGCAGATACGTCCCTCGTCATCATGTGAGGGGGACAAAATTTCCCCCTGAAAAGATTTGTGTATGAGAATAATAACCCCAGCCCTATGGTCAATAGCTGGGGATCCCTCAACCTGTCCAACCCACCATTTTTTCATCCTATTAAAATCGTGTCCAAATGTGTTTCTTGTAGGGCAATATCCACTGACAATCTCTTAAGGTGACGAAGGACCATGCTGCATTTTGGGGGGGGGACCTCAGTCTCTTAACCCCTTAAGGATACAACGAGTACCCATATACCCCTGTTTCCGAGTTCTTAAGGTACGCCCTTCGTTCTTCCGGCCCCTGACGCTTGCCGGGCAGGGAATGGACCGGGAAGTCTTCTGATATCGTTCAGCAGGCATCATGGCATATCGCCCAGGGGGGTCCTGAGGTCCCCCCATATCGTCGGTCGCTGCAAATTGCCGATCAATTCAGATCGTTGATTTGCGGCAATTCCGGGCTTATCGGGTCTCTGATGACCCGATAGCCCGGAAAATAGGGATGATCGGAGATCCCCGACCATCCTGAAGGATAGGAGCGAGGTGGCAGTGATGCCACCTCCTCCTATCCCCTGCCATTGGTCGGTTAGGACTAATGGCAGTTGGAGTTGCAGTTGAAATCCCTGCTCTGCCCGCCCCTGGATGTCGGGCAGAGCAGGGGGGAAGATGGCGGCGAGTACTGGAGCAGTTTAGGATGGCGTCGGGACCGGCAATCACGGCGGGATTGGCGGCAGGATTTGTGGTAGTGAGGAGGTGTCGGCGGAGCAGCTGTGAAGGCAGCAGTGAAGATCAGTGGTAAGTGACCTTCACTGCTGCATTCTAGGAGTTGCCAAACAACTGCTCCCAGCATGTCCAGACAGCCAAAGGCTGTCTGGGCATGATGGGAGTTGAAGCTTTGCAACATCTGGAGGGCCACAGTTTGGAGACCACTATACAGTGGTGCCCAAGCTGTAGCCCTACAGATGTTGCAAAACTACAACTCTAAGCATGCTCAGACTGTCCATTCATGCTGAGAGTTGTAGTTCTGTAACATCTGGCCCTTCAGATGTTGCCGAACTACAACTCCCAGCATGCCTGGACAGTCTCAGCATGCTGGGAGATGTAGTTTTTCAACATCTGGAAGAGCACAGTTTGGACACCACTATTCAGTAGCACTCCAGATGTTGCAAAACTACAAGTCCCAGCATGCCCTTCTGCTGTCCGTGCATGCTGGGGGTTGTAGTTTTTGCAACAGCTGAATGCACACTGGTTGCGTAACACTGAGAGTTTGTTACCTAACTCAGTGTTTTGCAACCAGTGTGCCTCCAGATGTTGCATAACTGCAACCCCCAGCATGCACGGACAGCCAAAGGGCATGCTGGGAGTTGTAGTTTTTCAACAGCAGGAGGTTTGCCCGCCCCCTTCATGTGAATGTACAGGGTACATTCACACGTTCGGACTTACAGTGAGTTTCTCGCAGCAAGTTTGAGATGCAGCAAATTTTCCGCTGCAGCTCAAACTCCCAGTGGGAAACTCGCTGTGGACCCCTGCCCGTGTGATTGTACCCTAAAATACTACAATACACCTACACAAAATAAAGGGTAAAACACTGCATATGCACACCCCCTACACAGTTTACAACCCCCCCGACCAATAAAAATTAGAATCGTCTGGTACGGCACGGTTTCTAAAACTGAGCCTCCAGCTGTTGCAAAACAACAACTCCCAGTGTTGCCGGACAGCCACTGACTGTCCAGGCATGCTGGGAGTTGTGCAACAGCTGGAGGCACACTATTTGGGAAACACTGCCGGTAGGATAATTTTGGTATCGGAGTGTAATTCTTGCATCCGGGTCAGTCCCTATGCAAATCCCTAATTTAGGACTCAAATGCGCATGGCGCTCTCTCACTTCGGAGCCCTGTCGTATTTCAAGGCAACAGTTTAGTGCCACACATAGGTTATTTCCGTTTTTTTTTTTTGGGGGGGGGCTTTTTCTCCTTTTACCCCTTATGAAAAGGTAAAGTTGGGGTCTATACCAGCATGTTATTGTAAAAGAATGACATTTTTTACACTGACATGCTGGTGTTGCCCCATACTTTTCAGTAAGAGGAAAAAAAGACCCCCAAAATGTGTAATGCAATTTCTTCTGAGTACGGAAATACCCCATATGTGGAAGTAAAATGCTCTGCGGGCACACAACAAGGCTCAGGAGCGAGAGCACCATGTACATTTGAGGTGATTTGCACAGGGGTGGCTGATTGTTACAGCGGTTCTGACATAAACACACAAAAAAAAAAAAACACCCACATGTGACCCCATTTTGGAAACTACACCCCTCACAAAACGTAACAAGGGGTATAGTGAGCCTTAACACCCCACAGGTGTTTGACAAATATTTGTTAAAGTTGGATGTGAAAATGAATTTTTTTTCCCCAAAAATTTGTTGTTATCCCAAATTTTTTATTTTCACAAGGGATAATAGGAAAAAGCCCCCCAAAATTTATAACCCCATTTCTTCTGAGTATGGAAATGCCCCATATGTGGATGTAAAGTGCTCTACGGGCGCACTACAATACTCAGAAGAGAAGGAGCGCCATTGATCTTTTTTAGAGAGAATGTGTCTGGAATTGAAGGCCATGTGTGTTTACAAAGCCCCCCGTGGTGCCAGTACAGTGGACCCCCCCACATGTGACCCCATTTTGGAAACTACACCCTTACAGAATGTAATTAGGGGTAAAGTGAACATTTACACCCCACAGGTGTCTGACAGTTTTTTATTTACAGTGGTCCATGAAAATGAAAAATAAAATTTTGGTGAAAATTTTGAAAATTATTGCTATACTTTGAAGCCCTGTAATGTCATAAAAAGTAAAAACACGTCAACTTTCTGATGCCAACATAAAGTGGACATATTGTATTTTAGAATCAATATAACATTTATTTGGAATATCCATTTTCCTTACAAGCAGAGAGTTTCAAATTAGAAAAATGCAAATTTTCAACATTTTCATTAAATTTGGGGATTTTTTACGTAGAAGGATCTTATAGTAGAATATATCACAAAAAAGCTATCTCGGAATCAGAATAAATGGTAAAAGCATCCCAGAGTTACTAATGCATAAAGTGACAGTGGTCAGAATTGCAAAGTCCTTAAGGGGTTAACGTTCCAGGAAACTATACACATAAAAGAAATAAGAAAGAGTAAGCATTATGCATAGCCTTATATGGAGAAACAATAAAGACAACATATCATCACTTGGAACAATGCACACAAAACCCGCCCCAAACTCCAGCAAAAACAATAACCAAACCCCAGAAAAATGGCGCAGCCAACTGAACTAACTCCCTTCCAGAAGCTCCTAAAGCCATTGAGGCTCCCTCTGTTTCCATTCAGTGAGGACAGAATAAAGGAACCATAAGCTGCTCCCTCCCCCCCAATAATTTAGAAAGGGAAGAGGGAATGGGACACAAGGGTCACCTCTTCCTCCACCTTAGCTATATCCGGTGGTGAAATTAACAAACCCCTATAGGAAGTGATAGGGCAACCAATCATATGTGCCTAGTACTGAAGAGGGGAAAAAGCCATATGTAGCGAAAAGTAGCAATAACAGAACTACACCCCTTGGCAAGGAAAAATCTATAGAAACAGGTAATAACGACCAGGAGGACAGTACCCAATCCCCCCCACCACTCACCTCGGACTCAGGACCACCCACAGAGAAAAGTAGGGCAACAATATATAGAAAATGCCCGACTAGGAGACAGCATTATAGGTGCCAAACTACACAAAAAGGTAAGTAAAGACATTTTTATTTCTTTTTAGTATGGATATCGATGGTTGGACCCGGTTTTCTACCCCTCAAACCCCCCTCCCCCCTTACCCGCGAAGCACTGAAACCTTGTCCATAAAGTCAAAATATCTAATATAACTATCACTCGGCAGGGTCTATTTCTTTGTCAAAAGGCAAAAAAGTATGCAGACATATACTGTAGAGTACCCGTAGCGGGCCCATTTATTTTAATTGATCAGAAGTGGTTTACTAGTGACTATTTTCGATTTATCTCCTCAATATATATTTTGGGTTTTGTGGGACTCAAAATATTTTTCAGGACTAGACATAATTCTAGATTATATTGGAACATATTGACACTACATATGGTAAACCTCTGGGGAAAAAAGGGGCGTATTATAAATACTATGACCCAGCATGCCCTGTATGCTTTTGGCTGGTGGTTGAAGCTGCAGACTGCTTTAGATTATCATACATGTGTACTGTTATTTTGCTTCAAAGGCAAAAACACTTGAATGTTTATCTGGCATGACTATTACCTTTATTGCCAATCCAGCAGGCGTCAGCTTTTCTTCATTCCTTTCACTTAAGCAGTCCTCCCCCATAAGTGAGGTGAGATGTTGTAAACACTCGGCATGTCCATAGGATGCTGCAATGTGCAGAAGATTGTTTCCACTTTCATCATGGATTTTGTCTAAATTATCTACAGCAATGTGAGGCTGTGAAGAGAAAAGGAAGAGATGTCAAGTTTACTGGCACCGAGTAACCGTCTTCTGAAAATTCAAGATTAGCTCTAAAAACAAGTCACATTATCACTGAAAGATATATTCTGGAAAACAGGGATAAAACCCTTGGGCCAAGTGATAATGTATATATTTTTTTACTTTAAATAAATCATTATTCACTTAAAGGGGTATTCCAACTTTAAATATTTGTCACGATGCCGGCTGGCTGGTAGTGGATCCTCTGTGCCAGAGAGGGATGGCGAGGACCGCGCTAGTGGACCGGTTCTAAGCCACTACAGGTTTTCACCAGAGCCCGCCGCAAAGCGGGATGGTCTTGCTGCGGCGGTAGTGACCAGGTCGTATCCACTAGCAACGGCTCACCTCTCTGGCTGCTGAAGATGCTGAAGATAGGCGAGGTACAAGGGAGTAGGCAGAAGCAAGGTCGGACGTAGCAGAAGGTCGGGGGCAGGCGGCAAGGATCGTAGTCAGGGGCAACGGCAGGAGGTCAGGAACACGGACTAGGAACAGACAAGGGAACGCTTTCACTAGGCACAAGTGCAACAAGATCCGGCAAGGGAGTGCAGGGGAAGTGAGGTGATATAGGGAAGTGCACAGGTGGGAGCCAATTAAGCTAATTGGGAAGATTGGGCCAGGCACCATCATTGGTGCACTGGCCCTTTAAATCGCAGAGACCCGGCGCGCGCGCGCCCTAGGGAGCGGGGCCGCGCGCGCCGGGACAGGACCGAGGGAGAGCGAGTCAGGTACGGGGACCGGGGTGCGCATCGCGAGCGGGCGCTATCCGCATCGCGAATCGCATCCCGGCTGAGGGCGGGACCGCAGCGCACCCGGTCAGTGGATCTGACCGGGGCGCTGCAACAACAAAGATGAGGCGAGCGCTCCGGGGAGGAACGGGGACCCGGAGCGCTCGGCGTAACAGTACCCCCCCCCTTGGGTCTCCCCCTCTTCTTGGGGCCAAAGAACCTGAGGAAAAAAAACTCAATTTTTCCGTGATGAGGTCCGATGCAAATTAGGAGGGGTTCTGTGTGGAAACGTACGAGACAGTCCAATCTTTTATTGTAAAAACAATAGATGTAGAGGGGTCTGGCGAGACTGGTCACAGGAACGTAGAACCTGTTGATGAGAGAGGCCAAAAAAAATTTTCCTGCAGATCCGGAATCCAAGAAGAGCATAGTAGAGAAGGAGAAGGTAGAGGCAGATATCCGCACAGGCACAGTAAGGCGTGGAGAAGCAGAGTTGACATCAAGAACTGTGTCACCTTTGTGCGGAGTCAGCGTACGTCTTTCCAGGCGGGGAGGACGGATAGGACAATCCTTCAGGAAGTGTTCGGTACCGGCATAGTACAGGCAAAGATTCTCCATGCGGCGTCGTGTCCTCTCTTGAGGTGTCAAGCAAGACCGGTCAACTTGCATAGCCTCCGCGGCGGGAAGCACAGGAACAGATTGCAGAGGACCAGAGGAGAGAGGAGCCGGAGAGAAAAAACGCTTCGTGCGAACAAAGTCCATATCCAGGCGGAGCTCCAGACGCCATCCGGAAGAACGCATGTCAATGCGAGTGGCTAGATGAATGAGTTCATGTAGGTCAGCAGGAGTCTCTCGTGCGGCCAGAACATCTTTAATGTTGCTGGATAGGCCTTTTTTAAAGGTCGCGCAGAGAACCTCACTATTCCAGGACAACTCGTAAGCAAGAGCACGGAACTGAATGGCGTACTCGCCAACGGAAGAAACACCCTGGGCCAGGTTCAGCAGGGCAATCTCGGCTGAAGAAGCTCGGGCAGGTTCCTCAAAGACACTTCGAATTTCCGAGAAGAAGGAGTGTACAGAGGCAGTGACGGGGTCCTTGCGGTCCCAGAGCGGTGCGGCCCATGACAGGGCTTTTCCAGACAGAAGGCAGAACACGAAAGCCACCTTAGACCTTTCAGTAGGAAACTGGTCCGACATCATCTCCAAGTGCTGGGAACATTGCGAAAGAAAGCCACGGCAATACTTAGAGTCCCCATTAAATTTGTCCGGCAAGGACAGGCGGAGGCTAGGAGTGGCCACTCGCTGCGGAGGAGGTGCAGGAGCTGGCGGAGGAGAAGATTGCTGGAGAAGTTGCGACTGAAGTTGGTGCGAAATGGTGGACATTTCCGACAGCTGACGGGTTAGAAGGGCGATCTGTCGGGCTTGCTGGGCGGCCACCGTGGTGAGGTCAGCGACAACTGGCAGAGGAACTTCAGCGGGATCCATGGCCGGATCTACTGTCACGATGTCGGCTGGCAGGTAGTGGATCCTCTGTGTCAGAGAGGGATTGGCGAGGACCGCGCTAGTGGACCGGTTCTAAGTCACTACTGGTTTTCACCAGAGCCCGCCGCAAAGCGGGATGGTCTTGCTGCGGCGGTAGTGACCAGGTCGTATCCACTAGCAACGGCTCACCTCTCTGACTGCTGATGACAGGCGCGGTACAAGGGAGTAGGCAGAAGCAAGGTCGGACGTAGCAGAAGGTCGGGGGCAGGCGGCAAGGATCGTAGTCAGGGGCAACGGCAGGAGGTCAGGAACACGGACTAGGAACAGACAAGGGAACGCTTTCACTAGGCACAAGTGCAACAAGATCCGGCAAGGGAGTGCAGGGGAAGTGAGGTGATATAGGGAAGTGCACAGGTGGGAGCCAATTAAGCTAATTGGGAAGATTGGGCCAGGCACCATCATTGGTGCACTGGCCCTTTAAATCGCAGAGACCCGGCGCGCGCGCGCCCTAGGGAGCGGGGCCGCGCGCGCCGGGACAGGACCGAGGGAGAGCGAGTCAGGTACGGGGACCGGGGTGCGCATCGCGAGCGGGCGCTATCCGCATCGCGAATCGCATCCCGGCTGAGGGCGGGACCGCAGCGCACCCGGTCAGTGGATCTGACCGGGGCGCTGCAACAACAAAGATGAGGCGAGCGCTCCGGGGAGGAACGGGGACCCGGAGCGCTCGGCGTAACAATATTTATCCTCTATCCACATGATAGGTGTCTGAACATGAGTGGTGGGGAGGTGGGGTGAAAGATTTGACAGAATTTAAGAAGCTTTTAAGTACCATAGAATGCAAACACCATGGATAAAGATTATTAGATCACTTACTGATATGTAAAGAAATTACTGTATTTTTAAAATCATAACCCTATAAGTTAATTCAATAAAATTTGCAAAACAAACAAAAAATGTCGTGCTTCATATCCCCCATTTTTTGTTTGCCATGAAGGTATATTCTAATGTGTAGTTTTAAAAAACAACATAAAAACAAGAAAAGAACTCAACACATAAGTGACATAAATGACCAGTAAAAGTTTAATGTTTCTTTAACAGTATCTTGACTATCCATGTTGGACTGTCCTGGTTATTTTCAATTCATTCTTGCGGCAAAACAATGCTTTGCTGTCCATCTTGTTAATATAAAAGTAAGATAAAGGGTGCTGTATCTCTGCTGGATATGTTGTACAAAGTGTGACATCTAGTGTGACATAAAGCAGGGTGTGCTTGTGACAACACAATGGCATTCAGCCCAAACAAATTGTCAACACGTTTTATTTATAAAAAGGTCAAGTTCTTTAAATCTATTGATCTTAATACATGTTAATATGGTTGCTTGACTAGATGTATATTAAAAACTAGACATCTGCGTATTATTATTATTTACACTTGAATTAAATGAAAAAGCTTCCATTAACAGAAAAAAATTATAATAATCGCATAGCAACGGCAGTGGCCTTATTTGATTTGTCATTTGGTTAAGTATACTGACACAGTTTGGACTATACTGCCTTCCTATATTATACATTGAAAACTCTTCAGTTGATACCTTTAATACTCTCCGAAAGAATGATGAGATGTTTAATGGAAGTACAAGAGTTGGCAGACAAAGGAAAGCTTTTAGAGAAATGAATACATATAGTACCAGGAAAACAAAGAAGACAAGAAGAAACACTGTAAAACATAACAGGAGCAATTTTGCTGAATGAACATCATGCAAAGTAGTAAAACCATTGCAAGACTTAAAATTTTTTGCAGCCAGCAGAATAAAGACATTGGGGGATATTTATCAAAGTTGTCTATGTCCCGCATCAATATAGACCAAACTACAGAGGGTTAGGCCGGTCTATTGTGCACCTAATTTATCAAATGGCGCACGGCTCTTGATAAATTCTGTGCACAGACTGCATGATCTATGCTTTAGTCTATATTTAAACCTGCTCCAACATGGTCTGACATTTCGGCGTACTTTCAGCCTATGCGACTTGTCGCTTTTGATAAATTCAGCACCAATGCATTTTTCAATGCATTTCAGTCTAAAATAGACTTGCATGCATCATGTTCTAAAAATCCTCTAGAGCAAAAGTCGCAGAAAAGTCGCACAGATTTAGACTGCGACTTTCTGTGCGACAAATTTAGACAAGAAAAACCAGTCTAAATCCTTTGATAAATCCCCCCCATTGTTTAGAGGAACCGAAGTTTTACACATATTTCAGAGATACTGTACTGCGGTGATGTGCTGAGATGATGGGGATTCACTTACTTCTTCCCCTACCCACACTTGTCTGTTCTGATCCCATGTCATAGTAGAGGTAACAAAGACAAACAGAAGATACTCAACTCCTGCAAAACAACAGATATCAGATGGAAAACAGGTGGGTCCCATTCTAAGTCAATGGGATCCATTAGGACTCGTTGGTACCCATTGTGCAATGCAATCAGGGCAGGTATAGATTTTAAACAAATTAACGGAATTGCAACAAATTGTGCAACAAATTGCCATGATAAATTCATGACTACAAAAACCAGACTATGGCACAGTTACACAACTTTAGAAAAAGCATCTAAAACATAAGTAATACAAAGAAAGAAGCAATTCAGCCCACCCCCGTATGCCTTGCCATAACACGGACCGGTGTGAACCACACCCCAATGCAAATAGTCCAAGGAAAGGAATGGCCAACAGCAGCACTTCAAGAAGATGCAAAAATTATTGATAAGACACCGTTTACATAGGGCAAAGAGAAAACTGACGCGTTTCGATTGTTCAAGCAATCCTAATCGTACTCACTTGGAAAATCAAAACATGTCACTTTTCTCTTTGCCCTATGTGAACTGTGTCTTATCAATAAATTTAGCATCTTCCTGAAGAACTGCTGTGCTAAACAATCCCTTCCTTGGACTAAAGCATAAGTAGCAATGAATGTCTCTAAACAGTAACTGCAACAAATTGTGTCACAAACCAACACCACAAAGCCTGGGTAATACCAATGCTAAAATTACCCCCAATGTGCTTTAAACCTTTAACAAATAGAATTTTGACCCTTGCATATATGTTTATCTACCTATGATATGCCTTTGATTTAAAGGGCAAAAAAATAAAATTTCTTTCATATGGCTGAATAGCTATTAATAACCAAACCCTTTCCTAGTGAAGTCTGCAGAGTGGTGAGTGAGAGCCTCCTGGGTACAAAAGTGTGGGAAAACTAAAGCTACATCTAAAGAAATGTATGAGTGATTAATTTCTAAACATTAATGTCTAGTTATATGAAATGCTACAGTGGTATCACACTTCATGCTGTGAGTCCAGAGACTGGAAATTACAACATGTCTGAAATAAATCATGACTCCTGACAACAAGAGAATAGTCCTTTTCAGTTATTTCTTAAAATTAGGACAATTTCTGTTAGTGATATATGTGCAACAGAAGATCAGTGTCAACCCTGTCTGTTTCTGTTTAGCTGGCTGTTTCAATTCAAATTTGTTTTGTGCGTGTAGTGTATACATCTAGAATGCTCCACCACTTCCCAAATATGTGGATTGAGTTCTGGTAACTGTGGAGGCCTGGTCTACAGAGACCTCACTAACCAAGGTAGATGCAAGAATGTAAAGTTTATTCACATAAGTGGACAGAACGCGTTTCGGCGGGATAGCCTCCCTCTGCTCTGAGACAGCAGAGGAAGGCTATCCCGCCGAAACGCGTTCTGTCCACTTATGTGAATAAACTTCACATTCTTGCATCTACCTTGGAGAGTGCTGGGCCTTCTTTGCATATTATAGTATCTTTGCCTCGTGCACCACCACCATTGCGGAAGTGCCGACCACCTACACCCATACAGAGACCTCACTGTCATGCCTGAGATGATTAAACAATGCTCAATTACTACTAAGGGGCCAAAAGTGTGCCAATAAAGTGTCTCCTACACCATTACACCATCACCATCAGCCTAAACAGTTCATACAAAGCAGAATGGATCCATGCTTTTATGTTGTTCACGTCAAATTCTGACCCTGCAATCTAAATGTCACGGCTGGAATTGAGTCTCATTAGATAACACAATGTTCTTCCAGTCTTGTCTGTTGTCCAATTTTGGTAAGCCTGTGAGAATTGTAGCCTCATTTTCCTGTTCTTAGCTGAAATGAAAGACACAAGATGCCTTCTCCTATAATAAAGATGCATTCAGAGATGATATTCTGAATATCTTGGTTGTAAAAAGATAGTAATTTGAGTTACTGTTGGCTTACTGTCATCTCAAACCAGTCTGCCCAACAAGGCATGTTTATCCGCAGAAGTGCCACTCACTGGATAGTTTCTCTTTACAAAACCATTCGCTGTAAACCCTAGAGATGGTTTTGCGAGAAAATCCCAGCAAATCAGCAGTTTCTGAACCAACAACTATGTCACATTCAAAGTCACTTAAATCCCCTTTCTTTTTTATTCTGATGCTCGGTTTGAACTTCAGCGAGTTGTCTTGTCTACATGTGCCTAACGTATTGAGTTGCTGCCATGTGATTGGCTGATTATCTACTTGTGTTACCAAGCATTTGAACAGGTATTTCTTATAAAGTGGCCAATGAGTGCATGTTAGGAATGTCTTCAATGTATACCTCTGATATAAAAAATGAGATGTGAACAAAGTCTAAAACTATTTAACGTTTCCTTTGTAGTCCTTTAACATGGGGCACAAGGGATCTCCCCTTCATGTTCATTTGTCTTTTCCTCCACATCTGCCATGAAGGTAGAGTTGTAGGACAACCATACAGGTCCCCTGAAATCACTGGGGTCAGCTTTAGTTTTCACCTCTATTATTCTTCTATAAATAATACAACATTGCTCCACCTCTATAGTTAGATGGTTGCAGGTACAAGCACTTGCAAACAGTAAAGAGGCTGCAGCACTCAAATGAGCACTGATTGGCGGGGGTGCTGGAAGTTGAAGTCCTACCGATGTAATATTGATGGTCTATTGTGAGGATACATTGCTGAACATTTCTTAATGTTGTGACCCTCTCTGTTGAAGAAGCCTCAGTGTTCCTGTTTGACACAAAAATATCATGTAGGTGTTTCTGGCTAACACAGTATCACATTGTTTTTTGTTGAATGATAGGACATTGCATAAAACAAGTATAAATAACTGAATAAATAAATAATAAAAATATATTTTATGTAATATATTGTACATATAGTGCCACTGTCATTTTAGAAAACTTTTGACATGTCAGAGAGCCCCAGACCCCTAGCCACGGTTTTACCAACAGGGAGAAGTGTGCAGCTGAGTATCATTTGCCCCCGCTGTCTCGCACTCACAGATGACAGGTTCCATAGGAGCCTAAGCTGAGTTCTAAGCCAATTCATTTAATTACCAAGTATGCCTCTATCTAGTGAGCTCTGACAGTACAGTTGCAACAAGCAGTTAAGTATTTCTGTATATCAGTTTTTCACTGCCCCTGTAATGACTATAGGATTCCTCATAAACTAAGAATGATGATCTGGCCATAGCACTTTGGAAATGTTCTTGTCTACGGCTGAATTATACCATGACAAGTAACCACAAGCATGCCAGCCCTCTGGAGCCTGGCTCGGACAGAATGAATGCCATTTTAAGAGGAGACTGGTTATTTTCACTAAGCTTAGGAGAAAAGATACCATGTAATCATATGGCTATGTATAAAATGTTCTCAGCTAGTTTGTAAAATATACACTGCTCCAAAACATAAAGGGAACACTAAGATAACACATCCTAGATTTGAATGAATGAACTAATCGTATGAAATACTTTTGTCTTTACGTAGTTGAATGTGCTGACAATAAAATCACACAAAAATTATCAATGGAAATCAAATGTATCAACTCATGGAGGTCTGGATATGGAGTCACACTCAAAATGGAAAACCACACTACAGGCTGATCCAACTTTGATGTAATGTCCTTAAAATAAGTCAAAATGAGGCTCAGTAGTGTGTGTGGCCTTCACGCGCCCGTATGACCTCCCTACAATCCTTGTGCATGCTCCTGATGAGGTGGCGGATGGTCTCCTGAGGGATGTCATCCCAGACCTGTACTAAAGCATCTGCCAACTCCTGGACAGTCTCGGGTGCAACGTGGCATTGGTGGATGGAGCGAGACTTGATGTCCCAGATGTACTCAATCGGATTCAGGTCTGGGGAATGGGTGGGACAGTCCTTAGCCTCAATGCCTTCCTCTTGCAGGAACTGTTGACACACTCCAGCCACATGAGGTCTAGCATTGTTTTGCATTAGGAGGAACCCAGGGCCAACCACATCAGCATATGGTCTCACAAGGAGTTTGAGGATCTCGCACCTAATGGCAGTCAGGCTACCTCTGGCAAGCACATGGAGGGCTGTGCGTCCCCCTAAAGAAATGCCACCCCACACCATTACTGACCCACCGCCAAACCGGTCATGCTGGAGGATGTTGCAGGCAGCAGAACGTTCTCCACGGCGTCTCCAGACTCTGTCACGTCTGTCACATGTGCTCAGTGTGAACCTGCTTTCATCTCTGGAGAGCACAGGGCACCAGTGGCGAATTTGCCAATCTTGGTGTTTTCTGACAAATGCCAAACGTCCTGCACAGTTTTGGGCTGTAAGCAAAACCCCCACCTGTGGACATCGGGCCCTCATACCACCCTCATGGAGTCTGTTTATGACGGTTTGAGAGGACACATGCACATTTGTGGCATGCTGGAGGTCATTTTGCAGGGATCTGGCAGTGCTACCTCCTTGCACAAAGGTGGAGGTAGCGGTCCTGCTGCTAGGTTGATGCCCTCCTACAGCCTCCTCCACGTCTCCTGATATATTGGCCTGTCTCCTGGTAGTGCCTCCATGCTCTGGACACTACACTGACAGACATAGCAAACCTTCTTGCCACAGCTCGCATTGATGTGCCATCCTGGATGAGCTGTACTACCTTAGTCACTTGTGTGGGTTGTAGACTCCATCTCATCCTACCACTAGAGTGAAAGCACTGACAGCATTCAAAAGTGACCAAAACATCAACCAGGAAGCATAGGAACTGAGAAGTGGTCTGTGGTCACCACCTGAAGAACCACTCCTTTATTGGGGGTGTCTTGCTAATTGCCTATAATTTCCACCTGTTGTCTGTTCCATTTGCACAACAGCCTGTGAAATTGATTGTCAATCAGTGTTGTTTCCTGAGAGGACAGTGTGATTTCACACAAGTGTGATTGACTTGGAGTTACATTGTGTTGTTTAAGTGTCCCCTTTGTTTTTTTGAGCAGTGTATAATAGTCTCTGTCTGGCTTACTGCTGTTACTTCTTTATCGTATGTTAAAGAAAAACATACCAGTCGAATAACAAAGATGATATCGGATCACACGTATGGAGTTATAAAATACTTAGCCATGTCTGGGCAGTCATCTTTATCCAGGGTCATTTTCTGAAGCTAGCAAAATGGCTAATAATGAAAATAGCATAGTACAGGAATGACTGAATGCCCATGTGGCATAGTGCTTAGCAATGCTGTATTTAGTTCTAATGTATAGACCTCACAAAATCTCCAAATGCTGCCAATGTCAAGTCTCACCAGACTAAAGCTCAGCATGGATGGAATGAAAGCACATTTGTGCAGATGTGATGGGGCAGTAACATTCCGACCCCCATAGTTCTAAATTGGGCAGAGATCACCATAGAACCCTATAGTGACCTAGGTTGGACTAAGTATATGGGGGATGGGTTAACATGGTACCGCCGTCATACTGACTCTTTGATAGTTATGTGCATATGATTATATAAGTTACTTATATTACTACAGGAAATTGTCAGTATTCTAATCTATCAACTATAACTGTTAGAAAAATCTTCACTATACATGCTGACAAGCCTGCTGTAGACTTGGGCGACAATGCCGATAGGGTCATTTTGGCATATGTTTGGCATAGAGATGTCAATATCCCATTGTATTAAAGAGTAAAGTCAATTTTAAATTACCCTATATTAAAAAAAGATACTTTTTCATTGCAGTTAACAGCAGACCTATGCAAGTATATGTGGACTTCTTGGTGGGGGCATTTACACTGCGGGGGAAAGTTATCAAAATCTATGTAAGGGAGGAGTGGTGCTTTCCTCAACACAACAAAGAAAGAAGCAATGTGATTGGTTGCTTTGGGCATCTGCATCACTTTTCTTCTAAAACGGTTTTGATAAATCTCCCCCTGTGTGTTTAGCTACACACGTTTCTACAATGAATTTACCAGGCTCAAGTTATGTACACGTATACCTAATTTAAAGGGGTATTCCAGGCAAAACTTTTGTGTATATATATATATATATATATATATATATCAACTGGCTCCGGAAAGTTAAACAGATTTGTAAATTACTTCTATTAAAAAATCTTAATCCTTCCAATAGTTATTAGCTTCTGAAGTTTTCTGTCTAACTGCTCAATGATGATGTCACGTCCCGGGAGCTGTGCATGATGGGAGAATATCCCCATAGGAACTGCACAGCTCCCCATAGGATATAGAATATCCCCATAGGAACTGCACAAGTTTTGGCCTGGAATACCCCTTTAACAAAAATCGCACACGGTGTGATAAACTTGACTCGTGTGTACATGTGTGGGATTTTTGCTTCTGTGAAGTTGTTGTAAGGCTGGGTTCACATCACGTTTTTGCCATACTGTTTTCAATCCGTTTTTCTAAAGAAAACCGTATGGCAAAAGACGGATGGAACAGTATGGGAAAAAGTTAACCGTATGCGTTTTTAAACAGTATACTGTTTTTAAAAGTGCATACAGTTCTGTCCGTTTTTATAGAAAAAAAAAACATACGTTTTTGAAAATTTTGTCCATTTTTAATGGGAGAGGTCTTGGGTGGGGACTTTAGGATTCAAATGCGCATGTGAAAAGTATAAGTTTTCCCGTATGGAACCGTATACATGTGCGTTTCCCATTGACGTCCATGTTAAAAAAAACGTATGCGGTTACAGTACGATTTTTAAACCGGAGTAAAAACCATGGTTGACCATGATTTTATCTCCGGTTTAAAAACCGTACTGCAACCGCATACGTTTTTTTTTTACATGGACGTCAATGGGAAACGCACATGTATATGGTTCCATACGGGAAAAACATATACGGTTTTTACTTTGCACATGCGCATTTGCATCCTAAAGTCCCCACCCTAGACCCCTCCCATTAAAAATGAACAACATTTTCTAAAACGTATGTTTTTTTTTTCTATAAAAACTGACAGAACTGTATGCACTTTTAAAAACAGTATACTGTTTAAAAACACATACGGTTTACTTTTTTCCCATACTGTTCCATCCGTTTTTTTTGCCATATGTTTTTTTTTAGATAAACGGATTGAAAACAGTATGGCAAAAACGTGATGTGAACCCAGTCTAAGAAAAATCACAACTAATCATTTCTTGGGAATGATGAAGAGACCCGAGACCCGAGTATGGTGCTCCCATAGAAATGAATGGAGCACGTGCCATCTACCGGAAGACGACACACGTTCCTTCACTAACAACCGAGGTCGGTAGACAACACATGCTTTTTTCTGAAAGCCGGGGCCCTGTTCCGGAGATCTTGAGGGTCCCAGCAGTTGGATCCCCACCCCCCCGTGATCTCAGGGACCCCGGCTGTTAGTGAAGGAGCGCCTGTCGTCTACCGGTAGACAACTTGCACTCCATTGATGCCCGAGTGCTGTACTCGGGTCTCTACGGCGCTCCCATAGAAATGAATGGAGCGTGTGCCATCTGCACCACACGTTCCTCACTGAAAGCTAGGTCCTGTTCCAAAGATCACAGGGGGTCCTTGTGGTCGGACCCTCCGGCGATCAGCTACTTATCCCTTATCCTGTGTATAGGGCATAACTTAGTTTTGGCTGTAGTTCTCCTTTAAATGAACTTTGAATTTAGCCATTTGTTTAAATCAGGTGTCTTTAAACAGTGACCCTACAGATGTTGCAAAACTACAATTCCCAGCATGCTTAGACAGCCAATGGCTGTATGCGCATGCTGGATGTTGTAGATTTACAACAGCTGGAGGGCCACTGTTTAGAGACCACTGATTTAAAGTAAAGAAAGGCAAAAGGAAGAAAGGAACACATAGTTTAAGTTGCCAACTCTGTATTAAGACACTAGAAGCAAAGTAAAATACATTATTACATTTGCTTCTCCTCAGAATATATTGTGGTATTAGTGTCCCTTTAAAATACATAATCTCATATGTTATTCTGGCGCTTGGAGACACCAGCTCAAAGGAATCAGGTCAGTTGGCTGAGTCTTATGGGTTGACAAGAATCCAAGTCATCCTAATATTCTCCAAGGTCTTGGCCAACTTTACACAGAATACCGTTTGTGGTTTATCCCTAGTTTTCACACATCGAATTGGTTGTCTGGGAAGTTAAAATGTGAATCCTTCCTTGTTGTAAGAACTTGTTCCAAACTTGTATGAATGCAATATCCAAAAAGATTGCAGAAGAAGCTACTTAGTTACTGTAGGATGTGCCAACTCCAGTAGGAATACCTCAGTAGGTGCTGTAAATGTCACTTTTACTAGATTCCAGTAAACCTTTCATTTTGGTATTCTTGTAAAATAACAATTCAAGAAAAATATGGTGTACCAGAAAAACATGAAACACTTAACATGCTGAAGTGGTTGTAAAGAGTGGAAGACAACGGGACTGAGACACAACATTTTACAATGACTTTTGCACTTTGGTGGTGGTGGTGGGGTCTAAAGCAATGTGAACCAATTTTTTCCTGGATTTTAGTATTAAAATATTACCATGTACATATGCAATTTTTTGGTTTGTAGGATTTTAGTCGCCTTTAGAGGTCAATGGTGTTTTATTAAAAAGCAGTATGCTCTGTTGTGTTAAAGGGGTACTCCGGAGGAAAAAAAATTTTCAAATCAACTGGTGCCAGAAAGTTAAGCACATTTGTAAATTTCTTCTATTTAAAAAATTGAATCCTTCCAGTATTTATCCTGCTATATACTACAGATATACTACATAGGAAGTTGTGTAGTTCTTTTCAGTCTGACCACATTGCTCTCTGCTGACACCTCTGTCCATGTCAGGAATTGTCCAGATCAGGAGAGGTTTGCTATGGAGATTTGCTTCTACTCTGGACAGTTCCTGACACGGACAGAGGTGCCAGCAAAGAGCACTGTGGTCAGACAGAAAAGAACTATACAACTTCCTCTGTAGCAGCTGATAAGTACTGGAAGGATTAAGATCTTTAAATATTAGTCATTTACAAATCTGTTTAACTTTCTGGCACCAGTTGATTTGAATTTTTTTTCCTCTGGAGTATCCCTTTAAATGCCTGTACATCCAATTTGCACATAAATGGTGATTTGCTTTTGAGCACATGTTTGTACCATTTCAGTGATAACGTGTGACTATTTGTAGCATTTACACCGCTCACTCCAAGAAGGCATGAAGGAGGCTGGAAGGAGACTGAAAGGGGGCTGGGCCTCGCATAGAGGGGGTGTTCAGAGATGAGTTCCTCAATTGCGACTTTAGAGCCAACATGCAACACCTAAAGTCACAGAATACACATCACCTCAATAGGTAATATATATCTGCGGCAGTTTCACAGATTGTCCACTTGTGGGACACCAAGAGTACCAGATAAATTAAATGTATCACGGGGGGGTACACGTTAATAAAATATAGCTTTTAATGGATACCTTAAAACAAAAAAACCCACAACACACTTGGTGTAAGGACACCCTTAAAAAAGGGCACTAAGGACTAGTGCCCTGTCACAGGGATTGACAGACTGTTAGGGTGATGTATGTCTGTATCAGGGTTGTTGGGAGAGTAGGGCCAGGACAGGTAGAAGGTCCCTAATTGACCCTATTGGGGAGATGTAGTGAGGTCTACCCCTACTCCCACAGGGACTGTCGGGGCACTTGCCCTAAAAAGAGCGACCCCTGCCCCGAGCTACCCCTTGGACTACACCCTAGAAGTCCCTAGGTGATATAAGTAACTTCCTTGCACTGGCATCACCCGACGCGTTTCTCCCACATCGGTGGCTTCCTCAGGGGTTAACCAGGCAAATAACAACAGTAGTTCAAAATAACACAAGGAAAAAAAAGAGTGGTATCACCAAAAAATACACAAGTGCATAAGAACATAAATCCCACACAGTGTATAAAACAACATAAAGTGAACCATGGACTGGTGAGTATTGGCATATAGCACATACCTGGTCCGGTGAGTGATGCTATCTGTCTATGCCATGTACCTGGGGGTAGTTGTCCACCCACAGGTGTATACTCAAAAACAAGTCCCTTGGAGCCGCAATGGCGGTTTCCCTGCGTGCTTTCACCACAGTGGTGGTAACGCGCTGCCTCGGCCTAGGACACCCGAGGCAGCGCGTTACCACCACTGTGGTAAACGCACACAGGGAAACCGCTATTGTGGCTCCAAGGGACTTGTTTGTGAGTATACACCTGTGGGTGGACAACTACCCCCAGGTACATGGCATAGACAGATAGCATCACTCACCGGACCAGGTATGTGCTATATGCCAATACTCACCAGTCCATGGTTCACTTTATGTTGTTTTATACACTGTGTGGGATTTATGTTCTTATGCACTTGTGTATTTTTTGGTGATACCACTCTTTTTTTTCCCTTGTGTTATTTTGAACTACTGTTGTTATTTGCCTGGTTAACCCCTGAGGAAGCCACCGATGTGGGAGAAACGCGTCGGGTGATGCCAGTGGAAGGAAGTTACTTATATCACCTAGGGACTTCTAGGGTGTAGTCCAAGGGGTAGCTCGGGGCAGGTGTCGCTCTTTTTAGGGCGAGTGCCCCGACAGTCCCTGTGGGAGTAGGGGTAGACATCACTACATCTCCCCAATAGGGTCAACTAGGGACCTTCTACCTGTCCTGGCCCTACTCTCCCAACAACCCTGATACAGACATACATCACCCTAACAGTCTGTCAATCCCTGTGACAGGGCACTAGTCCTTAGTGCCCTTTTTTAAGGGTGTCCTTACACCAAGTGTGTTGTGGGGTTTGTTGTTTTACGTTATCCATTAAAAGCTATATTTTATTAATGTGTACCCCCCTGTGATACATATATCTGAGGCAGCCACAGCATCGTTGGATTTACTAAAAGACGTGTGCCTCTAAGTATATCCAGTGGACCGAAAATGGGAAGAGCTTCACTTATCTGTGGCGCACCAGAACACTGGACATAATAAACCTCCCCCATATGTTACCAAAAATGCCATAATAGTGATAAGGAGTTTTGGTCATTAAATCCATGGTCAGCCAGGACACTTGGCCATGATACAGTTGCAAAAAAAGAAAGTCATATGCTGGTGTGAAACTTGCCTCATGGACTACATCTGGATGAGTTTGTTTAGCAAAGATGAAGTGACACATCAAGACCGGTTTCTCACAAGCCGGTCGTAAAAAATTCCACACCAGCATGGGCACCCTTATTTACGTAGAGCTGTATGTCTCTACATACATGTGGATCAAAGTGTCCAAAAGTTGCCACATTTTTGCACATAACGGTTGTTCTCATGCAGATTTTCTGACTTCTGTATATGCCAGGCAAAAACTATCCAGATGTATCCTGTGACATAGCCATACATTTTTAAGGGCCAAACGTGGAGGAAGGTAACAGGTAAACACATGGATACTGTTTCTTTACAGTGTTGAAAAGTACAGACTATTCAATTCTGCAAAAAAATGATATGCTTTTGTTACAATGATACAAAGTTGATAACAATTAAATGTAAAGAAAGAAAGAATACCTCAAATGTTTGGGCCAAATATGGTGTGAATAGTGTCTAACTCATGTCAGCAACTGAGAAGTTGTTCCTATATTTTTCTGTTTTAGGGCACAGTCACACAGCCATATTTTAGATCTGTTTCATCTACATACTTACACATAGTTTTCCCAGACGTTTGACCAAAATTAAAGCTTTGTGAATATGTGCAGAATCATTTCACGGTATATTCACATGTGGCACACATTATTGCAGACATTTGTGATTACATCTGAATGGGGGCTGTAAAAAATGCATGCACAGGCTGAAGAAACAACCCTATTCAGATGGAGAGATTGTCAGCTGCAGAAATTTCTATAACAAATCTGCAATGTGTGAACATACAGCATCTCAGTTTAGAAATGTGGAAGTATAAGGACCATCATCCCCTGCCTATATGGCATTAACAGAGTATAGGAAGCGCAATTCACATCCTTTTCTATACAATCAAACAGCACAAGTGACCTTATTTTTCTCCACCAAGCTGTGTTTTTTTACAATCTGTTCCTTTGGTAACCTACAATTGTCATACCTAATCACCAAAGCGGATGCTAATGAAATATTTGGATGGGCCGTGGGACCTTTTAGACTTTGCGTTCAGCTCTTGTCGTTGAATAGCTGTTACAAAAAGCTGGGGAGAATCCTTCTGAATACTAATGAAGGCAACATGGTGTTCCCACGGTGAGCCAATGACAATAAGCCGATTGGAACCAGACAGAGCTGCAAAGCTTGAAGACAAGTTAAAGGGTTAACAAACTGTAACACTCAGTGGAAGTAAGCAGTATACACATACACTGCACATACTCTGCACATAGTAAGAAGGTTAATTGAAAAGCAGCATTATCCTGTGTTATGTCTTACAGAGTCTTCACTGCTGTCACTGTGCAGTAAATAAAAATACACCACTGTATGTAGGAAAATAAATAACTGGCCTATCTAATAATTTTGCTTTATATTTTGGTACTTACCAGTAAGGATATCTGTCCTTCTTTAACAATATTTAAAATGCTTTTGATCTTTTTCATGTCTTCCGATTCAGAGTGATTCCAGTTTGCATTACCGTTTATGCCATCCAGTTGAGAGTCTGTCCCCGGCAGGTGAAATGCCCGGAGCTGGCAGTTAGGCATGGTCTTTTCAAGCTTCTGTGCATGGGAATCAGACAGAGTTCTATTCAGAAAGCTCTTGTTATGGTATTCAGCTTCATGGACTGAGCTGCACTGAATGTTAGACTGTGAAAGGTCTAATCCCCCAGATGAATTCCTGCTTTGATCAAGGATGGTAGACTGAGTTGAGTTTTTAACCGGAGACAATATACAAAACTGAGTGGCATTGGGCGTTATGTTCTCTAGGGTGCCCATAGGACCATTTTTACCCTTGGACAATGGATGTATGCTTGAGGTCCTTTTTTCCGATGCTACTTTGGTAAAGAGAGTCAATGGTTGATTGGATTTAATGTAAGGCACATCCAAAATCTCATCCATATCTAGGTCATAATGTTCTAACTCGCCAAGCAATCCATTCGACTCGATGCTCTTACACTTAAATCCATTGTCATCTCCAGGGACACCATCTTTTCCCGGTTCACCATTTTTCTCATTTTCTTCCTTTTCTTCTTTTTGATCATCACTTTCATTTAGTTTTGGACTCTCTGGTTGATGCTTCAATGGAGAAACCCTTTTAACGGGTCGGAATTTACTGTAGACATCTGCGATACCTGTCGGCTTTTGTGTGTTGCCAATAAGAGTAGACACTCCGCAGTTCCAGTTTGCATTGGCCACTAAAAGGTTAGCAAAATAAACACCAATAAATTAGTGGAAAAAAAAACTATAAAACTGGTACATTCTTGCCTACAAATAGAACAATAAACTAAGTATAACAGTAGCAAATGTTTGGCAGTTGTGGCTTAACAATGTCCAGAATGGGAAAGTTCTTTCTATGAATGTACATGTGATCATAAAACCTATTTTTACCATAATACTATATCGCCAGCTTGAGTGCAATCCCTGTAAGAATCATTTTATCCTTCCAAACAATGTAGATAAACAATGTAGCATCAAGGGTGTCAGCCAACAGGAACAGGAAGTGGGCCTAGGTAAGATATTAGTTGATGTTTTGTCCCAAAGACCTCACAATATAATCAAGGTTATTTTAGTATAAGTAGTGTGAGACTTTCTCAGTAATGTGTGTAAGAAGTATGAACCTGCTGTCTGATTTAGATCCTTAGAATATACAGACAAATCATAAACTCCATGGATTCTCACAGTGCACAAAGAAATTCTGTAAACAATTCTGTACAGAGAGGTGACAATTCTGGTTAATCATATGTATAAAAACATATTGTTCTTTTATTCATGCACATGACTGCATTATGGAACTGAAATACAAGGCCCAATGGATTATTAGGCTATGTTCACACCTCAGAATTTCCATAAGGAATTCTGCATTGGAATTCTGCATGGAGATTCCAGAGCAGAAGAGCCCCGTTGAATTCAACTGGATTCTGCTGCGCTGTGGGCACGGCGGAATTTCCTGAACTTCAGATTACCGAGTCCACAGAAAAAAATGTACCTGTTCATTCATTCACCAAAATCCGCACAGAATGCATAGCCCTCTATGACATGGTGCATTCCTGTGCGGTCCTAACGTCGGCATATAATGTCAGCATCCACATTCTCTGGAATGTCCGCATAGAGATTTTCTGTGTGGTCATTCCGAAGTGTGAACATAGCCTTAGAATTGTATGTCAATGAGTTTATATATATAAGGAGTATACATGGAGGTTTATTTTCACAGCAGAAGCTTCAGAAGAAATGTAGAATTACATGGCAGTCCATTAAATGAATGGCCATTGATAGACATGTCAGATCTAATAAAGCAGAAGCCTCCCTAACTGATAGGTTCTCTAATGCACACAAAGGGGGCCCAGCGAAGGGAACCACTCTTCTATGATATCCATATGCCCTCAAAGGGCTGTGGTCCTGAGTACATTTTACATGTTAAGTAGTGATGATTTCTCATAAACATTTTAGCTATTTGCATCCCATTAGTATTTCTACTCTGTGAACAAACCTAATCTCTGGAGTGTATTCACATGCTGTGGGTATGGTATAGCAGGTGGCAGCAGTTTGCATTGACATGTGTGATATACGGGACTATAAGCTGCAGGTAATGACCCATAATTGATTGTTTCCTGACTTCTGAACTCCTGACCTTGTGCGTTTTTTTCTTTTTTTTGCTGCTTCAGTAGGAAAAAAATGTTCCCATCTTTCCTCTCATTTATTATGTATAGCTCAATGGTATGTGTAATTTCTTTTATATGGTGAAATAGCTTTAGAATATGTCCAAATGGGTGCGGATAATTCTACTACAAATCTCCAAATGGGTGCGGATAATTCTACTACAAATCTGACCCTGGACCCATGATGGCATGCTTCGTCGACATGTAACCACTGCAGCAATTGTTAACATGTGTTGACGCATTATCTGCAAAAGCGGAAATTTGCAATAAAAGTTTTGAAATTTGGTGTGGATTAGCTAATGTGGATTTCCCTGTGGCTTTCTGAAGATCTTCTGCTGCAGAAAATGCTTTAAAGGAAAACTGTCAGCAAGTTCACCCACACTAAACCTAATACACTGGGTTATAGTGTAGGTGAACAGGAGTCCATACAGGGGTCACTTACATTTTTTTGTTGGGTTGCTACCGAGTTTTTGTCTTGAAAAGTCCCGTAATTCACCCCCTTAGTTGCGCTCTGCAGCCGTGTCTCCCGCCAGCAGTCATACTTTGGGCCCTGGCGGAAGGTGCCTAAGCCTGCCCCCCTTATTCGCATATGCATTTTTTTCAACTCCACGTCCTAGTGACGTGGAGTCACATGCCCCCTGAGCGCTGCGCTCTGTATGCAGAGCGCATGTGCTGAAGATTTTGCGCAGCTCTCATGTCTCATAAAAATGCCCCAAAGCCAACACAATACCTGTTCTATGTTCCCTGTAGTTATATATGTGGTTTTGGCAGCTCTTGTGTCTGCTTTTTCCTTGCTTGCAGCCCAGACTATAACTCCCAGAAGTCTGTGCAGCTCTGTGTAGTGGCTGCCAGCCAACTGTTTTCACTATCTGTGTGCATGCTGTGTTGTTGTAAACAGTCAGCAGCACACACTACATGTTTTTTCTTCTAAACTATCCTTCCCCAACAATAAATCATGCTTGACTCTGAATGGCAGCAGTCAGTGATAAAATCTACAGCAGGAAAAGAGCAGCATTATGTGCTGAGTTGTGAATGAGAATTCACTAGGCTTCTCTCATCAGCAAGCTCCTCTTCCCTGCTCCCTAGTTAGTCCCTTTGGATTTGTGTACACAAGGTATTTTAAGACTCTTTTTTTCATCTGTTTTTACAAACTTTCAGGTGTTTTGTTTCTTCAGCCTTTTTACATTTTTGTAACTTTTTTTCATCTGTTTTTTTTTCCTACAGCAAATGTTTATATGCAATTTGGAAACCAGCTGTTTGTTCTGTAAACAGACCTAAAGGGTGTCAAATTTAAAAAAAAACTGAAAAAAACTGAATTAGAGATGTTCCCATTAAAATCAATGCAATTTAATTGGGAAAAAATGCAGTGTTTTTTTATTTTTTTGGATGCTTTGTGTTTCAACTGGCTCATCACAACCTTAAAAGGAAGGAGTAGCAATGCTAAAGTACTTGTCTAGAAAAATGAAATATCAGAATTAAAATGTCTACATTGTCTGTTGATTTGGTATTCATTTTGTACTGATGTTATAATATATATGGCAGTAAAGATGACATTAAGGTAGTGTTTGTCTTCTGAAAAAGTAGGCTCCTAAAATATAGTATTCCGAGTTATAAAAAAATAGTAGAAGACTCTTGAAAGGTTTAAACTCATAAACATGTTAATATCATTGCCAAGAACTGGGCAGATTGAACTTTTCCACTGGCTATACATAATAACTGACTAATATTTTTTAGACAAATGACTGTAGCTCATAGCTGAAGATCCCAGGCTGATACGCTATACCTCGCAAATCCATTCCTGCACTGTCAGGCCAATGTCTCCTAAGGAAACAAAATGTGCTAACGGAGTTGGGCAGTAAATTCCAGAAGCCTAAACCTATAGAGATGGTCAAAAGTCATATGTTCCACTTTGTAAAATATAATTCAGTGGCTTAGAAAGTAAGATTAAGTCTGATCGGTCACTAAAATGACACTGTAATGACATACAGTAGGTATTCTGTAGTAGTAAGTGCACCTTAAGTAGTATATAAGTAATGTATGCAGTATTTGTATATGTGGAAATTCAAGGAGGAATATAGTTATTTACCAAATTTCCTCCAAATAACTTTTATAATCTATTTTGTAGGTCATCGTTTCTAGAAATCCTTGACAATGAGAGTATACAATGTTTTACACTGTTCTAAAGAAAACAATATTATCTGCCAATACAATTACCCTTACATACTCCTCTTGAGTCCCACCTTATTAAAGGGAACCTATCCTCACTTTTCATGCTGCTTAAACAACAAGTCACTGGCGTGGTCCCGAGCTGCTTCTTCCCTTCCATTTGCCTTGGCTCCTAGATGCAGTGCCCATTTTCATAGACTCAAGCAGCATGGTTTATGGACTATGAATATGTACACTGCTCACCTGACATCTCTGAGGAGTCTTGAGAAAAGTCATTCAAAGCCGAAGGGGCTGAGCACTTCTGTCCCCTTCATTTCAGCAATTGGTGGGGGTCTTACAACTCTATAACCCTGACAAGTCGAAAGTGGTTTTAAATTACAGTTAAAGGATACCTAAAATTTTTATATTCTTTAGGCTCATTCTTGTGATCGGTTGGGGTTGGGACACTCAGACCCTGACCAATTCAAGCATCTGATATGTCTCTACAACATATAAAAAGTTTTTTTTTTTTTTTACATGACAAGAATCATTTAAACAAATGATTAGTAGCCAGGATCTTCTATGCCGACTAACATAAAGAGATTCAATTTGCTTATACGGATCAGTTATTATCATTATGTCTGGTTTTCAAATATAGATATACGGTACATATTTTTGGGAACTACATATTCTTAAGTGGCTCATTTTAACTTAGGGCCATTCAGAGCATTTTCTGTCTGGCCCAACATTCAGTACTCAGGACCAATGCTTCCCATATAAGGAGTTTAACATGGAAAGCTTTCCTGAATAGTCTTGTACTGCATCACGGAAACATTAGGGAAACAAAAACACAACAGCTTAATTCTACATTGTTTATTTCTATTACTAATAATTTTATTTTATATAAACATTGATACCTTTCCAGCAGACAATGTTTATGTAGTACTAGGGCTTGCAGCTGAACAGCCTCACCCTCAATTACACCAGAAATATAAAAGTTTGAAAATATACAGCTGGGATCACCAGTCACACTACTATGATGTGAACAAAAAAAAAAAACACATAGTAATAATATAGTAATAACATAAATAGGTTAACAAGAAGAAGTTTAATGTCCACAGGAAGCATTACTGCAGGATCAAACTACATAGCTTGTTTGTCATCTGTTAGGCTAGGTTTATACCACGATTTGTGGGAAAAATGCCAAATGACATGCAAACGTGTCTGTGCTCAGACAGGCTTGGGCGCCATTCATTTCAATGGCTTAAGCATAGCCAGTGATTCTGTTCAGGTCATTTTCCCAACACATCTGAGTTTTGTCTAAGACTTAAAAGTAGGGATCGACCGATATCGGTTTTTTAGGGCCGATACCGATAATCGGTGCAGGTTAGGGCCGATAGCTGATAACTTATACCGATATTCCGGTATAAGTTATCGGCTATTTAACCCCCTGCGACACCGCTGCAGATCATTGATTTAAAGCGGGCGCTTTAAATCAATGATCTGCTGTGGCTTTTGCGGGGCCATAGACCGCCGCCGCCACCCGCTTCTCTCCCCCTACCTGTCAGGGTGGTCCGGGCCATCCATCCATCGTTCATGTAGTGTTCGGGGGCGTTCCGGGTGGAGGGTGGTCCGGTCCGGGCTGTCCTTCTTCTCCGGCGGTCCTCTTCTCCACTCCGGGCAGGCTCCGGCCTAGTACGCTGCATAGACGTCGCTGCGCAGTGACGCCCGTGCGCAGCGACGCACCTGACGTCACGGCGTAGCGGCGTCTATGCAGCGTACTAGGCCGGAGCCTGCCCGGAGTGGAGAAGAAGACCGTGGGAGAAGAAGGACAGCCCGGACCACCCTCCACCCGGAACGCCCCCGGACACTACATGAAGGAAGGATGGCCTGGACCACCCCCATTACGGGTAAGTTTAATTTTTTTATTCACTCGGAGGGTGGGGGAGGGGCCCGACCGGTATAGCGGTATGGGAAAAAATCCATACCGGTATACCGCCTAGCATCACGGTGGGGGGTGCAACGCGGTGCGGTGGGTCGGAGGTGCGGTGCAGCGGGTCGAGTGGGTGGTGGTCGCGGTGCGGTGGGGGCGGTGCGGGGGGCGGGGCATTATCGGCTTATCGGCAAGATAATTGCCGATACCGATAATGCCCAAAATCGTGATTATCGGCCGATAATATCGGCCATACCGATAATCGGTCGATCCCTACTTAAAAGTGCAACAAGCGGTCAGAGCCAAAATTCTACAAATGATCTGAACGTAGACACTTGCTGACTACACTAGGGCCATTAAAATGAATTGGGCCCAAGCCTGTCCAAGCATGGACTCGTTGGCATGTCATTTTAACATTTCGTAGACATATCTGTGTCTCTGAGGCAAAAATTGTGGTGTGAACAAGGCCTTACAATGGGAACACACTGATTTGCATTTCATCTATCAATAGAAAATGGTAGGAAATTGTTAAACAGGATGACTTACAAAGATGCTTCATTTTTTATTTTAAATACATTGGAGCAAAGTAATCTATATTTGTATGTGTTATCATAAAATATTGTATAATATTGTTATGAGTAGGTGAAACAGTGAAGCCGAAAAACAAAACAACGTAGTCTCAAGGTGATAACAGGTGCTCAACCCCAAGTGCAATTGTGCACACATACAATGGGGTAGAGGACCCGCACCTACAGACAAGAGTGGGGTTTCAATCCTGTGGTGAATATATACAATGATATTAGCTAATCCTCAAAACTGATGTAAAAATGAGACATTAGCCAGTATATCCTTATATGAAGGACATACCTGAGCCCGCACACCACGCCAAGGTTTCTCATGTGAAACAGTGAAGCCCTAAGGTGTACCCAACCCACTTCTCCTACCTACTTAGATTATTCGCCTTAACTAGTGACCCCCAACTGGGTGACATTCCCTAAACAGGCTAAGTGCATAAGGAAAACCAAAATGTAGCAAGGTCAGCAACAGCACAAAAGTGCAGAGAATAAGCAGAGACTAGGGGGCAGAAACAGAGCACAGCGTCAATACCAATACAGAAACTAAAGCAGTACCAGAAAACAAGCCGGAGATCTCATCAAGTGCAAATCAGAATCCAGAGGCAGAAGTCAAGGAACCGGAAGAGGTCAGAGGTCCAGGCAAACAGCAGTAGGCCTTTAGGAATACATGTGATGGCAGAAACTCCACTCACAATAGACTGTGGCCAGCAGTAGAATCTGGCGCTGTCAGACAGGATGGATCATCAGAGCCACGCTTGATTGGCCCAGCAACTGAACTGCCTTATATAGGCTAACCTATGGCTGGCAGCCATAGTAACTGAACAATGCCATACAGAGAAGACCTAGGACACCACTAGAACGTGTCTAGGTAAGTTCCTAACACATAAGAAACATTGATTTTTTTTCAAATTTTTCTTACAATGATTTATTAACGTTCGCTATGGTCATTTTATCATATGCAGCACTGTGCAAATATTAATAGTCAAAGGACACTGAGTTCATGTGTAGTATTTTGGTCAGTATATTTCCAAAGTACAAAACAAGGTACACATCTTTACGAAATAGTTTTTTTTCTTTTTTTTTTTTTGTGGGTCGGATCTACTCATGGTTTCTTTGTAAAAACCCTTACCAAAATACGATGTCTGAATATAACCTTGGAGGAGATTCCTGTATTGTGATTTCAAAAGGATTACTGTCAGTTTAGTACTAAGAATGGTTTCAGATGGATGTTAAACAGTCATAATATAGGCAACTGACTGCAGAATTCCATAGGGTTTTAAGGCATAAGGACATTAAAATGTGGACATTAAAATCTAGTAGTCAATTTATGTTATGAAGCTATGTCATATTGCATAAGCTGGTATTTAAATGTGGATTCTGCACAGAATAAAAAAATGGCTTGCTTGGTTGCATGGCATATATGGGCCTCTATTTTTAAGTCAAGTCAAGTGGAAAACATTTCTAAGGGCTCATCCACACTGGGAACATTCATCTGGCGGAATTCTGCTTGCAGCAGAGTCACACTGTTTTCAATGGGATTTTTCTGCTCTGTGCACACTGTAGAATTTTTGCAGCGGAATTCTGTCAGTTTAAAGGATGTCCCCTCAAATATTCAACATGTTTATTCTCTGGGCAGAATTCCACAGAACTGCGCACCTCCGCATGGTCCTACTGCTGATAGTTTTGGCAGTGCTGACCACAGGCAGAATTTTGCCTGCTGAATGTTGGCAAAGTCCTAAATGTAGTGAGAACCTAGCCTAAATCATGTCTTCTTAGTCTATGGTTACTCTTGTCTTAGCTAGTTTTAAAATCATTAAAGTAAATATCTTAGACTACAGCACAACAATATCCCGTCTCTCTGGTCTTAACACTGTGGCCACTAGCAGAGACAGCAATATGTGACTCATTTGGGAAGAAAGTACTTAATAAGCTTATTTACGTCTATAACTTGTAACTGGATATGTTCTGCTGCGGGGAAGCCATACCACACCAAATGACTGCTGGGTTGCTGGGTCATTCTTCTTCATACACAATTATAAAGTTTGTCATATAATGAAGTAAAAAAAAAGCAGCAAAAAAAAATTATATATTCTTGGTATATATCTACTTTGAACCCTTGACATATTCACCCATGAAGGTGATCATATTTCTGTCTGTTTTCATGATCAAAGCAGTCATTATTCCAGCAGACAAGAACAAGAAATCTACTGTATACAACCTTCCAGCATATAATCATTTTTAGGAATAAAAAATATTTTTTGTGTTATATAAACATTTTTTAGGAATGTAATGTTTTTTAGGAATATTATTTTCAGTGAACAATCAACATTTTTTAGATTTATATTAACATTAAATGTGAAGTTAGGAATTTTAAATTTAAAGAAACCTCATGGAATCCACTAACTACTACTTTTTAGCATAACAATTTTTTTTTAGGTTCACAGACAGCTGATCTGTGCTACAGGAGCAGTTTACAAAGCAACCACTATCTCGAGGACTGAAATTTGAAACACGTTACTAGTTACTTTGTACTAGAGCTTCACCTCATGAAGACATGTGAAAAGGGCGACTCTTATCAGAACAAGCTTGTCCCAAATACATAAGCTGAGGTTCAGCCCTGCTAACACCCACTATCGACTTGAACTTTATCTATAGCAAATTGAGGACATATCGGAAAGAGTCAAAAAAGCACAGAAAATCAGTTCTGTCCAGTGAAACTCATACTGTCCACCAAGAAGCAGTACTGTATGAGGTTATGTAACTTCAAGATTCCCAGAACTTCACACCTACTATGTACACTATGACACCAATATATCATGTGTGCAAATGTTGAGCATTACCTGCTAGATAAGACTCCCTATGCCAGCTGGTGGTCCGCACTAGGATAAATATTACCATTCAATACTATGATATCATGTCATACTGGTGCCTTTTTATATACCAGAGGAGTCTTTAAATGTTAGGCCTTATTGCAACTGCTAACTCTGCACTGCCTACAGCTGAACCCGCGAATATCAAGTAAGTCTTATCTATAAGGCAGAATAGTCTGAAGCCAAGGGATCCCAAAGGGTGTGAGTCCTGTCAGTTGTTTTTGTGAAAGCACTGTTAGGAAAAGTCTATAAGGAAAAGTCTATTCCCTGCTGGTGTGCTGTATTTATGTACATGTATTGCTACGGTGCAAAGTACAATTGGACCTGCACCCAAGGGTCCAATGGTTAAAGGCAGTTTTCACTCTTCACACTAGTAATATGTGCACTGAAGTGCTAGAGGGGGCCCAAATGCCTAAAAGGCTCGGGGCCCAGCCATAGCTTCCTACAGCCCTGGTATCTTAGTTTTCATAAGAGAACACAATCAGAAACAAGTTTGTGTTTTAAATAAGCTTTGTTCAAAAGAACAACTCAGATCCCCAGCATAAACCACATACAAAAAAAAACATATTTTTCTGCACTTTTAAAGTTTTTAATTTTTAAATGGGCACTATCAGATTCAAAAACTTTTTATATGTTGTGCATCTTGGCAAAACATGAACCTTTCTAATATACTCCATAAGAAAAATGTATTTCCTTTTTATAGAAATCATGGCTTATAAAATCATGGCTTTGTCCAAGCTGAAGCACAGGCATGGACAAAATCCAGTAAGTGAGGGTGGGCTAGCACTCCCCCCGTGCTCTCTCCTGTCTGATAGTACTCCTCTGTGCTCTCTCCTGTCTGATAGGACTCCTCTGTGCTCTCGCCTGTCTGATAGCACTCCTCTGTGCTCTCCCCTATCTGATAGTACTCCTCTGTGCTCTCCCCTATCTGATAGCACTCCTCTGTGCTCTCTCCTGTCTGATAGCACTCCTCTGTGCTCTCTCCTGTCTGATAGTACTCCTCTGTGCTCTCTCCTGTCTGGTAGTACTCCTCTGTGCTCTCTCCTATCTGATAGCACTCCTCTGTGCTCTCCCCTATCTGATAGGACTCCTCTGTGCTCTCTCCTGTCTGATAGTACTTCTCTGTGCTCTCTCCTGTCTGATAGTACTCCTCTGTGCTCTCTCCGATCTGATAGTACTCCTCTGTGCTCTTGCCTGTCTGATAGTACTCCTCTGTGCTCTCGCCTGTCTGATAGTACTCCTCTGGGCTCTCTCCTGTCTGATAGGACTTCTCTGTGCGCTCTCCTGACTGATAGTACTCCTCTGTACTCTCTTCTGTCTGATAAAACTCCTCTGTGCTCTCTCCTGTCTGATAGTACTCCTATGTGTTCTCTCCTGTCTGATAGGACTCCTCTGTGCTCTCTCCTGATAGGACTCCTCTGTGCTCTCTCCTGTCTGATAGGACTCCTCTGTGCTCTCGCCTGTCTGATAGGACTCCTCTGGGCTCTCTCCTGTGTGATAGGACTTCTCTGTGCGCTCTCCTGACTGATAGTACTCCTCTGTACTCTCTTCTGTCTGATAAAACTCCTCTGTGCTCTCTCCTGTCTGAAAGTACTCCTATGTGTTCTCTCTCCTGTCTGATAGGACTCCTCTGTGCTCAAGACAAGGAGAGAGCACAGAGGAGTACTATCAGACAGGAGAGAGCACAGAGGAGTCCTATCAGACAGGAGAGAGCACTGAGAAGTCCTGTCAGACAGGAGAGAGCACAGAGGAGTGCTATCAGACAGGAGAGAGTACAGAGGAGTCCTATCAGACAGGAGAGAGCACAGAGGAGTGCTATCAGACAGGAGAGAGCACAGAGGAGTACTATCAGACAGGAGAGAGCACAGAGGAGTACTATCAGACAGGAGAGACCACAGAGGAGTGCTATCAGACAGGAGAGAGCACAGATGAGTACTATCAGACAAGAGAGTGCTAGCCCACCTTCAAAAAGCCATGATTTTATAAGCCAAGATTTCTATAAAAAGGAAATACATTTTTCTTATGAAGTATATTAGAAAGGTTAATGTTTTGCCAAGATGTACAACATATAACATGTTTTTGAATCTGACAGTGCCCATTTAAGTCTTTGTTCTACAATCATCTTAAATTACTAATGTTTCAAAATATGTTCACAAAGCTGTAAAAGGAGGATAAGAATAGCTAGGGGTGCCATTTTCTATGAAAAGTTTGTCCATAGAAGAAACAGACATTAAAAATAAAGGTGCCTGATGGCTGACTGTACTAGCTAGAAACTTGTCTTTTAGGGGATATTCCCATGTGGACATTTCTGCAACTGTTTGCTGAAATCCATATGCTTCCCAAGGAGAAAACCCCATTCACATGAATGGAACAGACTTGAAGAGTAGTGAAAGTTGCTTCTATGTGTAAATCTAATCTTACAATGACACAAAAATACAATACAGCCTATGAAGGAGATGTTCACATCCACAAATACACAATTTGTATTACTTTAAGAACAGAGAAGACATGTATGTTTACTGGCCTCATTCTACCATCATAAGAATGCCCCCTACTGCCTGCCTTTGCCACATAATGACTAAGGACAGTAAAGTAGTGCTTATTCTGATTGCTATTAAAGCTTTTCATGTGAAGCCTGGGAACTGGGGCAAAATCCTTGAGTGCCCAGCACTGGTATAACTAAAGCTCAAGGAATATACAAAAAAGATCCTTGAGTATCAAGATCTCAGTGTTTTACTAATTAGATTTTTTTTTTAAATATGTGCAAGACAAAGATACCCTGTTCCTATTGACTGCCAACAAGACATATAACTCAAGTGGCACCTTATTGTATATGGCATGTCAGAGTTACATTGCATCACATTGCATCAACCTATTTCTTTATAGAACAACTGGCATTTATTTGGGTAAAATGCAACACAGTCATTTCAAACCTGGGCCGGGTTCTTCCTAAGGCAGTCAATATTTCCAGATGCGGGGCGCTCCAACTTAAATATGCATGGACATTCAAATGCTACAGGGTCACAAGTAAAAAGTAAAAAAAAATAAGATAAAATACAAAGTTATATATAACATAAAATTGTAATAGTTCTCAATTCTTTAAAACCAAAGATATGTTAATTTTTTTATTAGAAAGAAGAATACACTTCGGGGTGTCTTTACTGTTTCATTCTGCAGCGCTGCAGGTCTGCAGTGACGTAAGAATGCGCATAGTATTATTTCTAATTTCTTTATAATAATAGGCGGTATTATTTGCTTATATTTAGAAGAAGGGACTAAGATAAGTTTAGCAAAGCGTGGGTTCCGGTGTGAAGTGCTCCAGCGCTGCGATATATGCCGGATTAAATAATAGAAGTGTCCCCAATGAATTCCCTGTATCATTACAAAGAAACCATAATACCCATTATTGCCTCAAAGAGACCATAACCAAAATGATGCACATCTTCATATTACTGCAACGTGGACTTCCCGGCGGAGGTCTCCAGCGCTGCAGAATAAAATTATTTTTGTTTCTTCTTTAAAATATAAGCAAATAATACCACTTACTATTCTAAAGAAATTAGAAATAATACTATGCGCATTCTTACATCACTGCAGCAGAGGTTCCCTTACGGAGACCTGCAGTGCTGCAGAATGAAACAGTAAAGGCACCCCGAAGTGTATTCTTCTTTCTAATAAAAAATTTACATCTTTTTGGTTTTAAAGAAATGAGAACTATTACAATTTTATGTTATACATAACTTGTATTTTATCTTAATTTTTAAACTTTTTGCTTGTGACCCAGTAGCATTTGAATGTCCATGCATATTTAAGTTGGTGCGCTCCGTGTCTGGAAATATCTACTGCCTGAGGAAGAACCCCAGCCTGGGTTCGAAACGACTGTGCTGCAATTTACCCAAATAAATGCCAATTGTTCAGCAAACTTTGGAATATATTACTTATTGGGGCAGGCACCATTCGAAAACGTCCAGCTTTTTATTTTTTCACTTGTTTCTATACTGCACCGTCCCTCGGAGGTTATGGTGAAGGACGCCGAGGCAGCCACCCCTGACAACCTACGGACTACGAGCGAGTCTACATGCACCAGAAGGTGTTACGCCGTAAGGTGCAATTAACCTTGCACACGCTATCTTACCAATGCAATATTTTACTAGGAGCACATCTCTCTTTTTTATTCTATTTCAGCCATTTCTTTATAGGGAGACATTTGTAAGTCTACTTGTTGCTGGCTGCAGTGCACCTGCCTCTCAGATCATTACCAGAATATTTTAGGAATTTGAAGTTAAATTTCACTTGTAAATGGGAAAATGTTTGGTTCATTGAAACTGACTAAACCATTTCAAGCATTTTAATGAATGACAAACCACATATGGTTTTGTTTGCAAGAAAACCTAGTTAAAGATACAGTAAGCCATACTTCTATTACAAAGGGACATACCCACATCTACACTCAGAACTGAAACACTGCTAGAGTAATGTAGCTTAAAACATTGTTGTTTATTTAAATTATTTATTTTTAAAGGGAGTTTTCTTATACGTGAAAGTGATGGGACATCACTTTCTGAACGGTGAGGATCCGACCTTGCTTAGGTAAGTTTGTAACAGCTCTCAATGCATGGGATTGTAAGACACCATAAAAGAGGAAATCCATAGAATATGTATGGTAAGATCAACAGGTCTGATAAAACTAGTAGTTGAGATCATAAGTTAAGCTACAATCTAGGCTGGAAACTATAGGGCCTCGGATACCTCTGTGATTTCACAGACTCTTCACAGCTACACAATGACACAATACACTAATATACACTTTATAGAAAAATAACCTAAATCTATGTTACATCATGTTTACTATTTAAATCTAGGACATACATGTACTTTAGTCAAAATTCAGCTTAACCTGCTAACTTGGATGAGTTCAGCAGATTCCCATATTGTGTGTTAGAAGCTCTTGACTCTTCCCTCACAGATCATGTCAGGAGAAAGAAAAATTGGGCAGGTTCCGTGTCAGCTACGCAGCCCTTTAGTTCTCAGAGATAAGCCACTGCCATCCTGGACATTCATGTATATGAGGAGACTGGGAGAGATAGCAGTCGGCTGAATAAAAGTGTATGGGAACCTTAAGACATTTTTCATTCCTTTGATAGGTGTCTCATCATTAAATGCACCTGAGGGGACTACAAAACTAAGAGTGAAAAAATGTTCTGTAATTCATGTAAATCAATTCCTTCTATTTGCCTTGCAGCTTTTCATGCATTTTGGATGACCTATGGTCTGAACTCCTTTCAAAGATTTCACACAACTCTACAACTACTACAACTCTATCTATTCAGAATACTCAGAAGAGAATCATTCCAATACTACTGTTATAAAATGACAATTAATGCATTTTACCAATATATATGCCATACCAAAAGACCAGAGGTAGTACATGCATGTAAGTTCTCTTGGTTTACCCACCAAATACATAGTGTACCTGAACTGAATTCTGTGTGGTACTGTTGTTGTGGACATTTAGTAGCTGTTTGTAGTGGCCATAACTTGCATAAAGAAGAAAGCAGCCACCGGCACTGCTGCAGAATCCAAAATATGGTTAGGATACCACGCTCCAACACCACAACTGTCCCCTAAGAGATGGTGCTCAGTCAGGTGAATGTAAGAACTTGAATGCAGAAGAACGGAGAGACAAGACGGCACTTACCAATAAGTGGGCTACTTTATTCTTCAGTTGCAAACATACAGCGGCAGGTCAGGGAGTCAGACAGACAGTGGGAGATGCATCGGCAGGGGCCATATTCGAATTAGCGATATTTCGTGAATATATGGACGAATATAGGAATTCGCATATAGGAAATATTCACGCTCCACACCGACTGAAACAGTAAATAATATTGGAGCCTTCTTTGGACCACAAGCTGGAAGCAGGGATGGATGATCACTTTTTTTTTTACACAGTACACATCATTGTTGTGATGTGTACTGTGAAGAAAAAAAAACGAATATTCATCATTATGAAAATATAGCGCTATATTCTAAAATATTCGCGAAATCGCGAAGTGCCGATATTCGCGGTAAAAATTCACATTTTGAATATTCGTGCTCAACCCTAGAATAAAGTACCCCACTTATTGGTGAGTCCTGTCTTGTCTCTCTATTCTTCTGCAGTCGCCATAACTTGACAATACTTTTATACCCTCTAGGTGTAAGATATTCTCAAAGCCCAAACCTTTACTTGCAGCCACCTTTCTTCATCATCATGCCAATTATGAGCTACAGTAGACATCATACAGTTCCCTTTATAATACATATAGGCAATATCAGTCCCCACCAGTATTACAGTCCAGGAAGTGGAAGAAGAAATTAAAGTAACTTGAAACTTTGGGTAAGATCTACACAACCGCCCGCAAAGCCTAAGCTTCATGTTATCTTGAAATAACGGAAATCCCAGTTTGTCCAGTACAGAGTCACCATTGTGCCCATTTATTCATGTCTTATATAAGATTCTGGGTTCATGGTCTTTATTTTTATGTAAGTTCTATTTACATGTGAAATTTTTTTCAAGTAATACAGGGAAATGAATACCATATGCTCCCCAGCTGTTTCATTCTGACAGGAACCATTAAAGGCAGCGAATGGAAATGAATTCTGTCTAAGCCTTATGAAAACACTTCTTTCTGCACAATGGTCTGACCAGCAGGGAAGACTCGGCTACACTTTCAGCTTCTTGTCAGCCTTGCAGACATAGATCTGCTGTTCTGGCTTATAACTGGGCTCTCAACTATCCAAACTTTTTTGTGCTACTGTTTATTTACTTCTTTGTTTGTTTAGAGGGTTGAGATGAATCCTACCTAATGTGATTGACCAAGCTTTGTCTCTAAGCAAGATCTCATTAATATGCTTTAGTAGGTTTGTCAATTGTATTTCCTTGTAGATTCCTATGTTTTCTTGCTGTTTACTGACAAATTCAGACTTTTCTTAGTTTTACATGAGCTGAATATCAGGTAAATGCTTGTTTGTTGGCTGATTGAATCTTTTGTGCAACCATTTACATTCCTGTTATCAGCCGCACACCGCGCTGTATATACAGGGGATGTGCAGACAAATAACAATGAATTTAAAGGATCACACAAATGATTCAGTGATCGTTCATGTGGCCTGGGCACAAGATTGACTGAGCCTTGTACAGGCTTTGTAAACAAACAATGATCTCACTGATCAGCACCCGTTATCAGAGAAGTCTCGCCCGTGCACAAATGCCCTTACTTATGTTTGCTGGGTCACAGTCTTCACTATAAGTCACATCCCAACTGCTGCCTCTGGAGAATTAATTCAATGTGATGAAGGACCCACAGTCACTCAACCATTAAGGGGTTGTATGACAACCCTCTTAAAAGACCCTCCCAAAAACATGAAGCATCATAAATAGCAAGAAGCAAACATTGCGTTAACATACAGTAAGTGTAGAAATATAAAACAACAAAAGACACAAATAAGGCACTTGAAAGAACCAATCTGATAGAGAGTCCACCATGCTGGCAGAGAATAAAAGACCTGTGTATCATTATGCCGGAGCAAAGCTAGCTATCATATATATATATAATGAGTAGGTCAATGATTGACAAACAAAAAGGAAGAAATAAAAAAAGGAGCACTATGGCCATGGAAGGAACTGTGCATAGCAGGACAATGTAAATGCTACTGTGAAACATGACCTTGGACTGCTGGGACACAACAATCCAAAAAAGAGAAAAAGTCCTGCAACTGAAGAAAGGCAAAGGTATGTATGATATTCTACAGATCTAAATTAAGGAGAATCCCAAAACGCTAGCCAAGGGTGCCAGCAAGACTTTTTTGACAATACTATGCTTCCAAATTTGTGGGAACAGCTTTAGGAAAGACCCTTTTCTGTTCCAGAAGGTGATCCAGTGCATCAATAAAGACATGGTTGGGTGAGTTTGACGTGGAAGAACTTGACCTGCCCACAGAGTATTGACCTCAACCCCCTTTAACAGCTTTGGAGCTACAATGGAGTTTATAAGATAGGCCCACCTGTATTTGACTTTACAAATGCTTTTCTGGATGAATGGGCAAAATACCCATACACATGAGAATGTCTTCCTATAAGAATGAAAACTGGTATAACTGCTAAGGGAAGACCAACACCATATGAATGCCTATAGATTAAGAATGGGGGATCCTTTAAGCTCCTGTAGGTATAACGTGTAGGTGTACCAATACTTTTGTCCATATATTGTGCTGTTTTTATGTGAAGGCTGCTCACTTGTCATTCTCAGTTAGCCAGAAGTATGTTTGTCTAGACTGTTTCTGATTATTTAGATTACAGTAATTCACTATGTTAAACACTTCTCTCTTGTTAGCACTGGAATGATTAACATTAATAAAGGCAGTCATAACATTTAACTACTAAACCTAGCAGTGAAATAGAAGTGGAAAATGTTGTATATTCAGGTTGAAAATGAGGGGCATCAGACACAGAAGTGCAGGTCACTAGGTCCTTAAGCTAGAAACAACAGGTAAGGAGGTTCTGGTCCACATAATCTGGTGCAAAGATAGATACAAAGGTACAGTTATAAAGAATAGGTAGGAAGATATGCAGTAAAGCCTAGGACACTTTATTAAGGCATGAAAAAGAACATCTATAAATAAATAAGCAAAGTAATACAGACCAAGCTACCCTGACACAGGTTTCACTGTTGCTTGTTCTGGCGGTATTGATTTAGGGATAACATACAAGTGTTTTAAGAAGCCAATGATCAAGGGGAGATGGCACAAAAATGTTCAGGTACCAGTAAGCTATGACCCAGGATTGCTACTATGCCAGCATGTTAATGAGTGAGGAATGTGCACATAGTCCACTAGGGTTATGCCCATCATTTTAAACACTACATTACAGTTTGAAAACAGAGATATTTTTTTGATCCAGTAGTTTTATTGGAGATGTTTCCAACAAACCTTACTTTTACAAACCAACTGAAAAACTAAATTACAACCAAGAAAGAAAAAAGGCAGAAATAGAAGAGAATTGGAACTGGGTAAAATACTGTTTAAATAGTAGCAATATTTGCACAAAAAAATTGGTATAGCAGCTGCTAGCAGGAGTGGAGTTATACACAGTCCCGATATCAATGTCAGTAGTGGTGCATCACGTATATAGCGAAATATATATAATCCTAACGGAGAAAATGAAAACGGAGCACTCACACGATCAGACTTCAGCAGGATCCTTCAGAAAGAATAACCCTCAGGAGTCTTCAGCAGGGAGGCGGTAAATGGTGTTGGGGGAGCTCAGACGGCGGCCACGGTCCGTATCGTGCAAATGGGCACTTCGTCAGGCCGTACGGCCCTCCCCCAATAAAAATGTAAATCATCCCTTTTACGATTTTACCCCCAAAAAGCGTAAAAATAATAACTAATAAACATATTTGGTATTACCGCGTGCATAAATGTCAGAACTATCAAAATATAATGTTAATGATACCGTACGGTGAATGGCGTAAACGTGAAAGAAAAAAATTGCTGCTTTTTTGTCACATTTTATTCCAATTTTTTTTTATAAAAAGTGATTTAAAAGTTTCATATATGCAAATGTGATATTGATAAAAAGTACAGATCATGATGCAAAAAATGAGCCCTCATACAGCCACGTATATGGAAAAATGAAAAAGTTTTAGGTGGTCAAAATAGGGCAATTTTAAACATACTGATTTTGTAAAAAAAAAAAAAAAAATTTTTGTACAATAATAGAAAAGTATGCAAAGATGGGTATCATTTTAATCGTATTAACCCACAGAATAAAGAATTTTTTTTTACCGTAAAGTGTACAGCGTGAAAATGAAACCCTCCAAAATTTGCTAAATTGTGGTTTCATGTAAATTTCCTCACTAAAAAAAAATGTTTGGGGTTCGCCGTACATTTTATGGTAAAATGAGAGGTATCATTACAAAGTACAATTGGTCATGCAAAAAATAAACCCTCATATGGGTCTGTGGATGGCGAGGAGGAAAAAACAAAAATGAAAAAATACAATTGGCCTGGTTCTGAAGGTCAAAATGTTCTTGGTCCTTAAGGGGTTAACTATTTCTTACTGCTGTAGCACAAATGTATAACAACCTTCACCAGTGTGTTTGAACCATGTCCCATTAGTAAATGTGTCTCGCTTATAAGCAATGGAAAGAAAGAAGTAGCACTCCTACAACAGAGAAAGTATTTATATGAATGGAATGGACAGCAAATGTTATTCATCTGCACACAAGATGGAGCTCTACTACAAAACTGTCAAATGAAGATTATGTATGATGGGATTATGTGCGTCTTGTGGTTTAGTGGACAGATTTGGATAAGAAGAATTAGCATCAGACAGAGTCCAAATATTTGAGAGAGATAATGGGCTGTTTGTTTGTACTGAGACTCTCCAGTGCACATTTATTACTGATTCATCCATCATTCCCCCTTTAAAATATTTACAAATTAGATAGTTCTCTTGATGCCCAAATCTTTTTGGCTTAACTGTGGTCAGCCTCAAAAGAAAAACTCCTTTTTCCAATCTAAAGATCTTAGAAATGGAAAGTTGGACACTGCAATATAGTAGGAATTAATCGGCTGAGGCGTTTCTGCCACCTCATATTTTGAACCTGTAGAAATGCTAGATAAAAAAAAATAGATTCCATTTTGTCTTCTGTGTTCATAGAAGCAGAAAAATGAAATAAAAACTGTAATGGATCTATGAAACATTATACAACAATGGTGCCCAACAGAGTCATGTTGGGTCCTGTCCTGGTGTTCATTAAATGAATGGGAAAAATAGCAATGCATGCTGTGTATGACAAAATATGCAATCTTTACTGATCTGAACCCTGAAATTGTGCTGCGGGTGGTCCGATGAGTACCCTCAGGCCCCACATATATTCTTCAGATGCCATGATCAGTATTGCTCACGGCATCTGAAGGGTTAATGGCGGACATCAGCAGGATTGATTATCATGTCAGGAGATGCGGTAATCAAGGAACCTCACGATGTACACTGCTATGTGCTAAGTACCAGGGCACAGCAATGTACATGTATGTCACGTGTCCTCTAGCGGTTAATGGTACTACCAATCACAAACTGATGATCTATGTTTGGGAAAAGTTTTTACATGGAAAAAAAAGCTATTGTGAATGGTGTTTCTTTTGGACTTCTTGAAAAAATATATTCTTGCTTTTTACTTATTATGGTACAGCTGGTAAATATTGATTACTTTTTCTCTTTATACTTGTAGACAGTCTATATGATTCTTTCCTGCACATTTGTGAGCTTTTCAACTTTATCTAGCCTGTATGAGCTGCCCTCCAAGGCTTTTCTCCCCCTCCTCAACTATTTGTGCTGGTGAGATACTCTCTTATCTCTAACATGAAGTGAGCAGAAAGTCCATCTGACAGATTTTCGCCTTCTCTCTCTCAATAGCAGCTAAATGGTAGGAATTTTTTAATGATTACTATTTTTCAACACCATTGCAGTGTTGGTCCTGAGGATATAGATTATATGCATGCAAAATAATTCCCCTTCATTATCATGTTGCTTAGTAAATCAGATACTTGTTACAGCCTGAAGGATTCTAACCTGTCAGTGACATCAGATTATAGAGCTTCCTTCTGCAGTCACTTGAGCTGGCGACTAGAGATGAGCGAACTTACAGTGATTCGATTTGTCAAGAACCTCGCGGCTCGTGAGACATTGCTGCGGCCAGTGATTGGATGAGCCCAGGGCTCAAGTCCTGCAGGAACTCATGGGAACGGAGTTCCTGCACTTTTTCCACAGCAGGAACGCATTTCCCATTAGCAGGAGTCCTGCAGGACCAGCCCTTAAAGGGGTACTCCGCCCCTAGACATCCCCCATCTTGGATAGGGGATAAGATGTCTGAACGCGGGGGTCCCGCCGCTGGGGACCCCAGCGATCTCGGCTATGGCACCCCAGACATCCGATGCATGGAGTGAACTTCGCTCTGTGCCGAATGACTGGCAAAGGGAGGCAGAGGCTCGTGACATCACGGCCATGCCCCTTCAATGCAAGTCTATGGGAGGGGACGTGATGGCCGTCATGCCGTTTCAAGCCTCTGGCGCTGCACCCAATGCTCTAAATGAATGCTGGGTGCAGCAGGGAGATTGTGGGGGTCCCCAGCGGCGGGACCCCTGCGATCAGACATCCAAAGGATGGGGGATAAGAAGTCTAGGGGCGGAGTACCCCTTTAAGTGGAAATCTTGGGTGAGTTCCCACACTTTTTTCCCCAGGACTTGACCCCTGGATGAGCCACAGTTTGACACACTGGCCCCTGATATCCCTCCGGGTTCAGGTGTCGCACTTTCGCTCAGGAAGATGATTGCAGCTGGGGACTGGAGCAGGACAACGGTCAGAACCACAGGAAGGCTGGAGGTGAGTACAGGTTTTATTTTTTTTTTATATACAAGTAGTATGGGTTTTGTTCTGAAAAAAATATACCCCTTTTACTTACACTCTACGAGTAACCAATAAAAGAAGCATGTGAAAGCAAGAAGATAAATATTTAAAGTACTATATAATACTGCAACACACTATTGACTTCAACCTACCTACATTAAAAAAGAGTTTTGTGTGTTGTAGTTGGTTAGATATCTATAATAGCTACAATGTGATGAATATACAATTTTGGTATCATAACAAGCATCATGTACACGGATCTAATATCACAAGAATACAAATATGCATTTTCTGATCCAAGTCTACAAACTGAAACAAGAAATATGTAATCAATTAAAATGATTCAATGCACATCATATAAGGAACGATAATAACTGTATCCCTCATTGCCAACATATTTACCCCTATAAATGTCCTCGGCTGACCCATATCTTGAAGAAGAGAGCAAAAGACACTGTATAGGTCTTCTCTGTGTATCATCGATGATCAATGACTTTGGCCGTTTTTTGTTCATTGGAGACCTATCCACTGGTAAAACACTGTGCGATTTGAGGAGTTGAGCTCCAGTATTGTGGAAGAGGCAGCGGTCCTGACAGTAATATCTTCTGTCTACTGCCTACACTGAAGTAGCATTTAAAGTTTAAAGGAGTTTTTCAGGTAATGACTTTCGTTCTTCAGTTCCTATTATAGCTTGTGCTTGGGGGCATCTGAATGCTAAGCAAGGCCTCAAGCTCCTTCACACAGCTGTCTGTAATTCCAGTGAACATGGGTGCGGTATAAAGCAGGTTATGTGAACCATAAAATTACACAACTGCTATCTTGCAAACTAAGTACTGTACATACTATTATAGCTCAGCTTCCCATGTAGTCTGAATATCGCTTCACAAGATGTTAAACTGAACTGGACATAAGAATTATAACACCTTACTTGGTACAGCACATCAGCAGTAGAGAGAGATTAAAGTATAACTGTGATTTATTTATTCTTTATTATGAAAACAAATAAATAATTTTAAGTTTTCTTGTAATTTATTTTATTATTTATTTAATTTAATTATTATTTTATTACTCTATATTACCCTTTTGTGTACAAATTCCCGATGCTCTCTGTCTCTGGTATTGGGTACGGCATCTAGTAAAGCTATATAAAGCAACATCAGGTAAATCTATTTAGAGCTGGACTGAGAGCTCCTGGAATAGCCTGCTACTGTTGGTTCTCAAATGGCAATGCACTCTTGGCTTTTTCCTGGAGCTTTCAGTCTTACTCAAAATAGCTTTACTCAATGCAGTACTCAATTCTCTGGAATAAGGTACGACATATATTAAGTCTATTTAGAGAGAGAAAGCACCAGGATCAGCGAGGGATGATGCAGTTATGCTACTACCCATACACAGCTACTGTGTATAGACAGTGCAAAGCAACAGTACTTCCCTGAGGTCCCCACTGGTAACAAGAACTTGCTCTGAATATTCTCCATTGACTACAACCCTCTGTTGTCTGTCACTCAGCCACTGCCTAATCCACTTAATATGGGAGTCCAACCTCAATAACTGTAGTTTATTGATACGTCTTCTATGAGGGACAGTGTCAAAAGCCTTACTAAAATCTAGATATGAGATATCTACTGTCGCTCCGCCATCTATTAATTTAGTCACCCAATCAAAAAAAATCTATAAGATTTGTTTGACATGATCTCCCTGAAGTAAACCCATGTTGTTTTTCAGCTTGCAATCCATGGAATTTTAGATGTTTTACAATCCTATCCTTTAGTAGGTTTTCATTAATTTTTCCAATATTGATGTCAGACTTACTGGCCTATAGTTGCTTGATTCCTCCCTACTACCTCTCTTGTGAATGGGCACGACATTTGCTAATTTCCATCTTCTGGGACGACTCCTGTTACCAGTGATTGGTTAAATAAATCTGTTAACGGTTTTGCTAGTTCACTGCTAAGCTCTTTTAATAATTTTGGGTGTATCCCATCAGGCCCCTGTGACTTATTCATCTTAACTTTAGACAGCAAATGTAGAACCTCTTCCTCTGTAAAGACACATGCATCAAACGATTCATTAGTCTTTCTCCCTAATTGAGGTCCTTTTCCTTCTTTTTCTTCTGTAAAAACTGAACATAAGTATTCATTAAGGCAGTCCGCTATCACTTTATGCTCTTCTACATACCTTCCTTCCTTTGTTTTTAATTTAGTTATTCCTTGTTTTAATTTCCTTTTTTCATTTATATATCTGAAGAATGTCTTATCCCCTTTTTTTACAGACTGAGCTAGTTTTTATTCTGCCTGCGCTTTAGAACATGTTATAACTTGCTTGGCCTCTTTCTGCCTAATGCTCAGTTGTTTTTTTAATTACTAAATGTTAGCTTTTTTGTTTCTTATGATTTTGGCCACTTCTGCTCAGTACCACAGTGGTCTCTTCCTTTTTCTGCTTTTACTGAAAAGTCTAATGCAATTTTCTGTTGTCTTCAATAATGCATCTTTTAAGTAGTCCCATTTCTCCTGGACTCCATGTAATCCATTCCAGTCTGATAGGGACTCATTTATGATTAATCTAATTTTTGTAAAGTCGGTTTTTCTAAAATCTAAAAAACTTTTGTTTTTATGTGGTGTGACTCCTTTACTCTTCTTATATTTAACCACACTGACAGGTGATCACTAAATTACAAGCTTTCGCCTCTATAGTAACATCATATGCCAAACCCCCATTTGTGAATAAGAAATCCAAAATGACCTCCCTCCGGGTGGGCTCCTCAATCACTTGTTGTAGAGATAATCCCAGTAGGGAGTACAAAGATGAACAAAGTCTATCACACAGAGTGCGCCACTGTAATAAATCTGGTGCATCTTCTGCCCCTGTCTTTATTTAAAACAATGTTATTTAAATATGCCAAAAAATTTAACAAAAAGTATTTATTTTGGAAAGAAACTAGCGCCTGAAAAAAAAAACTTGGCTCCATCCTTGATATTACTTCTGCAACTCTTAAGATTGCATATCTGATACCAGTTGTTCTGTTCCTGGCACTGACCTCAGGAGTCCTTCTCCACTCAGCTCTTATCATGTCTTCTGACCTGTTGCTTCCTGAATACTCTCCTGATGAAGATCCCTGGCTTCGTTCCTAACTATGCTACTACTTCTTTAACATTACTAGCACCAATTTGACACTATTCTGGGTACCATGTCCTGGAATACTTCTAAAGCAATGGATTAATGATGAAGATCAGGGGATCCCTTAGATTATGCACCACAATCTAGCCAGCACCAAATGGATAGTGGCTTGGTAGATTCACATTTCTGGTATGTGTAGAAAGAGCAAAGATTCCTGACTGAGTGTTGTGCCTCCTGGCTTATTACAGTTTTATTCAGATGACCCAAAATAAAGCAGGGTTAGCAATGTTGGTTTAGACTTTTGGCTCTCCAAGGAGAACCAAACAAAGTTGATCAAAGCCAAAGGAGCACAGAGCTCAGCAGCGCACTTACTCCTCTTTATTTAAGCAAACAGTGGAAGTCTTATCTTTACAAATCAAAACTTCTTAGCTACATTCACACTGGATTTCTGGGCTCTAGGTTGGCTACACGTTAGCAGCCTGTCAAAATGGGAAACCGACGTAGAGCTTTAATTGTAACCATGTCTGGTTGCTTTTCTCAATGTATCCGCTGTCTGGTCAGGACTCTAAAACATGGTTGACTGTGGTCAATGAGTCTATTGGGCTCTACTTTGGCTTTTTGCTATTGACAGGTTGCCAACGTACAGTCCGGTAAAAGACCTAGAAAAGCAGTGTGAACCTAGTCTTGGCTCTTTGCCATAATGAAGGGTTTACTATATGACAAGTGCCTGTTATCTAAATATGCCATGAAAAACATATAAAAAGAGGCATAAAATCAGGAAAGCTCCTAATGTATGTATTTTATTGACTACTGACTCATATTTCATAAACACCAAGCTTACCTGATCTATCATCGTTCTGGACATCACATCTTCGGCATAGTTCTGGAATTGTCTTCAGGGATGTTATGGAATACTGAGGAAGATACAACAACATGGATTATCCTCAACAATGTAAACTGGTGAAGGAACCAAGTTCCCATGACTAAATTTGTGCTTTTAAAACAAATCCTAAATGCAATTTCCAGCACTTTGAGTGGGTGGAAGGCATTTTAACCAACTCACATTAAGATTAAACATTGTGTGAGCCATGCTAGTTAGGAAACTATGTAACAAAAGGGAGACTCAGGAAGATGAGGAAAACTTTAAACATAACTCAATGCCTGTTTTCTTTTTTTGCTCCCAATGTTTACCTTAAGATACATGAATGAATACTGTATACACAATACACTATTTCAGAAAAATTAGGTAAGTTCAATAAAGTAACAGCATCATCTAAACCATATGCAGGAGGACTTAGATGACTAAAACGCAGCAGTATTTTGGTACTAAACAAATATAGGCTATATGAATCCTTTCCTGACCATAACTAAAAAAATATTTCTTATAGCCAATTTTTTATTCCTGGTTATCAGGCATCAGGTTATCTCTTTACAGAAGGATCAGAAAAAGCTTTCTGAGATTGAGGCTCTATGCAGGTTATATTGTGTACATTGCTGGATAGTACACTGTTATGTAAAGTCATGAGAATAAAAAAGCACACTCTTGAATGCTATGGTTTATTTATCAGGGCATTATTTCATACACATATATATGCAGTCAATATCCTTAGTCATGGGCGTAAATGTTGGTACCCCTGAAATTTTTCTAGAAAATGAAGCATTTCTCACAGAAAAGGACTGCTGTAACACATGTTTTGCTATACACATGTTTATTCCCTTTGTATGTATTGGAACTAAACCAAAAAAGGAAGGGGAAAAAACAATTGGACATAATGTCCCACCAAACTCCAAAAATGGGCTGGACAAAATTATTGACACCCTTAACTTAATATTTGGTTGTACAACCTTTGGAAAAAACGAATCAAATCGCTTCTTACACCTCTCAGTCGGAATGTTGGACCACTCTTCCTTTTCAAACTGCTCCAGGTCTCTCTTATTGGAAGGGCGACTTTTCCCAATAGCAATTTTAAGATCTCTCACAGGTGTTCAAAGGGATTTAGATCTGGACTCATTGCTGGCCACTTCAGAACTCTCCAGCGCTTTGTTGCTATGCATTTCTGGGTGCTTTTTGATGTATGTCTGGGGTCATTGTCCTGCTGGAAGACCCAAGATCTCAGATGCAAACCCAGCTTTCTGACACTGGGCTGTACAGTGCGACCCAAAATCCATTGGTAATACTCAGATTTCATGATGCCTTGCACACATTCAAGGCACCAAGTGCCAGAGGCAGCAAAACAACCCAGAAACAACATTGAACCTCCACCATATTTCACTGTAGGTACTGTGTTCTTTTCTTTGTAGGCCTCATTCTGTTTTCGGTAAACAGTAGAAGGATGTGCTTTACCAAAAAGCTCTATCTTGGTCTCATCTGTCCACAAGACGTTTTCCAAGAAGGATTTTGGCTTATGGCTTATTCAAGTTCATTTTGGCAAAATGTAATATTGCTTTTTTATGTCTCAGTGTCAGCAGTGGGGTCCTCCTGGGTCTCCTGCCATTGCGTTTCATTTCATTTAAATGTCAACGGATAGTTCACGCTGACACTGATGCTCCCTGAGCCTGCAGGACAGCTTGAATATCTTTGGAACTTGTTTGGGGCTGCTTATTCACCATCCAGACTATCCTGCGTTGACACCTTTCATCAATTGTTCTCTTCCATCCAAGCCCAGGGAGATTACCTACAGTGCCATGGGTTGCAAACTTCTTGATAATGTTGCGCACTGTGGACAAAGGCAAATCTAGATCTATGGAGATGGACTTGTAACCTTGAGATTGTTGATATTTTTCCTCAATTTTGGTTCTCAAGTCCTCAGACAGTTCTCTTCTCCTCTTTCTGATGTTAATGCTTAGTGTGTTCGGCCTACACAGACACACAATGCAAAGACTAAGTGAACTTCTCTCCTTTTTATCTGCTTTCAAGTGTGATTTTTATATTGCCCACACCTGTTACTTGCCCCAGGTGAGTTTAAAGGAGAATCACATGCTTGAAACAATCTTATTTTTCCACAATTTTGAAAGCATGCCAATAATTTTGTCCAGACCATTTTTGGAGTTTCGTGTAACATTATGTCCAATTTCCTTTTTTTCCTCCCTTTTTTTGATTTAGTTCCAATACACACAAACATGTGTTACTGCAATCCTTTTCTGTGAGAAATACTTCAATTTCTAGAAAAATTTCAGGGGTGCCAACATTTACGGCCATGACTGTGTGTATATATATATATATATATATATATATATATATATATATATATACACACAAACTAAAAATGTCTACACTTTAAATGGAAAATAGCAGTGTATGTAAAATAATGCATGAGGTCTAGCATAACATCCTGTTACTGGCCTCTGTTTAAAGGGGTTCTCCAGGAAAAACCTTTTTTTAAATATCAACTGGCTCCGGAACGTTAAACAGATTTGCAAATTACTTCTATTAAAAAAATCTTAATTCTTTCAGTACTTATGAGCTTCTGAAGTTGAGTTGTTCTTTTTTGTCTAAGTGCTCTCTGATGACACGTGTCTCGGGAACCGCCCAGCTTAGAAGCAAATCCCCATAGCAAACCTCTTCTAAACTGGGTGGTTCCCGAGACACATGTCATCAGAGAGCACTTAGACAGAAAAGATCAACTCAACTTCAGAAGCTCATAAGTACTGAGAGGATTAATATTTCTTAATAGAAGTAATTTACAAATCTGTTTAACTTTCTGGAGCCAGTTGATATATATATCCCTTTTAATGTATATGGCAGAAACATATATTAAAGCGTACCTGTCAGATCCCACAAATAAGAAGTTACTCAGTAATCCTGACCATGTACATCTATTTTTATGCCTCTATCACCTATATTTATTATAAAAATATCTCTTTTTATTAGCTCACAGGGGAAAGGGATGTGTACCTCCCTTGTTGTGGTAGGAAGTGATAAGTGTGTCTTTTCATGCAGCCTAGTCCATGAGTCATCTTTTGTCCATGACTCATGGACAAGCCTGATGCTGCTGCAGGACTGGTTAATGTCCCCGTAGGTATGGGATCCCTAGTGGAGGGATTTTCGAGTAGCCATTTTCTTTATCAAATATTCAAAAATTTTAAACAACCATATTACAAAAGGTTTTTAATGTTAATCAGTAACAACATATAAAAGATTTTGAATCTGACAGTGCCCATTTAATGAAGACCGGTAGCAAATTCCATACATTGCACTTTGAAAACTTTTATCTTTTTACTGGATACTTTTTAATACTTTATTTATTGAATGCGGATTAATGGAAAAGCGTATAGTTTAGTATGCTATGCCATGTCTTTTTTGTGTGCACTAAACTGATCTATACAAGCCAGTGTGTACAGTGGCAGCTTTCACAGTGTATACACTAAACACAGTACGATAACATGATGTGAACAGGGTTTTACAGTCTGTGTGATATTTTCCATAACAAGGGAGGAGTGTGTGTTCCTGTATAAAGACCTACATCGCTCTGGGGCAGTAATTGAAAGCACACAAAGTAGCCACTAAGTTTTCTTTAGGAATTTAAAAGTGGTAGTCACTCCTTAAACCTCAAGAGACCCAGCTATTCTGCATTTCCACTACGTTCATTGTTATATAAACATTAAGTAATATTCAGCAGGCCTATTATGGACACAATTTCAGATTCCATACCAACCACACTCTTTGCAAGGCCAGAGTTAAAAATGCTTTCTCCTCTTTCAAATATCATACTGAAGACACCAATCAAAAACAAATGTGGAAAGTGGAGCAACTCTAACAATGCACAGATTTTACAAATAAAATATTTATAGCAAAATGTGAAATAAAAGAGAGTAAAGCTGTGTACAGTAACCACAAAATCCACCACATTAAAGATGTTGCTATTAATATGAATGTCTTGGTGCCAGAGTGGATTAGTATCTCTTTGTTCTGTTTTCCCCTAACAAAAATTTATTATAAGATTACTTGGTTGCATTTTGTTAGCTTCCTTTTCCAACCTTCATTTAAATATTTTGATTAAAATTTATGATTTCTAAAAATAATTGTTGGATAATCTTTGCCACACTTCTACATAAAAGAGTAAAATACAAGTTTGAAAAATCACATGAGGGTCTCACCATATGTGAACCCAACAGAAGAAGTGACTACTGGATTACAAGGCAGCATGCTAAGTAATACATTATAGATCCATAATGCTGTGTGATGTCGATGGCCTAAACATTGCCTTTGATTTTCTATGTTAGCACTAAGAGTTTTTTTCTGTTAAATAAGGGCATACTCCATTGCATGACATGTTACTGGAAGAAATGTGGGGCTTCACTAAAGGGGTATTGCAGTGAGAAATGCAAAAAAAAAAAAAAAAAAAAACTACCTACCCCAGTTCCCCGCTGGTCCTGCCGCAGCTACTGTTCATCTCCTTCTGGATCTTCTCCCTGCTTTAAAGACAGGAGCTCATGGCAGGGCCTGCTTGCTCAGCTAATCATTGGCAGAAATGGGACACCGCTGTAGCCAGTGATTGGTTGAGTGGGCAGGTCCTGCTCCCAGCTCTTTTCTTAAACGCAGGCACAAAAGACGAGCAGGGGACCGAAAGCAGAAAAATGGAAGCTGATGTGGGAGACCAGCATTGGATTGGTGGTAGGTAAGTACAGCTTTTTCTTTCCTCTATAGCTTCAGCAATATAAATATATATATATATATATATATATATATATATATATACATATCTTTCTGGTCTCACTTGAGATATACAGCATACATAGTCTAAATCCTTTTCAACTGGCCTCACTAGCGAGTATAGTCCAACTCAGCTTCTTTTAAAATGACCTTAATGTATCTTAAATGTTGTATTTAACTGGCCCATTGAGCTCATAATCACTTTTGTTAAACCTAACTAACCAACAACCGGGGAGCGCTCACAGTTCAAAAGCACTTGTCAAAACCATGGCAACCAACCAGACAAAACTAAAGGAATCTGAATAATGGTCTTTATCCTTTACCAGCTCATAGTCTTTTTGTAATCCACACCAATGGAAAAAAAAAAAACTTTATTGAAACTTTATCGAAAACAACTTTTTAAATGTATGTTGCCTTTTAGATGACCTGGAGATTATATCTTCATCGTTCCAAAATCAAGAAAAATATATATAAACAAGCCGTGAAATTTTTATCAAAACTGCAAGGCATATTTTTCAGGTTCAGCTAGGGAACTTTAGGATTTTGGCCTGGAACGGCTCCTATTACTGGAATGCCTGCCAGCAGCAAATGATCTGATGATATCACTAACTACTTGTGTGTCTGTGCAGTAACTATGTAACCGAGCGGCCCTGGATATAGCATTTCCCAGAACAGCAGGCTTCCTTTCACTAGATGATATGTCAAACATTTTTATACCAATATACTGTGTTTTTGCCCACTGACCTTATTTAGGTTTTATATGAATCTACTTTACATGCTGTAACTATCAAATTCTAAAGTGTTATACAACAAATGAACATATGTTAAAGTCGGACATATATCCAGTGGGTCTCTTGGGAAAGCACGCCTGTCATTGATGCGAACACTTCATCCATAACAGCTTTCACCTTCCAATTTACAATAAAGTATTAAATCACTTCCATCACCACTTCCATGCAGAAACCACATGGAAGTCTATTCTATGTTTATGGATATGAGTAGCTTAGTATCAGTCAGTAGGGCAACCTAGAAATAGGACTTTCATTTCATACCCTTTTGTGGCATGTGGTATAGCAGGTAAAATGCCCTTGAGATAAGCCCATTGGTCTAAAGGGGTTATTTAGGATTAGAAAAACCTAGTTGATTTCTCCTAAAAACAGTGTCAGGATTGTATTGCAACACAGCTTCATTCGTTTCAATGGAACTGAGCTGCTATACCACACACAAACTGAAGACAGGAGAAGCGCTGTTTCTGGAAGACATCAGGTATGTTATTCTTATCCGGGATAATGTCCAAGATAAACATATTTTTCTCAAATGTCTTAGATACAGTAGAATAGTTCCAGATTTCAAACATTCAAGCATGGGCACTGTATTGGCATCCAACATGACACTATGGCCCTCATTTACTATTCTAAACCCGCCTTGTTTTGTTGGTTTTTTTTTGGCGCATCTTTGTCTGCTACATGTCGCAGACATCGTGCACCAGTCTGTGACGCGATGCAACATTTTTTCCCGAGGGACCCGATGTGGATTCTCCCAAACCCGAAAAAGGGGCGTAACCCGACATTTCTGAGCTTTCCCACGTATTTATAAAGGTTTTCAACCCGAATATGTTGAATTGTTGTGGATTTTTTCCCGACGACTCAGAGGAGTTGGAAACCAAAACCAACAAAACGCACGTGCGACAAACAGGATGTAACATAATAATAAATACCAGGGGGAAAAAGCAATTGGGTAAGAAAGCAAGATAGACTTACAACCCGATTTTCTAAGTAAATGAGGGCCTATGTTGACATTTCTGTGATCTAGTCAGCATAGTATGGCGCTATGTTGGCACCATATGGCCCTATGTAGGTACAGAATCCCACTCTGGGCTGTTCAGCTGTATGCAAGAAAAGTATACTACCCTCTGACTTTTGTTTGGCTTTAAATAGCAATATAGGTGACTTAGCGAATAGTGTGGAGTACAAGCTGTGAATTGCTTCATGGGAAAACAGGATGCAAAGTAGCTTTTTTCAGAAGAAAAAGAATATATGAAAGTATCTGGGCAAATAATGTGTTATGGTTGGCAGCATGGCACTGACTGGGCACTGCTCAATGCAATGTTTGTAGTATGTATATGGACATGTTTAGCACTAAGGCAGTATATTCACTTATACCTATTTGAATTATTAGGCTATGTTTCCAGTCATTTTTATTGGTCTTTATTTTCATCCTTATTTTGTGCCATTTTTGCTTTTGGTTTACTTTTACATCACAAAAAAACTGAGTATGCCGCACAATGCTCTGCATCTTTCTTCTCTCACTCAGCTTTGCCAAATGGCAAACTCAGCTCTACAATAATCAACTCTGAGTTATGTTACATCTGTTAGATAGAATAAAATGTTATTTTGTTTTTGGATGTTTTTCTTTTGTGTGTTTTTTATTTATTTTTTAGAGAGGTTGAACATTTTCTTTGCATGCGATGGAACACATGCCAAAAGCCTTTTAGCAAACCTGATTGTTAACAGGTCCAAGTGTGCTATAATAATGAGACACAAATGAAGGCAGGGTTTATGTGAGAAGGTTATAGCAGTAATAACTTTATTTTACAAAGTGTCTCCTTCATCTTGAAAAAAATGTTAAAACATTACAGAGGCGAGAGGTTTGATCCTTGTATGTGCTAAACCAGCCTTCTCCCTGGGAACAATAGCCACAATGTATTTTGAAAGGAAGTCATAGAAAGTGATGTGTCAATTGGAGGAAAAAGGAAACCATTCAGAGCTTAGAAAACTGCTTTCCTGCCTACATTTTTGTGGGAAGTGTTTAGTGTTAAGGTCAATACACCACAAAAAAAAGCCCTCTCCATTAAATAAAGCCTAGAAGCCTGCATGTTCCCACCAACACATTTCTGCTCAGTAGTGCTCATTATAATACTGTGCGCTCATTTATTTCCTCATGGAACATTTTTATACATTGACTATAAAACAATATCTCTATATGATTCTTTATAAGTAAAAACACTTCTTTAGTTGAGAGATTAACACAGCCAAGACATGCACAACAATTTCATGCACATACGAGTTTACCTTACTATTCATATTCTTCTTAAATAGAAACATTACACTTCAGTATAACATAGCTGAGTTTGTCATTTGGCCAAAGTGTGGTCACTCCCAACATATTTACGACAAATCACAACATTTATAGGACTACATGTACCAATATATGATTTCATCTAAGAGAGTATTTACATTACATTTTGACTGTAGGCTGTGAGTCTTCTGTGTAATACTGACTTATACTGTGGCATGTCCATAGGCATTAATAGACCAAGCATAGTCTTTCTATAACTATGTTTAGTCTGCTTTAAGTCAGGATACATTTTATTTGGGTGATAAAAAGGGGTAGAGTATCAAACTTTTTATAACTTTAATAAGACATATAACATAAATCAGACCAGACATTGCCACAAGTAGACTATATTTGGTCTATTAAAAGCTGCGTACACTCCCTGGTATAAGTTAGTATTACAATGTACATTAACCCCTTAACGACGCCGGACGTAAATGTACGTCCTGGTGAGCTGGTACTTAACCCACCAGGACGTACATTTACGACCTGTGAATAACCCCGAGCATCGGAGCGATGCTCGGGTCATGCGTGGCAGATCCAGGCTGCTGATTGCAGCCAGGGACCCGCTAGTAATGGCGGACATCCGCGATCGCGCGGATGTCCACCATTAACCCCACAGATGCCGTGATCAATACAAATCACAGCATCTGCAGCATCGCGGTCACTAAAATGGATGATCGGATCGCCCACAGCACTGCCCCGGCGATCCGATCATCCAGAACGGCAGACAGAGGTCCCCTCACCTGCCTTCCATTGCCTTCCATGGGTCTTCTGCTCTGGTCTGGGATCGAGCAGACCAGAGCAGAAGATGACTGATAATACTGATCAGTGCTATGTCCTATGCATAGCACTGAACAGTATTAGAAATCAAATGATTGCTATAAATAGTCCCCTATGGGGACTATTAAAGTGTAAAAATAAAAGTAAAAAAATAAATAAAAGTAAAAAAAATTTAGAAAAACCCCTCCCCCAAAAAACATACATTGCCCCATTTTCCCTATTTCACCCCCAAAAAGTGTAACATTTTTTTATATACATATTCGGTATCGCCGTGTGCGTAAATATCTGAACTATTACAATAAAATGTTAATGATACCGAACGGTGAACAGCATGAACATAAAAAAAAAGTCCAAAATAGCTGCTTTTTTTTATAACATTTTATTCCCAAAAAATTAATAAACAATGTATTAAAAGTTTTAGCAAATATGGTGTCAATAAAAATTACAGATCACGGCGCAAAAAATTAGACCTTATACCGCCGCTTATACGGAAAAATGAAAAAGTTATAGGTCTTCATAAGAGGGGGATTTTAAACGTACTAATTTGGTTAAAAAGTTTGCGATTTTTTTTAAGCGCAACAGTAATAGAAAAGTATGTTATCATGGTATCATTTTAATCGTATTGACCCAAAGAATAAAGAACACATGTCATTTTAGCCATAAATTGTACGCCGTGAAAACGTAACCTTCCAAAATTTGCGAAACTGCGGTTTTCTTTTTAATTTCCCCACACAAATAGTATGTTTTTGGTTGTGCCATACATTTTATGGTAAAGTGAGTGATGGCATTACAACGGACAACTGGTCCCGCAAAAAACAAGCCCTCATTCTAGTCTGTGGATGAAAATATAAGAAAATTTAAGATTTTTTGAAGGCGAGGAGGAAAAAACTAAAACGTAAGGCCAAATGGGCTGAGTCCTTAAAGGGTAGCTCCCACCATCACTTTTTTTCTTTTTTCTGTCCCTGCATATTACCCATCTATCCCTAACCCCCTCCCTGCCTCTAATTTTTTTTTTTTACATGTTAAAAATGACTTTTTGTCTGCTTGGTAGTGTGCTCACTACCAGGCAGACTTCCCCAGCAGGCACCACGTCACTGATGCCTGCTTGGGCTGACACTTCTGCCCGTAGTTCACCTATACAGGGCGCCTCCAGCTGTTTCCCCACTGCAACTCCCAGCTTGCTCTGACATCTATTGGCTGTCAGGGCATGCTGGGAGTTGTAGTGGGGAAACAACTGGAGGCACCCTGTATTTGTGAACACTGGATCTGTGATGGCCGCACATACCGCTCCCCGCCGCGCAGCCCGCAACCACCCCCAGCCCGTCGCGCCGCTCAACTCACTCCCCCTCCTCCTTAGTTCACCCATTCAGAGTACCCGCCGTGCAGCCCGCAACCCCCCGGCCCCGCCGCTCAACCCACATCCCCTCCCCACCCCCCTTATTTCACCTATTCAGTATCCCTCCAGCTGTTTCCCCACTACAACTCCCAGCTTGCCCTGACATCTATTGGCTGTCAGGGCATGCTGGGAGTAGTAGTGGGGAAACTGGAGGCATACTGTATAGGTGAACATGCAACCCCCCCCCCCGGCATAATACTTTACCTTGTCCCCGGGAGCCTGCGCGCATCCACTTCCTTCAAAGCGCTCGCTCCCGCCTGTCTGATTGACAGGCGGGAGCGAGCACCGCAGTGACTGAATTTCGACTCATTGCCAAGCTTAAATGAGTCGAAATTCAGTAGTGACGTCACTGCCGAATGCATTCGGCCACTAGGAGGGCGATCCCTAGTCGCCAAATTTTAAAGTGATTTTAAACTGGTTTAAAATCCCTTTTTTAAATTAAAGTATATTAGAGATATGTTGTAGTACTTAAGTACTACAACATATACATTTTTAGATTTCATGATAGTGCCCATTTAAGGGGTTAAAGGACATCTGCTGCAAGATACAGGATACGGGATAAGTGTTTGATCGCGGGGGGGGGGGGGGGGGGGGATCTGAGCACTGCTGAGACCCCCCCCCCCCGCGATCTCCTGCACGGGCCACGGCTTTGACGCGGCTCTCCCGTGCAGGAGGTGTGTCGGCCGCGACGTCACACTGCCTCCTCCATGCAGTTCTATGGGAGAGGTGGGGAGGCAATGTTAGTGCCTCCCCGCCTCTCCCGTAGAACTGTATCGGGAGGGGTGAAACCGTCGACCTCTCTAGGTCGAGGCTATGTGCATTAGCGCTCTCACTGAGCGCTAATGCAGGGGCCCCATTCAGGAGATCACGAGGGTCCCAGCGGTCAGACGCCCCGAGATCAAACACTTATGCCCTATCCTGTGGATAGGGGATACTGTAAGTGTAAACATGCTGCAGTTGTCCTTTAACACCTCTGTACACTCAACAGGTACACCATAGTGTACATCAAATATTTTTTGTAAATTATTCCAACAAAATAGTCTGTAGGCTTAGAGAAACAGGAGCCCAATTTACTATATCTGTCTGAGACAAAAAATTTCTTATATACGCACAGAAACCAATCACAGCTTAGCTTACTTTTCTCTGGTAAAATATTAACCAATAGACCTGACAAAGTGTGAAATGTGTGGGTAGGAGAACAGCTAGGAAATGGTGACCACAATAGACTATGACATGTCCTTCAAAAAGAAAACCTTTCAAGGAGCCACAAGAACAATGGACTTTAGGAAAGCAACAAAGGTTAAAAATGAAAGGGTTGGCCCTTCAAAAAATTATGAGGGAGAAATTATAGACAGGGATGAAAAAAAGTATATATACTTTTATATATTGAACAAATTCTTTTTCACTGTATTCATAGAGGAAAATGAAATGGCAGGTAAAATACATTGAGATAAGGTAAACTCCCCAGTACGTCACCTGTCTAACCCAGGAAGAAGTGCTGCCTAAAAAAAACTAAATAGATAAAGAACCAGGTCCAGATGGTATTCACCCCCGCATACTAAGGGTGTTAAGTAATGTAATACACAGATCCCTATTTCTAATATTTAAGGACTTTATAGTGATAAAGTCTGTTCCACAGGACTGTAACTTAGCAAATATTCAAAAGAGGCCAAAAAATAACCCACAGGAATTATAGACCTGTTAGCTTAACTTTTGATGTATTTAAATTGAGGGTTTTCTAAGAGATGCTATATTGGAGTCTTGCAATGAAAATAAATGTATGACTCCATATCAGCATGGGTTTATGAGGGATAGGTCCTGTCAAACTAACCTGATCAGCTTTTATGAGAAGGTGAGCTCAAGACTGGACCAGGTCAAATACCTGGGCATCATATATTTTCGATTTTTCGAAAGTATTTGATACTGTGCCACATAAAATGTTGGTACATAAAATAAGAATGCTTTGGCTGGGTGAGAATGTGTGTAAGTGGGTAAGAAACTGGCTCAGTGATAGGAAACAGAGGGTGGTTATTATTGGTACTTACTCTAATTAAGTTACTGTTACTAGTGAAAATCGCAGGGGTTCGTTTTGGGCCTTTTTCTTTTAAATATATTTATTAATGACCTAGTAAAGGCATTGTATAGTAAAGCGTCAATCTTTGCAGATGATACACACTGTGTAAAGGGGATGACACGATAGAGGACAGGCTTGGAGGTTTGGGCTGGGAAGTAGCAGATGAGGTTCAACACTGATAAATGTAAGGCTATGCACATGGGGAGGAAAAATCCAGACTGGGATTATGTATTAAATAGGGAAACACTGGGGATGACTGACATAGAAAAGGACTAAGGAGTTTTAGTCAACAAAAACTGGAGCTGGAGAGGGTTCAAAGACGGGCAACCAGAGTAATACAGGGAATGGGAGGACTACAGTACCCAGATATATTCTGATTGCCATATTTGGAGTCGGGAAGGAATACAACCCCCCCCCCCCCCCCTCGTAATATTGGGCAATTGGCATCAGCCTCATAAGGTTTTTTTTTTTTTTTTTTTTGCCTCTGGATCAACACAGTAGGGATATAGGTTGAACTTGATGGATGCTGGCCTTTTTTCAATCTTATGAACTATGTAACTATCAAGGTGCACAAAACAAAGCTAAATATTAGCTTCAGGTCTGCTACAGCTGTACACATTATATAACTTACCAAAATATTTTGTATACATATTGTATACACTCCACCAGTTCAGATCTAGTGTTGCTCACGAATATTCGCAATTCTAATATTATTCGCGAATATCGCATATTCGCGAATTTCACGAATATAGCGCTATATATTCGTAATTACGAATATTCGTTTTTTTTTTTGTTTTTTTTTTTCACAGTACACATCACAGTGATCACCCCTCTCTGCTTCCAGCTTGTGTGGTGTAAAGAAGGCTGTATTACTACTGTGTGAGACTGGCGTGCAAAAATTGGCATATGCGAAAATTAGCATATGCTAATTTTCGCATATGCGATTTTTCGCATATGCGAATTTTCGCGTATGTCAATTTTGTATATGCTAATATTCACATATGTTGATTTTCGCATACGCGAATTTTCGCATATGCGAAAATAAAATGAGAATATAACGAATATGCGAATATTCGCGAATATATGACGAATATTCGTCCATATATGCGCGAATATTCGCGAATTCGAATATGGCCTATGCCGCTCAACACTATTCAGATCATGGAACAAAAGCTCATCTTAGCAATATAAAATAACAAACTATTCCAAATTACAATATAGAATAAAGCTACTTCAGAAAAAATACCAATTTAGTGTAATACGCTGACTGCCTCAGACACATACTACGATGTGTACGCAGACTAAATTTTGTATTCACTTCTAGTTTAAGGCTCAGAATAATGTTCAGGCAATGTGAGGTTAGCCATCTAGTTGCTCGGTTTCAGGAAAGCACCAGTAAAATCCCTTATTACCGCTGGAGCAGGTAAAATGACCTCCATGTTTACATTGGATTACCAGTGATGTGTGGCAGACTCATTCTGCAGAATCTGAGAACATATTCCGAAATTCAACCTCTAAGGTGAATTACAGGTCAGAATTAAAGCTTTAAAGGGAAATGGTTTAAAGTGAATGTGCCACTAAGACTAACTTCCATTAAATAAGGTCAACAGTATGATATCCTTATAGACTGATATTAGTGGGTACAATTATATCCATTCACCACCACGCAAAGTATCAGAAATATCCTGACCTGACTTTTATATCATAGTTCACACCACATACTGACTGTATCATCTGCATGGTACAGTTTTGGTGTAAGGACCCTATAAGATGGTGTGATGTGCTCATTGACCAATCTCATGGATCTGTGTTCATTTACAGAGCCTATTACAAAGCTTGACAATCATGGGACAGGGCAGCACAAATGATCGCTAGATTGTTTGTACAGCCCTATTCTTCCATCAATTGTTGGCCACACATCCACTAGTACACAAGGAGACGTGCAGCTGTCAAACAAGGTGCTTTAACCTGTCAAAAAGAAGCGATCAGCCAAGAAAAGAGTGTTTGCTATTTTTTTCCTGATCTCTGGTCCTATTACACTGGGTGATATCGGCCAGTCGGGCAGATATTCGCTCCATGCAATTACTCTTGCAGCTGATATTATTTAAAGAGTACCTGTCATGATCTTGTAAAATTTTATAATCCTCCCAGCTCACTGCCCACATCATGATAAACCACCCCTTCGCTCATTTTTATTATTTGTTAGTTTTCTACCTTGATAATGCTCTGTATTTTCTGTTCAGTCTCAGTCAGATTTACAGACTGGGAAGGGGCGTTACCCAGCAGGCTTGACATCATCTGAAGCCATAGAGGGAAGAACTTCCTCCCTCACTCTGCTACACACAGCCAACAGCAGTTCAGTGTGTGAGATGAGCTATGATTGGATAAGGCTGCACACACCCCTCAGCATTTCCTGCTTTTGGACATCTGCCAGGCCAGCAGGAGTCCAAAATCTCTGTAAAAGATTGGAGAAAATGTGCTCTGGATAAGTAGGGAGACACCTAGTGGCAGCTTTTTTGAACAAAATAAAATATAAAAAACTTCATTTTTTTTTTTAACAAAGTACATTAGTGTTAATGAGAGTGCCCATTTAAGTTACTATTGCCTCCGTCTTGAACCATTTTGACATTTATCCCACATTACCAGTTATTTCTAGATCAGGAAACCAGTCTGCCTGCTGGGCATCATCAAACAACTGCACAGGAAACAGCGATTCAGGTGTATGGACCAAACTAAAGATGTCCCATATATTGGCATGCATTTATATTGGCTGATTGTATATATGCGTTAAAGGTTTATTTGGGGGGAATAAAACGTATACCCCTATCAACAGCATTTGGATAAGTGTCTAATTGGTGGCCCACATTCTGGATATTGGAGGGAAGGTGAGTTACTTTCTCCTATCCTGTGGATAGAAGATAAGTTTTATTCCCCAGATAATCCCTTTAACAAATGTGTACCTAACAAAGTGGTCATTGAGTGAAAACTGAGTATAGTAGGATTTCTATTAGAAGATGGCCCTCAATCAAAGATGAATTTGCTGCTTAAAAAAAATGTTCCCTTGGCCACAACAGTGGCAAACAAAATTGGAAACTGTCAGGCTTTTTGGTACCGATATAATCAGATGTTATGATATGAAAGATGTATGAAAGATACAACATGGCAAAGCGTTCATATTGAATCAAAATGATTCAATTTAATGAATTTTCACCAACTCAGGAAGTTTGAGAAAAACAGTATGTTTGAGAAAGACAGAGTGGAAGGTGGAAGTAATCAAAATGGATTACACAGGACAATACCCATGATGTTTGACAAGTCTCCAAGGAAAGTCCTGGAGAGTGAAACTCATTGTCTGTCATTTTTTACTCCAATGGGGGGGTCTGCTCTGTATACCTGGATACAGGTGTGTGTGTTTTACAATAGGTTGTATTTGCATTCTATTTATCTGTATCTCTGGCCATCTATTTATGATGCCTGAGAAGTATCAATGGCATAGTAGTACAAAGATGTTGATGTGTATACGGGTGATAAGGTGGCCACAATAATCTTTTATATCTATAACACAATTATAGCTGTGATGTCATGTAACTAGAACATGATTTCCATACATACACCCACCCCCAACATCATTGGATGATCTGATATTTAAAATAGAAAAAATAAAGTGACTGGTTCTCAAGGTCTTAAGAAGAAAAGATGGTGTACATGTATGAATGTAGTTATGGATGTGTTAAGTAATTAATTTTAAGAGTTAGAGAAGTATTGTTGGTGGTGTAATGTAGATGGATTTGAACTGATGAGTTGTTGGTGGTGTAGTGTAAATAAGTTATTATCAGTTTGAAGGAGTAGTGATTGTAATTAAATGGTGTATAGGTGTAGTGAAGTGAGAGAAAAGAAAAGAAAAAAGAGAAGAAAGGAAAAAAGGGAGACAGAGAAAAGAAAAAATGGAGAAAACTTGGATAGATCAAAAATTGGTACAATTTATTATAATGTATAAAAAGGAAAAAGTGTTGGGCCCTAGCACTTATACTTTCCAGTATTTACAATAAAACAAAAGTAAAAATAAAAATAACAATAGTAAGCAAATAATCAGCAGAGTCCATAGACTTAAGCACTAATCAAATCGCTTGCTCATAAATCTGCAAATCTAATTCCATACTGGACAATCTGTGTTTCATATATGATCTCGGTACTCCGACCGTGTAACAGTTCACCACAGTTCAAGCGACGATATTGTAGCCATATAGTAATATCCACTGTGTAGAATTAGTGGTACTGCGACCGCAGAAACAAAGTAACAGTCAAACAATGTTGCGGGCGTGACTCCCAAAGTACAATGTACCAGCCAACAGCGGGGGAATATGATCGCAGTGATGTGCCCGCGCTGACAACTTGCAAAGTATAAGCCGACAGCCGGGGAATATGATCGCGGTACTGCAACCGCGCTGGTAATATACAGAGCGAGGAGTCCGTGTGAGAGCAGTCCCACAGTGGGCCGCAGACTGGGAGGCTCCAGCGGCTGCAAGGCTGAATTTTGCAGGTAAGGGGAGAGTAGTGGTGGTACTATGTACCTCTTACCCTATACCTCCGGTGCCTCGGCGAAGTCCTTCCCTGCTCCGGTAATGGTAAGCTGTCCGTCCTCGCTCTGGTGGTGTAGCGGCTCCCTGCGGCTGTGGCTATGGATGAGCTTCTCCTCGTGGTGTTGAGCTTGAGAACCAGTCACTTTATTTTTTCTATTTTATACATGATCTGATATTTGTTTGGGTGGATCTTTAACCCCTTAAGGACCGTTTTTTTTCCGTTTTTCCGTTTTTTGCTCCTTGCCTTTAAAAAATCTTTCAATTTTGCACCTAAAAATCCATATGATGGCTTATTTTTTGTGCCACCAATTCTACTTTGTAATGACGTCAGTCATTTTGCCCAAAAATCTACAGTGAAACGGAAAAAAAAATCATTGTGCGACAAAATTGAAAAAAACCGCTGTTTTGTAAATTTTGGGGGCTTCCGTTTCTACGTAGTACATTTTTGGGTAACAATGACACCTTATCTATATTCTGTAGGTCCATACGATTAAAATGATACCCTACTTATATAGGTTTGATTTTGTCGGACTTCTGGAAAAAATCAAAACTACATGCAGGAAAATTAATGCGTTTAAAATTGTCATCTTCTGACCCCTATAACTTTTTTATTTTTCCGTGTATGAGGCGGTATGAGGGCTCATTTTTTGCGCCGTGATCTGAAGTTTTTAACGGTACCATGTTTGCAATGATAGGACTTATTGATCGACCAAAAATGCACTATTTTGGACTTTGGAATTTTTTTGCACGCACGCCATTGCCCAAGCAGTTTAATTAATTACATATTTTTATAATTCAGACATTTCCGCACGCGGTGATACCATATATCTTTATTTATTTTTTTTATTTACACTGTGTTTTTTTTATTGGAAAAGGTGGGTGATTCAAACTTTTAATAGGGGAGGAGTTAAATGATCTTTATTCACTTTTTTTTTCAGTGTTATAGGTCCCATAGGGACCTATAACTGTCACGATTCGGCTTACGGGTTGTGGATCCGCTGTGTCAGCGAGGGATTGGCGTGGAGCGTGCTAGTGGACCGGTTCTAAGAGGCTACTGGTTTTCACCAGAGCCCGCCGCAAAGCGGGATGGTCTTGCTGCGGCAGTAGAAACCAGGTAGTATCCACTAGCAACGGCTCAACCTCGCTGACTGCTGAGAAGGCGTGGGACAGAAGGACTAGGCAGAGGCAAGGTCAGACGTAGCAGAAGGTCGGGGGCAGGCGGCAAGGTTCGTAGTCAGGATGGATAGCAGAAGTTCAGGTACACAGGCTTTGGACACACTAAACGCTTTCACTGGCACAAGGCAACAAGATCCGGCAAGGGAGTGCAAGGAAGGAGATCAGATATAGCCAGGGAGCAGGTGGGAGCCAATTAAGCTAACTGGGCCAGGCACCAATCATTGGTGCACTGGCCCTTTAAGTCGCAGAGAGCTGGCGCGCGCGCCCTAGAGAGCGGAGCCGCGCGCGCCAGCACATGACAGCAGGGGACCGGGACGGGTAAGTGACCTGGGATGCGATTCGCGAGCGGGCGCGTCCCGCTGTGCGAATCGCATCCCCGACGGCCATGACAGTGCAGCGCTCCCGGTCAGCGGGACTGACCGGGGCGCTGCGGGGAGATAGACGCCGTGAGCGCTCCGGGGAGGAGCGGGGACCCGGAGCGCTAGGCGTAACAGTACCCCCCCCCTTAGGTCTCCCCTTTTCTTTGACCGGTAACTGCCTCCCCTGAGATGAGGACACCGGGAAAGAATGGAGGGTTTCCTCAACGGCAGGCAGTACAGCAGGAGTGGGAATGGGGAGGGAGGGCAGAGGGCGAAGCCTGGCACGGGGCAGTGTGACACCAGGACGGGGGCCATGAGGAGGCACTGAGGTTTGCCTGACGGGACTGGGAGGGGGGGAGAGGCACTTCCTATGGCAGGCAGAGTCCCAGTTCTTGATCTCCCCGATGGTCCAATCAAGGGTGGGAGAATGAAGGCGGAGCCATGGCAGACCGAGGAGGACCTCAGAGGTACAGTTGGGGAGAACGAAGAGCTCAATCCTTTCGTGGTGGGGTCCAATACACATCAGGAGGGGTTCTGTGCGGTAACGCACAGTGCAATCCAGTCTGACTCCATTGACCGCGGAAATGTAGAGCGGCTTGACGAGACGGGTTACCGGGATGCGGAATTTATTCACAAACGACTCCAAAATAAAATTACCAGAGGCACCAGAGTCCAAGCAGGCCACGGCTGAGAGAGAGGAGTTGGCTGAAGGAGAAATCCGCACGGGCACCGTGAGACGTGGAGAAGCAGACTTGGAACCAAGAGACGCCACACCCACGTGAGCTGGGTGCGTGCGTGCGTTTCCCAGACGTGGAGGACGGATAGGGCAATCCACCAAGAAATGCTCGGTACTGGCACAGTAAAGACAGAGATTTTCTTCCCTACGGCGATTCCTCTCTTCCTGGGTCAGGCGAGACCGATCCACTTGCATGGCCTCCTCGGCGGGAGGCCCAGGCGTAGACTGCAAAGGATGCTGTGGGAGAGGTGCCCAGAGATCTAAGTCTTTTTCCAGGCGGAGCTCTTGGTGTCGCTCAGAAAAACGCATGTCAATGCGGGTAGCCAAATGAATGAGTTCTTGGAGGTTGGCAGGAATCTCTCGTGCGGCCAGCACATCCTTGATGCGACTGGATAGGCCTTTTTTAAAGGTCGCGCAGAGAGCCTCGTTATTCCATGATAACTCGGAAGCAAGAGTACGAAATTGGATGGCGTACTCGCCCACTGAAGAATTACCCTGGACCAGGTTCAACAGGGCAGTCTCGGCAGAAGAAGCTCGGGCTGGCTCCTCGAAGACACTCCGGACTTCAGCGAAGAAGGCCTGGACTGAGGCTGTGGCAGGATCATTGCGGTCCCAGAGCGGTGTGGCCCAAGACAAGGCCTTTCCTGAGAGAAGGCTTACTACAAACGCCACCTTAGACCGTTCTGTAGGAAACAAGTCCGACAACATCTCCATATGCAGGGAACACTGAGACAAAAATCCACGGCAGAGTTTAGAGTCCCCATCAAATTTGTCCGGCAGGGACAAGCGGAGGCTAGGAGCGGCCACTCGCTGCGGAGGAGGTGCAGGAGCTGGCGGAGGAGATGGTTGCTGCTGTAGCAGAGGCAGAAGTTGCTGTAACATGGCGGTCAACTGCGACAGCTGCTGTCCTTGTTGGGCAATCTGCTGCGATTGCTGAGCGACCACCGTGGGAAGATCAGCGAGACTTGGCAGCGGCACCTCAGCGGGATCCATGGCCGGATCTACTGTCACGATTCGGCTTACGGGTTGTGGATCCGCTGTGTCAGCGAGGGATTGGCGTGGAGCGTGCTAGTGGACCGGTTCTAAGAGGCTACTGGTTTTCACCAGAGCCCGCCGCAAAGCGGGATGGTCTTACTGCGGCAGTAGCAACCAGGTAGTATCCACTAGCAACGGCTAAACCTCGCTGACTGCTGAGAAGGCGTGGGACAGAAGGACTAGGCAGAGGCAAGGTCAGACGTAGCAGAAGGTCGGGGGCAGGCGGCAAGGTTCGTAGTCAGGATGGATAGCAGAAGTTCAGGTACACAGGCTTTGGACACACTAAACGCTTTCACTGGCACAAGGCAACAAGATCCGGCAAGGGAGTGCAAGGAAGGAGATCAGATATAGCCAGGGAGCAGGTGGGAGCCAATTAAGCTAACTGGGCCAGGCACCAATCATTGGTGCACTGGCCCTTTAAGTCGCAGAGAGCTGGCGCGCGCGCCCTAGAGAGCGGAGCCGCGCGCGCCAGCACATGACAGCAGGGGACCGGGACGGGTAAGTGACCTGGGATGCGATTCGCGAGCGGGCGCGTCCCGCTGTGCGAATCGCATCCCCGACGGCCATGACAGTGCAGCGCTCCCGGTCAGCGGGACTGACCGGGGCGCTGCGGGGAGATAGACGCCGTGAGCGCTCCGGGGAGGAGCGGGGACCCGGAGCGCTAGGCGTAACAATAACACTGCATACACTGATCTTCATCATTGATCACTGGTTTCTCATAGGAAACCAGTGATAGACGATTCTGCCGCATGACTGCTCATGCCTGGATCTCAGGCACTGAGCAGTCATTCGGCGATCGGACAGCGAGGAGGCAGGAAGGGGCCCTACCGCTGTCCTGTAAGCTGTTCGGGAATTCCGTGATTTCGCCGCGGCTATCCCGAACAGCCCACTGAGCTAGCCGGCAACTTTCGCTTTTAGCCGCGCAGCTCAGCTCTGAGCGCGCGGCTAAAGGGTTAATAGCGTGCAGCGCCGCAATCGGCGCTGCACGCTATTAGAGGCGGGTCCCGGCTTCACTATGACGCTGGGCCCGCCATGATATGATGCGGGGTTACTGTGTAACCCCGCGTTATATCAGGAGAGCAGGACCAAGGACGTACCGGTACGTCCTTGGTCCTTAAGGGGTTAAGTCAAAAAACAAGCTAAAAGCAGGTGTAAGGAGGACAGAGAAAAACTATAAGGAACACCGAAAGAGGGACCTCATCCTCATCACAGAAGTTCCTAGAGGCTACCTGAAGGGGTGGAGCCATGAAGAGCCAGGGAGAAAACTTGATCCAATAAGTAATTTCTTCTCTGATAACTGTTTATGACTACAGACGTTTCCATGGACCCCGGGCAGCCATCTTTCTTTTATACAGAAGTACTCTCGGTAAGATACACAGGTTTCTTATTTGATTAAGTTACCTCCCTTTTAATGTGGACAGAATTATGTTATGTATAGGAGCAGACCTGGCTTATATATAACCTCAATTATAAGATGGTAATAGTAGTTTATAAGCCACACCCCCTTCTACTGCAGATGAATGGGTCACGTCTTATGGGGATCAATGCAATGATCATATTGTATATTAGCATAGTCTAAAGGGTACTTCCTCTGCTGCAACACATGATATAATAATTCCCACGAGGAAACTTAATTTAAGTCTTCCTGATTAGTAGAATACTATAAATTATATATTTAGTACTGTATCTTACCAGAGATAGTCGTGGTTAGAATTGGGCAGGGTTTACTCCCATTTTATACACGTAAAATGCCCATTAGATATCATATATTCTTATGATCTCTATGCAAAGTAATATAACTGATATCTGAACTAACCTACTTCTGTGACTAAGTTTAATATTATTAAATAACTTACTAATGTATCATTGATTCATATATTGTATATCAATTGTAAGCAATAAATGTACATATCATTTTTAGAATAACTGAGTTATTATTTTATTATATTGCTAAAGTTACTTCTACCACTACTTCAAAGAACTCATATATGGGAAAACAGTTGGGCCCAGATATGGTGAATTGCATTGTTTGTATATTTTTGGCAATTCATAAGGATCATAATATTTTTCATATTTTTGTTGACCATTATTAATAATTCATAATTCATAAATGAGTTATTAACCCTGACAAAACTAAGTTAAAAATGCTGCAAATTCTGATAAAAAAAATAGTAAAAACTATATTTAGACAAGAGAGCCCGGCACTACAGAAGCCATAGGGGGTGGACAGGGATTCGGGTATCAGTACTGTGGCGGATAGACGTATTGGTGGTGCTCTAGCTTCTATAGTAGAACTTCAAATCACAGTGAGATCAGAGAAAGAAAAAGCCGGCGACTCACCATTCGTAAGTCTTCAGACTTCTTTATTGAAATACTCACATAATTAACTCGGGTGGGGACATAAACAGGAGGGGTACAGATAGTCGATTAGCTCCGTTTCGCACTGTCTTGTGCTTCATCCGGCCATACTATGGTACTATGGTATGGTATGGCCAGATGAAGCACTAGACAGTGCGAAACGCCTATCTGTACCCCTCCTATTTATGTCCCCTCCCGAGTTAATTATGTGAGTATTTCAATAAAGAAGTCTGAAGACGTACGAATGGTGAGTCGCCGGCTTTTTCTTTCTCTTATCTCACTGTGAAATAGTAAAAAATACTAAAATAAGAAATGACATCTACAGTAGCAAAAAAAAATGCTAAGAGAACAATGGAACCAAAAGATCTGTATTGGAGCTTACTTCTAAAGTGAAAAGTGACAAACATACAACAATATAAAACATCTGGACCATATGAAGGCTTGGATTTAATGCATTTCTGTTTTTTCCATTACAGAAACTATATAACCATATAACACACATGCTAAATATATAAACAGATCTACTTACAGATATATCATCACTGAAATCAATCTCATCTAAATCGAGGTACTCCGGAGCTTCCATTATACATCAATGATCATTTTTAGCTGAAGACTGAGTTACTTGGACCTGTTAGGAGAAGAAAAGTAGACATTTAAAAATGTGCCATGCTTAAATTGGCTGTACTGTAATAAGAGCGGCATGCATACACCCCATGCGGAGTGTTAATGGCATCATCAAAGAGAGAAGAAGGATCAATGTTTGTGTGAAAGCCAAATAGTTTTTCTTCGGGTTGTTAAAAACAAATTACAGCACAACCTAATTGGGCATAACACTGCACAAATGTTTTTTTTTTAACGTTAGATGAAAGACTTGTTAGTAAACTATTACATTGCTAAGTATTTTAACAACCTCATCAAGTTTCAATCCAGGTCCTCAAGACATTTCTGACACCCTGCACACTGCCCATCAAAATGTGAAGACAATTTACACAGAGAATCCATGTATAATGCTGAAGAAAAACTCCACATTTGGAACCTCTTCATAGTATCGCTGTATTGTATACTTAATTGACTTTTCCTATATCGTCAGAACAATAATCTGTTGCTAAATGGAAAACACCAGAAGCAGTCTATTATGGCCTTATTTCTATTCTAGCATTGCTATGTGCACAGAAAATGTAAGAGCCCCTATGGGTCTATATTACACACCCTTCTCCATGTGCTGATATATGGTGGCTCCATACCCAAACCTAGAAGCATTGCTACTGTAATACAACTGTACCGATGTGACTGTAGCTTGTGTGAATATTCAGATCAGCTTAGGTCATTGCTACATAAGTATCACGATAAACAGATTGAACCTAATAACTTAGCCTATGTACACACTAAAGGAAATATAACTGCTTTTATGAGAAAACTGGAATAAAAAAGTTGCAAATTTTTGTACAAATAAGCAATTGCTCAAACATTTGTACCAACTTTTTGCCAAAAAAAAAAAAAAAAACACACAAAAACCATTGATACATTTCCCCACTGTGTTTTTCTATGCATTTAAATGATACGCTAGGAGTGTTCCCCAATTTGTACACCCGACATATCTTTAGACATACAGTGGCAAACATTGGCCACTGGGTGCACTTTTCTATCCATTAAAAAACAAAGGAAAAAATACTAGCACATACCACCCTGATGGAGGCCAAAAGGATACTTCTGTCAGGAAAATGGGGGGCCTACAGTTACGTTGGTGTATGTGCTGCTGTGAGCCAAAAGGTTTTAAGGATCAAACTAAACCACTAGTGGACAAGAGGAAACGCAGGAAAAAGCTGTGGCAGTCTTTCTGGCGTTTCTGCTGGTGGGAAAAAAACCTCATTGGAATCCTAGCCTGAGGCTGATGCTAATGGAGTAAAAATTCCTTCCCGACTCCAATATGGAGATCAGAATAAATCCCTGGATCAACGTTCTATCCCCATAAATCTAGTATCCATAACCTGTAATATTATAATTTTACAGAAAAACATCCAGGACCCTCTTGAATTTATTTATTGAGTCAGACATCACAACATCATGTGGCAGAGAGTTCCATAGTCTCACTGCTCTTACTGTAAAGAATCTCTGTCTGTAATGATGGTGAAACCTTCTTTCCTCTAGACATAGAGGATGCCCTCTTGTCATGGTTACTGGCTTAGGTATTAAAAGTTCATAAGAACGATCTCTGTATTGACCATTCATATATTTGTACATTGTGATCAGATCGCCCCTAAGACGTCTTTTCTCTAAACTAAATAACCCCAAGCTTGATAAACTGTCTTGTAATAAAAATACTTTTGTTACACTTTGCACCCTGGCTGCAAGCACCGGCCGTGAGCACAGAGTCCCTGTGTCCCCTTCTGCCAGCGGGGCTAGGATTCACATCGCGGGACGCGCCCGCATGCGAATTCCGGCCCGTCACTCACCATGTTCCGCTGCCGCCTCCTCCCCTATGTCTCAGCTCCGGCGCGTGCGTACCTATCTCCTAGGGCGCGCACGCCCATAATTACTGTTTGCACCTGACACTACATTATAAAGTCCCTGCAACTCCCACATTTCCCTACCGGATCGTCAGTGCCCCTAGCCTGAGATTAAGTGACCCTTTAGCTTGTTAGCCTTTCCCATGTATCCAGACCTTGCACTACGTTATTAGACTCCGCACCATTGCCCCTTGCCTTGACCTTCTGCTACATTGACTACACTACTGCCTTATCCTTCGGTACCTTGCATTGCCCAGCTACATGTGTGGTCGAGCCGTGTCGCGGGTAGCGACCTGGGTGTCACCTGCCGCAGCAAGCCCATCCTGCCTTGCGGCGAGCTCTGGTGAAGACCAGCGGCACCTTAGACTCCGCTCTCCAATACGGTCTGAGTCATCAGCCACACAGGTTACAGGATCCACATCCAGCTCCATTACAATTTTGTTTCAAGCTGCATTCTGAACTTATCTCTGCAATGTAATAGAACATTTACAGGTACTGCCTTGCCAGAGCCAATCTCCTCAATGATATAAGCATGCTATGGACAGGGGTTGTGGGCCAAAATATGTCACGCGATAACTTGTTCTGGGGAAAAAAAGTTTTTTTTAATACTCTTGTCAGGTGATGTATATGATATATTCGTCTGTGTGTGTCCACCCTTTGGTTGTGATGTGAATTGTGACCTGTTATGTGATTTACATGCATGTCTTCGCATTGTATTGAATTTGAATCAAGAGAAACTTGAGTCCTTGTCTTAATTCAAGGAAAGGAAAATGTGGACACATCTGTATGCATGAAAACTTAAAATACAAAAAAAAATGTAATAAAAATTTGGCAGATTTCTTAGCTATTACAGCTAACAAAGATGTGCAAACTAGTGCATATTCAGCAATAGCCCTGATATGGTCAGCCATTGTGTCTACACGTGTTCTCCATGCAAAAAAACATCTTGTCATAACAACGGTTGTAATGAGCCAAATCACAAGGAAGCCATAGCTCATATCAGGATCGTCAATGTGTCACAAGCAATCGATTCCAACAGTTCATTTACTCAATGTTACACATGGACCTATTCACATAAAGATCAGTTTGCATTCTAAGCTCTGTTTCAGCCCTGAACTACTCTCAAAGGATGATTATAATGGATATATCAGATTAGGTACAGAGGAAAATACATAAACGGCATACGGTATTACTTCCTAAGTTGGAGATCTAGTACAATGGGAATAAACTGCTGCAGCTGGGCACACTTCCTTCTCAAAGCCAAATGCCAGGGCACATAGTTCTGAAACATTTGACAGCATATGAAATACGTATAGCTCCGGTCTTTATGAATGAAAGATGGGATGTTACGGTATTTCCAGCAGAGAGGTCAGGATTATGAAATGTTACATGACTTCAGGAGCCAGCAGTTAACATCTGATGTGTGACAGATGGTTTGTCCATGGAGCTATAAACTAATGAATCACAATGAGAAAAGCAAAAAAAAACTTAATATACAGTGAAAATACAATAGGGGGAAAAGAGGTAGTATTCACACTTGAACGCTATACTGTTGGGATCGATGAACTGCCCTCCCCTGTAAGGTAAGAAAAAAGTAGTGCTATGTTGCCTGTACAAAGATATTGGACAATTAGATTATTATGTTTAATAGCGCTATTGCAGATCACGGACATGCATGTTATTTTATATAGTATATACAGCATAGATCAGTGTACACAACAGCACAGGCAATCAGATATGTCAGAAATGCCTGGGGCCATGCCAAATTACACGCTGAAGTGTGTATATTCCAGCCTAAGGGTGCGTTCCCACACGGCGTAAAATTTAAGGCAGCAGTGGGAAATAAGCTGCTAATTCCTTGATCACTATACACACAGGGCTTTGCGGCGGCAGCCCTATAGTGTAGTGAGTTTTAGAGCTCCGCCTTCAAAACTCACTGCACACATAGGGCTGCCGCCGGAAAGCCCTGTGTGGATATTGAGCAAGGAATAAGCAGAGTATTTCCCGCTGCTGCCGTAAATTTTGCACATCGTGAAATACGCTGCGTATACGCCATGTGGGAATGCATCCTAGGAGAGTATTCACACACACTGGATTTGAACTAGTAAAATTCACAATTGCAGAACGGCAAATGCAGATTTTACAAGGTCTATCCTATAAATTTTTTATGCAACTGCGGATTTAACAACTGTGGGTCCGCAACTGCGGATCCAGTGTGTGAAAATACCCATAAAGACAGATATTTGTGGCCTTTACTGACAAATATAGTAGGGGCAATGTTCACACGGAAAATCTCCTTACGGACATTCCGCAAATTGCACTCGCCAGCACAATATGTCGGCACTAGGACCTCACAGGAATGCACCGTGTCATAGAGGGCTATGCATTCAGTTTGGTGTCCGCAGAAAGAATGAACAGGTTCATTCTTTCTGCAGACATGGAAAACAAAATTTCTGGGCTGGAAACTTCTGGCATGGAATTTCTGCCCTGTGCACAGCACAAGAGAATCATGTTGAATTCAACAGGACTCTGCTGCAGCTGAATTTCAAGCATTCCAAGTGGAATTCCACACAGAAATTCTGACGTGTGAACATGGCGTAAGGATGGGGGGAATTTTTGGGAAAACTGCCACTGCAGATTTTGTGTCAAAGCCAGAAGTGTATTCAAAAGGAATGGGGAATTTTAAAGAAGGAGTTGTTGTTCTCTTTCCTCAGGGATCCACTTCTGACTATGGGTCAAAATCTGCAGTGGCAGTTTTACAAAAAACGGCAGAAAAAACCTGTGTGGAAACCTAGCCTAACAGGATAGGGATGATATGAGAAGAGGAAGACAACATTCTTTTTTTAAAGAATCCAGCAGAAGTTCTGGGGAACTATAGCTCAAACGTTTCCTTATATTGGACAACCCCTTTAGACTATGAAGAAAGTTTAATTAATTTATAGTCATTGCACACTCAAGACTTACTATGTGTCAGTGGCCATGCTAAGATGGTACTTCCCCAACACCTAGAGACCCTTAGGTTACAGAAGGTTTGAGAGTCCATGATATCTTGTAAACAGACACTTTTAGACCCAGTTGGAAAATGCAAATCTGAACATGGCATGGTATGCTAGGGCAAAGCAGCCAGAGAGTGACATACTGCCTGATTCTGGCATGAAGTATTTCCATTACTGAAACCCAGTAAAACATAGTCTACACAAGACTAAAAGAGTCTACATCATTTCACAAGTTCAGAGACTTTGCATTAATAGCACGCTTGCCAATGACTCATCCAGGTGAAGTGGAGTTGGCTGCCAACTGCAGAGGAAAGAAAGCAATACACAGAGGTTGAGTTTCTTTAAGGAAGGAAAAGGAACTGTTTGTGGCTGAAATAGAGAAGCATAACCCCGACTGAAGAATGTACTGAGGATCTTTAATTCCATTTTAGATTAAGCAAGCACTAAGACTGAAATTGTTCAGGAAACAGAAGAAACACTCATCAACTTTAAGGATGAAGAAATATTAAAACCTGAGTATAAGAGAACCCCTTTAATACAGACGCTCCTTGTCAGTAGCTGGGTTTGAAAGCTACATAATATGAAAAATATATATATATATGCTCAAGAACATTACAGTATATCCTCTCACACACAGATATATATATATATATATATATATATATATATATAGTAAATTACATTCAAATGGAAAGATTATTCACTGTCACATTCACTGCTAGTTTAAACTAGCTTGAATAGGTCTATTGTAATGCCTGACTACCATTGCTTTCATAAATTCATATTAGACACTCTCTACAACTATACAGTACTTATTACAATAAATAGGAAAGCACAAAAGCATTAAAGAGCTGTCTGATGGAATAAAATTACTGATATGGGAACCAGAAAGTAGAGATCAGCAGAAAAATGGAAACCCTTAGCATGGCTGCAGTGGAAGATCAATAAGGACTTTCTTTGAAACCAGTTTGCCTTCCCTTTTTATTATGTCTTAAGGATGCGGGGCGTATCCATACACCCCCGTTTTAAAGTCCTTAAGGACTGAGGGCGAGCGGAAAGGACCGGGGTGACTGCTGACATCTATCAGCAGGCACCCCGTGCCAACCCCTGGGGGGTCCTGACCCCCCCACCCCATGTCGTTGATGGCCGCAAATCGCCGGTCAATTCAGACTGGCGATTTGCGGCTATTCCGGGTCAATCGGGTGTCTGGTGATCCGGAAAAAAAGGGTGAATGGGGCTGTCCGAGACAGCCCCATTCACCCTTACCCAGCAGGAGTGAGGTGGCATGGGTGCCGCCTCACGATTAAGTGATTGATCTGTCGGAACTACCGACCAATCACAACCCAGCTGGGCGGTGATCGGGACGGCGATCATGGCGGCGATCTGGGCCGATGGGGGTCTCCTACCTTGCCCTGGTCCAGCAGGGGTCCCCTCTGATGCGGTGGCGGCGACAGGAGCAGCCCCCCTTCTCTATAGACAGAAGATCCCCTTATAGACAGCAGGCTCCCCCTCTTCTTGTAGGCAGCTCACCTGCGGCTGTCCTCAAGTGTTGCCGCTCCGCTGTCCCGTTCTCCTGATCGCATTATGGCATCCTATGGAGGAGAATGTAACATATACATCACTCTGCTTCCTCGGTAACATTACGCTGGGCGCAGGGGAGGAGGAGTGACGTGTGTGTCACATGCTCCTCCATAGGATGCCATGATGCGATCGGGAGAACGGGACAGCGGAGTGGGGCCGCACAGCAGCAGGTATCGGGTGAGCGGGGAGCCAGACATGACCACATTTTGGAAACTACAGCCCTCTCAGAATGTAACAAGGGGTATAGTAAGCCTTAACACCACACAGGGGTTTGACGAATTTTCGTTAAAGTTGGATGTGAAAATGAAAAAAAAACATTTTTTTTCACTAAAATGCTGGTGTTATCCTACATTTTTCATTTTCATAAGGGAGAATAGGAAAAAAGCCCCCCAAAACTTGTAGCCCCATTTCTTCTGAGTAAGAACATACCCCATATGTGGATGTAAATGGCTCTGCATGAACTACAATGCTCAGAAGAGAAGGAGCACCGTTGGGCTTTTGGCAAGAGAATGTGTCCGAAATTGAAGGCCATGTGTTTACAAAGCCCCCATAGTGCCAGAACAATGGACCCCCCCCCACATGTGACCCCATTTTGGAAACTACACCCCTAGCGTAATGTAATAAGGGGTACAGTGAGCATTTACATCCCACAGGTGTCTAACAGATTTTTGGAACAGTGGTCCGTGAAATTAGATTTTTCATTTGCACAGCCCCCTGTTCTAAAGATCTGTCAAATGCCAGTGGGGTGTAAATGTTCACTACACCCCATATTAAATTCTGTGAGGGGTGCCGTTTCCAAAATGGGGTCACATGTGGGGGGGGGGGGGGTCCACTGAGCACTTGACATCCACATATGAGTTATTTCCTTAATCGAGAGAAATTGGGTTACAAATTTTGGGGGCTTTTTTTTCCTTTTACCCCTTGTAAAATTTCAAAAACTGGATCTACAAGAACATGCATGTAACAAATGAAGATTTTGAATTTTCTCCTTCTCTTTGCTGCTATTCCTGTGAAACACCTAAAAGGTTAACACACTATCTGAATGTAATTTTAAATTCTTTGGGGGGTGCATTTTTTATAATGGGGTCATTTATGGGGTATTTATAATATGAAGACCCCTCAAATCCACTTCAAAACTGAACTGGTCCCTGAAAAATTCAGATTTTGAACATTTTGTGAAAAATTTGAAAATTGCTGTTGAACTTTGAAGCCCTCTGATGTCTTTGAAAAGTAAAAACATGTCAACTTTATGATGCAAATATCAAGCATACAGAATAATCGGTAAAAGTATCCCAGAGTTATTAATGCATAAAGTGACAGTGATCAGAATTGCAAAAAAGGGCTCAGTCCTTAAGGGGTTAAAGGATGATTCACACTAGAATGGGTGTTTCAGAGCTCCCTTCCTATCTAACTGTGCGAGTGAGGAGGAGATTTAATAGGGCTGTAGAAAAAACTGCCCTGCTGCTCATTCAATGGGAGGGCTTTTCAAAAACTTGCACCAGATTTATAACAGTGTATAAGGCTGTTTGAAAATCTGGTGCATTTTAGCACTGTATACTCTTAGTCTGAACCACCTTTTAGGTGGTATAGGTAAGGCCAGGTTTTTTTGGTGCATACAATTGAAAAGGTTGCTCAATTTAAATAACCACTGTCATTATGAAAAACTTTTGACATGTCCTTGCGAAATGTCAAAAGGTTGGATCAGCAGGGGTCTGAGTGCTCAGACCTTCGGTGTTCAGAAGAATGACCTCCCGCATTCTCTCTCGGCTCCGTGTCACGTGATCAAGACAAAATCACTATGTAAGTCTATGAGTATACTGATTACATGACACGGGCAAGGGGGAGGCTGGGAAAGGAACTTGCGGCTGTGCAGACTTCTCCCGGCTCATTCTCCTGATTGGCGATCTTGGTAAAACTTTTTCATAATGACAAGTACTCTTTAAGTCCTGACCAATGTCCGCCCTTTTTCAAAACCGGACCCCTTAAAAAATTGTTGCACGTGGTACAAAAAAAATTAATTTAAAAATGTGTGCTGCACCACTTTTTCAACCCACTGGTGCACTTTACAGTGCACTTTTACAAAAAAAAAAAAGTTAATTCAGTTTTAAATACCCCTTATGTCTATTAGACCGATGGAAAAGCACATTGTACTCCACTGTCTTGGTCAGCCCCACACACGTAGATTTAGTGATCATTGGGCTCCAGCAATGGGGGACCCAGCACTCATGTATCACCAATCCCAGAGTTAATGTCTTCTGTGGGATAACCTCTTTACATTGCACAGGTTTATGGATCTTCCTGAAGGTTCCTGATAAATTCTTAATACTATTCTGCAGTGATTCAATAATCCAGAATATTTCATCTCTTATCATTCAATAACAAGAATGCCATTTCCATCCATTTACTGTACATTAGAGAAATAGTTGTTCATATCACCCTGTCTATAATGGATTCTGTCTTGTAATACCAGGTTTGTAAACAGCTCTTTATAAGAGCTCCCTGTGGAGTTTACTGCATACATAATTGAAAGGGAAGCTTGTGAAGTCAATTACGACTATTCATTCCTGTCTTCTTGTGTAAAAGGCCTGTCCATTTTCTTACTTCTCAGTAATTGTCTGCAGGTTATAGTTTACTACAGTACAAGTGTTACACTCAAGCTATCTATCTCAGAGGAAGCTTGACAGGAAAACAACATTCATAGAAAAATAAAAATGTTCTGCTCCATGAAATTTTTGCACAATTTCTTATTGATTTGCTACACTGTGCTCTATGGCTGTCCAAAAGGTTTTCTCTGCATGAAGGGGGTCACAACGGAACTGTGGGAAAGCCACACTATCACAACCACAAGGTTAAAAAACATTACTTGAGTTACGTTTACTCGTATGTTTACTAGTGTGAATTTAGTAGTGTTGAGAGCGAATATTCGAATAGCGAATCTTATCGAGAATATCAGCACTTCGCGATTTCGCAAATATTTAGAATATAGCTAAATATATTCATTATGAAGAATATTTTTTTTTTCACAGTACACATCACAGAAAGGCAAAATACAACACTCTCACTTTATGGTGCTGAAGTAGGATCCCACTCTTTTTCAGTTATGTGAGAATGATAGAAAGTCTGCTAGAAAAGTACCTAAAAGCTTTTGTTTCTTATATCAACTACAGATGTAGAAGAGGTGGGTTTGCCAACTCATTGATATATCACAGTGTCTTGTCTGAAGTTTTATATAGTCTTGTAAGTTTACCTAGTGAGTTATCTTGACTCACTGCACAAAAAAGTTAACACATTCAGTTCTAATGTACCATTGGATGAGCTAAGCCATGTAAAGAGTGCGTAAAGAAATTGGTGTGGAATATTGAATGTGCTGAAGAAGTTAACCCCTTAATGTACCAATATATGCCTGAACATCACATAATGCCTTACCTAAAGGCTTTATGTTATACATTATCGTCATGATGGAGCACAAAAGATGTCCTTGCGCCATCAACAGCAGTAACCTGGCTATGATTCCCACCTGGAATTAGTAAAACCTCTGACTAGAGATAAGCAAATTTTTGAAAAATTTGATTCGGCCTGAATTTTTCACGGCAAATTTCTATTAAAATGGCTATTTCTGGCCTACAGAGAGGCTCAATAGGGGTGTAGAACACTTTGCCTTGTCGTAACACGCATAGGGAGTGTGCTGTGTTAGTGAAATAATACTGTTATTCAGTATGACATGCAGATTACCGGCATCGCTATTAGAATTACTGACAAAGAGCATCTGGATGTGGCAGAAGGGTCGAGAGACCATATAGCATCACAATTGAAGAGATTAAAGAGATATTTTTATGTAGTTTTTATTTTATTTTATTTGAATATTAACATTTTTTTAAATCCTTTTTTGAGGATCCATTATGGTGAGCATCGAGCTGGCGGTCTGCCGCAAGGCGAGCTACCACATGTTCCAGCCCCTGCCTCTCAGAGCCCCCGCCCCCGACTGTCTCACTGTGTGCGGAACTGCAAATGTTTCATTTAATCAGTTATGGTTGTCACGGTGCCGGCTGGCAGGAGGTGGATCCTCTGTGCCAGAGAGGGATTGGCGTGGACCGTGCTAGTGGACCGGTTCTAAGTCACTACTGGTTTTCACCAGAGCCCGCCGCAAAGCGGGATGGTCTTGCTGCGGCGGTAGTGACCAGGTCGTATCCACTAGCAACGGCTCAACCTCTCTGACTGCTGAAGATAGGCGCGGTACAAGGGAGTAGACAGAAGCAAGGTCGGACGTAGCAGAAGGTCGGGGGCAGGCGGCAAGGTTCGTAGTCAGGGTGGATAGCAGAAGTTCTGGTACACAGGCTTTAGACACACAAAACGCTTTCACTAGGCACAAGGGCAACAAGATCCGGCAAGGGAGTGCAAGGGAGGAGCTCAGATATAGCCAGGGAGCAGGTGGGAGCCAATTAAGCTAATTGGGCCAGGCACCAATCATTGGTGCACTGGCCCTTTAAGTCTCAGGGAGCTGGCGCGCGCGCGCCCTAGAGAGCGGAGCCGCGCGCGCCAGCACATGACAGCAGGAGACGGGAACGGGTAAGTGACCTGGGATGCGATTCGCGAGCGGGCGCGTCCCGCTGTGCGAATCGCATCCCCGACGGCCATGACAGTGCAGCGCTTCCGGTCAGCGGGACCGACCGGGGCGCTGCGGAGAGAGAGACGCCGTACGCGCTCCGGGGAGGAGCGGGGACCCGGAGCGCTAGGCGTAACAGTACCCCCCCCCCCTTAGGTCTCCCCTTCTCTTTGTCCGGTAACTGCCTCCCCTGGGATGAGGACACCGGGAAAGGATGGAGGGATTCCTCAACGGCAGGCAGAACAGCAGGAGTAGGAATGGGGAGGGAGGGCAGAGGGCGAGGCCTGGCACGGGGCAGTGTGACACCAGGACGAGGGCCATGAGGAGGCACCGAGGCTTGCCTGACTGGACTGGGAGGGGGGGAGAGGCACTTCTTAAGGCAGGCAGAGTCCATAACGACCTTAGGGAGACCGGATACAGGAGGAACCACAGGGTCACGGCAGGGAGTACTGGGAACCGGTTTAAGGCAGTCCTTGAAGCAAGAGGTACCCCAGCTCTTGATCTCCCCTGTGGACCAATCCAGGGTTGGGGAATGGTGTTGAAGCCAGGGTAGTCCAAGGAGAATTTCGGACGTGCAATTGGAGAGGACAAAAAACTCAATTTTTTCGTGATGATTTCCGATGCACATTAGGAGGGGCTTCGTGCGGTAACGCACGGTGCAATCCAACCTGGCTCCGTTGACCGCGGAAATGTGGAGTGGCTTGACAAGACGGGTCACCGGGATGCGGAATTTATTCACCAAGGACTCCCGAATAAAATTCCCAGAGGCACCAGAGTCCAGGCAGGCCACGGCTGAGAGGGAAGAGCTGGCTGAAGTAGAAATCCGTACAGGCACCGTGAGACGTGGAGAAGCCGACTTAGCATCAAGAGACGCCACACCCACGAGAGCTGGGTGCGAGCGTGCGTTTCCTAGACGTGGAGGACGGATAGGGCAATCCACCAAAAAATGTTCGGTACTGGCACAGTACAGACAAAGATTCTCTTCCTTACGGCGATTCCTCTCTTCCAGGGTCAGGCGAGACCGATCCACTTGCATGGCCTCCTCGGCGGGAGGCCTAGGCGCAGATTGCAATGGAGACTGTGGGAGAGGTGTCCAGAGATCTAAGTCTTTTTCCTGGCGGAGCTCTTGATGCCTCTCAGAAAAACGCATGTCAATGCGAGTGGCTAGATGAATGAGTTCATGCAGGTTAGCAGGAGTTTCTCGTGCGGCCAGAACATCTTTAATGTTGCTGGATAGGCCTTTTTTAAAGGTCGCGCAGAGGGCCTCATTATTCCAGGATAGTTCTGAAGCAAGAGTACGGAATTGTATGGCGTACTTGCCAACGGAAGAATTACCCTGGACCAGGTTCAGCAGGGCAGTCTCAGCAGAAGAGGCTCGGGCAGGTTCCTCAAAGACACTTCGAATTTCCGAGAAGAAGGAGTGTACAGAGGCAGTGACGGGGTCATTGCGGTCCCAGAGCGGTGTGGCCCATGACAGGGCTTTTCCAGACAGAAGGCTGACTACGAAAGCCACCTTAGACCTTTCAGTAGGAAACTGGTCCGACATCATCTCCAAGTGCAGGGAACATTGCGAAAGAAAGCCACGGCAAAACTTAGAGTCCCCATTAAATTTGTCCGGCAAGGACAGGCGGAGGCTAGGAGTGGCCACTCGCTGCGGAAGAGGTGCAGGAGCTGGCGGAGGAGATGGTTGTTGCTGCTGTAGCTGAGACTGAAATTGCTGTTGCTGTGACTGGAGCTGCTGTAGCTGCGACTGGAGTTGCTGTGTCATGGTGGTCAAGTACGACAGCTGGTGCTCTTGTCGGGCTTGCTGGGCGACCAGTGTTGGGAGGTCGGCGACAACTGGCAGAGGAACTTCAGCGGGATCCATGGCCGGATCTACTGTCACGGTGCCGGCTGGCAGGAGGTGGATCCTCTGTGCCAGAGAGGGATTGGCGTGGACCGTGCTAGTGGACCGGTTCTAAGTCACTACTGGTTTTCACCAGAGCCCGCCGCAAAGCGGGATGGTCTTGCTGCGGCGGTAGTGACCAGGTCGTATCCACTAGCAACGGCTCAACCTCTCTGACTGCTGAAGATAGGCGCGGTACAAGGGAGTAGACAGAAGCAAGGTCGGACGTAGCAGAAGGTCGGGGGCAGGCGGCAAGGTTCGTAGTCAGGGTGGATAGCAGAAGTTCTGGTACACAGGCTTTAGACACACAAAACGCTTTCACTAGGCACAAGGGCAACAAGATCCGGCAAGGGAGTGCAAGGGAGGAGCTCAGATATAGCCAGGGAGCAGGTGGGAGCCAATTAAGCTAATTGGGCCAGGCACCAATCATTGGTGCACTGGCCCTTTAAGTCTCAGGGAGCTGGCGTGCGCGCGCCCTAGAGAGCGGAGCCGCGCGCGCCAGCACATGACAGCAGGAGACGGGAACGGGTAAGTGACCTGGGATGCGATTCGCGAGCGGGCGCGTCCCGCTGTGCGAATCGCATCCCCGACGGCCATGACAGTGCAGCGCTCCCGGTCAGCGGGACTGACCGGGGCGCTGCGGAGAGAGAGACGCCGTACGCGCTCCGGGGAGGAGCGGGGACCCGGAGCGCTAGGCGTAACAATGGTTTCATTAGATTCTTGTGGTAATTCCAGAGGTAATATATGACGACGACTAGAGAGGAGTGAATTTTAAAAAAATTTGATTTGTCTGATTAGATTCGCTCACCTCTGTTGAGGACCCAATGGAGGGCAAGTGTGGTGCCAGCAGCCACGGTAATTCCAGCTCCAATAGTGTATAATTGCTGCAGTGTATAATTTTCTGTACTTGTATCTTAAAATCGAGCTAGTGGTCCACTGCGAGGCCAGCTACTGCCTGTCCCAGCTGCTGCCTCTCAGCGCACCCCCATGCTCTGAGTGTCCACTTAAAAAGGGAGGGACTGCAGTACCAGCAACTTGGACAGGAGCACATTCAGCTTCTGTTCCGTTGGATAAGTGGGCGCATAAAGCTAGAAGTGGCTGCAGTGAAAAAGCTTGTACTCGTATCTTAAAATCGAGCTGGCAGTCCCCCGCCAGGCAAGCTACCACCTGTTCCAGCCCTTGCCTCTCAGAGAAAAGATTAAAGATAACAATAGAAAAGATTAAAGATATTTAGTAAAATTTTAATTGAAAATTTTTAGATGGATAAAAAGTTTAATTTAAGGTGCCAACAGCATGAGGAGACTGTATGGTGGCTCAATTACACAGTCTGGAGGTGGCAGCAGCATGAGGAGACCATTATGTGGCAGAATGACACAGCCTGGAATTTGCAGAAGCAAGAGGAGACCATATAGTGGCAGAATGACCCAGCCTTGAGGTGGCAACAGCCTGACGAGACCATAGGGCCTCACAATTGAAAAGATTAAAGATATATTTAAAAATGTAAATTGAAGATTTTAAATAAATAAACATAACAATTTTTTTATGTAATGTGCCAGCAGCATGAGGAGACCATAGGGCCTCACAATTGAAAAGATTAACCCCTTAAGGACATGCGCCGTAAATATACGGCACTGCATAGCATCACTTCGCACACAGCGTACAGGCATTTTCTCCTATTACCCCTTATAAAAATACATTTTTGGGGGAAAAAACAGCATTTTAATAATAAAATATATATATTTTTTTCATTTACACATCCAACTTTAACGAAAAGTCGTCAAACATCTGTGGGGTGTTAAAGCTCACTGGACCCGTTGTTATGTTTTGCTGTTCTGGCATCATAGGAGCTTTCTAAATGTGACATGCCCCCCAAAAACCATTTCAGAAAAACTCACTCTCCAAAATCCCATTGTCACTCCTTCCCTTCTGAGCCCTCTAGTGCACACACAGAGCACTTGACAAACACATATGAGATATTTCCTTACTCGAGAGAAATTGGGTTACAAATTTTAGGGTGATTTTTTTCCTTTTACCCCTTGTAAAAATTCAAAAACTTGGTCTACATGCGAGTGTAAAAAATGAAGATTTTGAATTTTCTCCTTCACTTTGCTGCTATTCCTGTGAAACACCTAAAGGGTTAACACACTTACTGAATGTCATTTTGAATACTTTGAGGGGTGCAGTTTTTATAATGGGGTCATGTATGAGGTATTTCTAATATGAAGGCGCCTCGAATCCCCTTCAAAACTGAACTGGTCCCACTGAAATTCCTATTTTGAAAATTTTGTGAAAAACTGGAAAATTGCTGCTGAACTTTGAAGCCCTCTGATGTCTTCCAAAAGTAAAAACATGTCAACTTTATGATGCAAACATAGTAGACATATTGTATATCTGAATCAATATATATGTATTTGGGATGTCCAATTTTGCTTATAAGCAGAGAGTTTCAAAGTAAAAAAAAAATGCAACATTTTAAAAATTTTCACATTTTACATCAAATTTTGGCATTTTTCACCAAGAAATTATTCAATTATCAACGAAATTTTTACCACTAACATAAGTAAGAAAATGTCACGAAAAAACGATCTCGGAATCAGAATGAAAAGTAAAAACATCTCAGAGTTATTAATGCTTAAAGTAACAGTGGTCAGATGTGCAAAAAATGCCCGGGTCTTTAAGGTGAAAATGGGCTGGGTCCTTAAGGGGTTAAAATTTCATGTGGCCATGTTAACATCCTCCGGATACTTGATGAAAAACTGCCACACCGCAGAGTAGCTGATTTTTCCCCCAACAGTCCGCACTGACTGACTGCTACTGCCGCCGACTCCAGGGACCCCTGTTCCACTACCTCCCGGGCATGTAGGCTGTCGCACAGCACGTGGTCTACCGTGGGAACGTTTGGCTCCAGACTTTCTACTGCTGCCCCCATGCTGATTCCCAACCTCACGGGCAACCTGCCAGCATCTTCTCCTGATGATGATGAAGCCCCTTCTGCACATGGCTCCCAAGTGCAATCGGCTTCATCATTGCACGTCACTGATGTCCTCCTCAGGTTCCTGAACATTGTGTGCTTTAGGAGCCTGAATGCTCCCAACACCACCTACCACACCACTCTCCTCATCACTACTTGCCCGCCTAGCGAAGGAAATGGGGGATGTCTCCTCCACTTCTTGGCTGGGCAGTAACTGCTGACTGTCCTCTAGTAGATTGTCCTGACTAAAAAAAGTGGAGCTGAACCAGCATAGGACAGAGGCAATTGAAGGACAGGGACTGCTCCTGGGCCATGCCAACTGATGGTTGTGTCTGAGGAACCCACCAACTGTTGACTGGGGGTGTCAGATGTCACTTGTGATGACGTAGATGACCGAGTTACCCAGTCAATGACAGCAGATGGGTTACTGGTCGAGACACGACTGCTAGCTGATACCAGGAGCTCAGGCCTCTCGTTGCGACTCCTACTGCCCCTCGCCCCTAGTCTGCTGCGACCTCTGCCTGTGCCTGATGAATTTAGGCCTCTGTCACTCCTCTGTGCATGTCCTGGCATTTCTCTGCCTGACATACTTAGTGCACATATCAGGAGAATACAATATGCTCCACTACGCTTAAAACAATATTTGTCTAGAAAAGCAGCAGGTGTATACTTTTGGCTGGCCTTTCACAGTAACTAAGCCCTTAGGACTATAACAGGAACAAAATGGTACACCACGTAGATGTACGTATGTGGTATGCACTTATGAGGGGAGTACAATATCCTCCACTACGCTTAAAGCAGTATTTGCTTAGAACAGCAGCAGGTGTGTACTTCTGGTTGGCCTTTCACAGTAACTAGGCCCTTAGGACTATAACAGGAACAAAATGGTACACTACGTAGATGTATGTACTTGGTATGCACTTATGATGGGAGTACAATACGCTCCATTATGCTTAAAACAGTATTTGCCTAGAACAGCAGCAGATGTGTACTTTTGGCTGGCCTTTCACAGTAACTATGCCCTTAGGACTATAACAGGAACAAAATGGTACACTACGTAGATGTACATACATGGTATGCACTTATGAGAGGATTACAATACGCTCCAGTACGCTTAAAACAGTATTTGTGTAGAACAGCTGCAGGTGTGCACTTTTGGCTGCCCTTTCACAGTAACTAGGCGCTTAAGACTTTAACAGGAACAAAATGGTACACCACTTATTTACACACAGGTTACACTTAATATAGGACAATATGCTCCGCTACGCAACCTGTATTAGGCACTAATAGCAGATTATTATGGCTTTTAGTGCTCTGCTCACCCTAACTGGCTGTCTACTATTAGCTTTTCAGTTGTTGTACACACCAGTGCTGCAGCACACAGTCCCCAAAATTGCACTCTCTCTGAATCTTCCTCCCTTCCCTATCAGTGCTTCTATGCTGGATTTGGGCTTGGGGTGAATCGCTGCTGTAAAAATGCTTTTCTGTGCAACACACACTGCTCTCTGTCCCTCTCTCTGCAATAGAACGCTGAAGTGACTGGCCGCGAGATGGCTGCTGATTATATAGGGCTGTGACATCACAGGGGTGGCTGGCTGCTGATAGTGGATGTGATAGTGGCTGGCTGCTGATGGTGGATGTGATTCAGGGTCATCCCACCTACCTGTGTTCCTCACTTCCCAGCGTTTCTTGCCCCGTGTCCTGACATGTGGAGCCTCCATCTTAGATGCAATGGAGCCTGGACCGCACTAAATGAAGTTTAACCCCTTAAGGACTCAGCCCATTTTCACCTTAAGGACACAGCCAATTAAAATTTTGCGTTTTTTCCTCCTCGCCTTCTAAAGTTCATAACTCTTTTATATTTTGATTCACAGACATATATGAGGGCTTGTTTTTGGTGCAACCAGTTGCACTTTGTAATGACATCACTCATTTTATCCTAAAATGTATGGTAAACCCCCCCAAAAAAATTGTGTAAGGAAATTTTAACGAAAATCATAACTTTGCAAATTTGGGGGGGTTTCCTTTTTGTGCCGTACACTTTACCGTAAAAATTACAAGTTTTCTTTATTCTCTGGGTCAGTACTAGTAAAATGATACCCACAGTTACTTACGGTATTTATCGGCGTATAACACACATTTTTTGGGCTAAAATTTTTAGCCTAAAGTCTATCTGCGTGTTATATGCCGATAAGCCGCAGTTCAATTATATAAAGCTGGCGCTTTAATTCAATGAACTGCAGCGGCTTTTGCAGATGCAGGGACCTGCCGTCGCTGCTGGCTTCTCTACCCCTGCCTGTCCTGGAGTCTAGAGCCCTGCTGCCGCCGCTTCTCTCCCCCTGCTATCGGCACCGCTGCCCCTTCTCTCCCCCTGGCTATCGGTGCCGCTGCCCCATTGCCAGTGCCGATAGCCAGGGGGAGAAAAGCGGCGCCGGCAATGGGGCAGCGGCGCCGATAGACAGGGGGAGAGAAGGGGCAGCAGCACCCATTGCCGGCGCCGCTGCCCCATTGCCTCCCCCATCCCCGGTTGTATAATTACCTGTTGCCGGGGTCGGGTCCGCGCTGCTTCTGGCCTCCGGTGTGGCGTCCCCTGCGTTGTTGCTATGCGCTGCACGGCGCAATGACGAGTGATCAGTATTATCTGCGATCTTCTGCTCTGGTCTGCTGGAAGGCAGATCAGTGCAGAAGACCCCGGGAGACGGATGGAGGCAGGTGCGGGGACCTCCATCTGCCATCTTGGCTGATCTCATCCCCGTGGCAGTGCCGCACTGCTGCAGATGCCGTGATCTCTATTGATCATGGCACCTAAGGGGTTAGTGGCAGACATCATTTTTATGAAATTTGTAACAAATTCGGATTTTCAGATTCGATTCGCTCATCCCTACCTCTGACCCCTGCTGTCTAACCCCTTAGATGCCACATTCAATAATGACCAGTGCATGTGAGTAGTTTTGCCTATTGACACCCCACCAATGACTGTCCATAGCAATAAGGGGCGTGATAAGGGACACATATGTGCCAAAGGTAGAACTCTATTAGGCCATGTAGTACTCCAGTGATCATACAGATGAATGCAGCTTCAAGTCTTATAGTTGGACTGAAAAAAGGTGAAGTAACGTTTAGTAAAGCTTAGTCATAAAAACTGACCTATTTTTTTATTTAAAAAAATATTTGTTTAAAAAACAGTAAACTATAAAAAAAAAACACATATAGAGCATTGCTGCGGACATAACAACCCATAGAGTAATGTTCACTGTTTTTCCTATTTCTGCTGCAGATTCGCTCAAAAATCCACAATGGATTTACATAGCTAAGTGGATTAACCCTACATTCTTTGGCTTTACTGATCACACAAATGGTGACTTCTCTAGCTTTTCTATTCCCAAACTAAGCTTTAGCTGTTTACAGTGATCACTGGTGCTCATATCCATAGCTATTTTGACCATTCATGATAGCAGTCATTTTTGGCTATATACAATATAATAAGTCAGCTAAAATACAGTAGATCATCTGTTATGTGTGCGTCAAGCTATTGGTATACCGATCATGAAGATAAATGCACGCTTTCATCTGACTGACATTATGCTGTAATGCTTAACAGTTATCAATCTTTACTACTATGCCTTTGCATAAAAGACTCTTATGTGCATTGTGCTCAATGTATGTGTTGGAAAAGATACAAAAGATTACACCAAGGTCTGGTAACTTCAGAAATCATGCTCACAACAGTTATAGATTACATTGATTGAACCCATATAAAGCAACTACTGAATAAGAACATAAAACCAGCGAAGTGGCATGACATCAGTTTCAGAAAATCACAAACATTTGTCTGTGAAACCAGGGAACAATATTTCAGAGAATTACTTAACCTCACGCAAAGTACAGTGAATTCCCTATGGAACAGCAGTCTTGTGCTGGAATAAGAAGACAGATGATAAACAGTGCAGAGGTCAATCGAGCCTTAGGCAAAAGGCTCATGCAGATTTGTTAACTCTGAATAATGCATTCTGAAGTGTGCCATTTGCCTAAACACACGGTGGAACCGTCTATTTAGTTCTATAAGCTGATCAATATTCAAGTAAATGTCACCAAATATTAGCATAAATGGAAACCAGATTCTGTTTCAAATCCTTGAATCTCCATTAAGGACCATATTTTTTAACTACAAATATATCACAAAATATGAGTATACTACATGCTTGTCTCAACTACCATTATTCAGAGAAACCCAAAGAACTCCCCCTTTATGCATCACTTTGTCATGAATACTTTTCTGTATTAAAGCATAGTTAGATTTTCAGTGTATGGACCCCCAAGAATACAAATATCATCACTGCACAACCTCTGTCTGAAAAGTCATCTACAGAACTGCAGTCAACTGTCAGTCTATATAGCTAGTCTTAGGGGTGTTTGTAAAACTGCAGCCCTTATACCTACCTTGTACTAAAGAACATAGATCGATGACATGCTAAAGGGAACCTCTCATCACTTTCATGTTGCTAAAACCACAACTCATTTGAATGGTCCCCGATGACTTCCCCCTTGACCACCAGCCTTGATTGATAGATCTATCCCTGTTTGGTTATAGGAAGAGATCTCTCAATCAAGGCCGGTAGGGCACACAGAACCCACCAGGGACCAGCCTGATAACTTGTGGTCCAGGCAGAATGAGAGTTTGCCTTTAAACCAATGTTAGTGACTGTTGTTCTTTTAAATAAACCAAGAGTTTAAAGACAACCCATTCCCAAGAATAAAGCTTTGCATACAAACATCTGATCACAAGTCTAGCTTCTCATAGCAACCCTCTCCCCCCCGCCCCCCCCCCCCCCCCCCCAGCAAACAGTCAATTTTGCTGGGTAAACCTGTAATTGCCTATAAGTGAATTGTAGACAATTTAAACACATGGTAAATTGGGTCACTCTTATCTATGATGTCAATATGGCATAGGGACAGGGGTTGTCTTTATGAGGCAAGGTTTTTAATAGAACTCCTTTATAAGGACTATTATTTTTAATCCAATAAGTATTTTATTTTCTAGCATTGCTAAAGTAATTGGGTTACCCACAAGTTGTGCAACCAATGCAGCTGTGCAGGGCCCGAGCAGATGAGGAGGGCAATCAATAAGATTGGCTATTAGGTACTAATTTAGCAAGTTTCATGGCTTGTCTTACCTAAAGTAGTGGGCTCCTAGAGATCAACAAGGTAGGTGCCCTATGATGAGCTACTGGAGAACAAGATGCCCATATACTGTTCTTTCACATGGGCCCTTTGCTGTCTTCACGGAATTAAACACAATGATGGACATAATGGACTTATTTTCAACACCTTTGAAAATGAATGTAAGGATCTTTAAACATGCACAGCAGAATGAAATATCTGTCATAAAGGTCATTAACAAGTAAAATGCAGAGAACAGGACACCGAGCAGACGTACACATTCCAGTCGTGTGTGAAAACACTTTAAGAGAAAAAACAGATGCTTACACATATTTATTGACCTTTGAAATCAAAAGTGACTAATACACTATGGCACACTACTGCCCCATGTGGATATACATACATATGCTATACAATACTATTAAAACCTATTACCTAACACTTGCATCATATAAATGGAAGCATAATTAAAGAATAACATGTATGGCGTGCCCACGGATATGAATGGTTTTCTTATCTAACAAGTCATATTGTTGCATGATTGAACCCATATTAACCAACCCTCACGGCAGGGAATATTAATGAAAATGACCTGACATTGTAACTAAATGCAGAATCTAAACACCCCTCAGGTGCTAGGAAAGTAGCAGGAGGTATTCTTTTAATCATGTAATAAAATTTACCATGGTGTCAAGTTACTATCCACCCCATTTCCCTAGAAATGAGCTACTTCTTGAGTTCCTTACTTTGAATTCATCCCGAGGGGATACTAACACCACAAACTTTAATACTTTTCATATTTCAGGATTGTATTTCCGTTTCGCCTTGGACTAGGCTCACTACTTGGCCGTGTTGCTTTGTTGGGCAGATAGACTGAAAGTACATTTGAGCATCCAGAACATATTTTATGTCTTTGGCTGTGAAAAAACTTAGAGGCTGGCTCCAGGTTATAAACTGCCACTGTATTCCAAAAATAGCTTACTCAGGAAATAATAAGATTTCCACTGAAAGAAAAATACTTTGGGGTTCCAAATGAAGTAGTTTAATAACTGGTTACTGGCTCTCTAATACTGGTGTAAATTTACAATTAATTTTAAAAAAAAGAAAGCTGTGTTACATTTATCCAAAACAACAAGGAAATTGGTATAAGGCAGATAAAATATCCGCTAAATCTATAACTTTTATTTACACTCTTGGTCTGTTTTCTTTCTAGTTGGCTTTGCTCTAGTGTTTTACACAGGGGCATCACAGTCATGTATGAAGAGTATGAAAGTCATAACAGAAATCTTACTGTACTTTCCCTAATACTCTGGAAAATCCCCCAATTCAGACTCCAATAAAAGAAGACACCATATGGAAAAATAATTTTGGGGTTTAACATACATTTTTACTAATTTAAGGAAATGTTTATTTTACTTGATCAATGTCAACTAGAGGCAAAAAATATTTGGAATTTCAGAGAAATAAATGATCACACTGACAAAGGAGTCCTCAGCAAAAAAATGTGGCTTATCTCTAATGGAAACACAGTCTGAGCCAGGCAACCCCTTTGAAAGAGACCTGTGTACGGTATACATCCCATTTTCAAAATATATTCATATATATATATATATATATATATATATATATATATATATATATAATGCAAGTTGTGGAGTACGCTTCCCACTGAACATCCAAATGGCTCACCTGTGCCACGGATCATCCGGTTCCGCCCTCGGCCCACAATCCAATTGAGAAAAGAAGAAGGTCCGGCACTTCAGGTGAAGGATCAAAACCAGCTTTCCTTTATTCAAAACCTTGACACAGTTCACATACAGAACAACATCTGACACGTTTCGCCCACGTTGAGGCTTAATCGTGGGTGAAACGCGTCAGTTGTTGTACTGTATGTGGACTGTGTCAAGGTTTTGAATAAAGGAAAGCTGGTTTTAATCCTTCACCTGAAGTGCCGGACCTTCTTCTTTTCTCAATATATATATATATATATATATATATATATATATATATAGCAACAGGAGAATACAGCAGCACACTGCTAGCACAAAGATATAGATAAGACATGAGTATATAGATACAACATGAGAAGCTATTCAGCTCATGTTGGATCTATATACTCATGTTTTATCTATATCTTTGTGCTAGCAGTGTGCTGCTGTATTCTCCTGTTGCTGTATATTTGCCCAGCAGCCTGCACCTGTAAGCCAGGTCTGTATAATAGTTTGGAATCAATAGTGCTGGCCAACTTATTCTTTGTTAGTATTACACATATGGGGGAGTGGCTACCTCCATGTTGGTTCTTGCAACCCACCCACCTCTATCAGGTGTATATAAGGTGATTTGGATGTTCCAGATCCTGCAATGCCTGCTGATCTATTCACACAGAGGCATATTCATAGTGTAGGGTCCGTCCCAATGAGATCACCTTACCGTGGTGAGATGGTCCAAGCTATTTGGCCGCCAAAATGCAAGCTAAGTATCTCACTATTTCATTACTGCACCAGAGCTGTATAGCTTCTCATGTTGTATCTATATACTCATGTTTTATCTATATCTTTGTGCTAACAGTGTGCTGCTGTATTCTCCTGTTGCTGTATATTTAGCCCAGGTCCGTATAATAGTTTGGAATCAATAGTGCTGGACAACGTATTCTTTGTTTATATATATATATATATATATATATATATATATATATTGTTACGCCGAGCGCTCCGGGTCCCCGCTCCTCCCCGGAGCGCTCGCAGCATCCTCTCATTCGCAGCGCCCCGGTCAGACCTGCTGACCGGGTGCGCTGCAATATCTCTCCCAGCCGGGATGCGATTCGCGACGCAGGAGGCGCCCGCTCGCGATGCGCATCCCGGCTCCCGTACCTGACCCGTTCCCCATCTGTCTTGTCCCGGCGCGCGCGGCCCCTTAGGGCGCGCGCGCGCCGGGTCTCTGCAATTTAAAGGGCCACTGCGCCACTGATTGGCGCAGCAGGCCTAATCAGCCTAACCCTCTCTGGCACAGAGGATCCACCTCCAGCCAGCCGAATCGTGACAGTAGATCCGGCCATGGATCCCGCTGAAGTCCCACTGCCAGTTGTCGCCGACCTCACCACGGTGGTCGCCCAGCAGTCGCAACAGATAGCGCAACAAGGCCACCAGCTGTCTCAACTGACCGTGATGCTACAGCAGCTATTACCACAGCTTCAGCAACAATCTCCTCCGCCAGCTCCTGCACCTCCTCCGCAGCGAGTGGCCGCTTCCAGCCTACGATTATCCTTGCCGGATAAATTTGATGGGGACTCTAAGTTTTGCCGTGGCTTTCTTTCGCAATGTTCCCTGCACTTGGAGATGATGTCGGACCAGTTTCCTACTGAAAGGTCTAAGGTGGCTTTTGTAGTCAGCCTTCTGTCTGGGAAAGCTCTGTCATGGGCCACACCGCTCTGGGACCGCAATGACCCTGTCACTGCCTCTGTACACTCCTTCTTCACGGAGATTCGAAGTGTCTTTGAGGAACCTGCCCGAGCCTCTTCTGCTGAGACTGCCCTGCTGAACCTGGTCCAGGGTAATTCTTCTGTTGGCGAGTACGCCATCCAATTCCGTACTCTTGCCTCCGAATTATCCTGGAATAACGAGGCCCTCTGCGCGACCTTTAAAAAAGGCCTATCCAGTAACATTAAAGATGTGCTGGCCGCACGAGAAATTCCTGCTAACCTGCATGAACTTATTCATCTTGCCACCCGCATTGACATGCGTTTTTCCGAAAGGCGTCAGGAGCTCCGCCAGGATATGGACTTTGTTCGCACGAGGCGGTTTCTCTCCCCGGCTCCTCTCTCCTCTGGTCCTCTGCAATCCGTTCCTGTGCCTCCCGCCGTGGAGGCTATGCAAGTTGACCGGTCTCGCTTGACACCTCAAGAGAGGACACGACGCCGCATGGAGAATCTTTGCCTGTACTGTGCCGGTACCGAACACTTCTTGAAGGATTGTCCTATCCGTCCTCCCCGCCTGGAAAGACGTACGCTGACTCCGCACAAAGATGAGACAGTTCTTGATGTGAACTCTGCTTCTCCACGCGTTACTGTGCCTGTGCGGATATCTTCTTCTACCTTCTCCTTCTCTGCTATGGCCTTCTTGGATTCCGGATCTGCTGGAAATTTTATTTTGGCCTCTCTCATCAACAGGTTCAACATCCCGGTGACCAGTCTCGCCAGACCCCTCTACATCAATTCTGTTAACAATGAAAGATTGGACTGTACCGTGCGTTACCGCATGGAACCTCTCCTAATGTGCATCGGACCCCATCACGAAAAAATTGAATTTTTGGTCCTCTCCAACTGCACTTCAGAAATTCTTCTTGGATTACCGTGGCTTCAACGCCATTCCCCAACCCTTGATTGGTCCACAGGAGAGATCAAGAACTGGGGTACTTCTTGTTACAGGGACTGTCTTAAACCGGTTCCCAGTACTCACAGTAGTGACCCTGTGATTCCCCCGGTATCTGGTCTTCCTAAGGCTTATATGGACTATGCTGATGTTTTTTGCAAAAAGCAAGCAGAGACTTTACCTCCTCACAGGCCTTATGACTGTCCTATTGACCTCCTCCCGGGTACTACTCCACCCCGGGGCAGAATCTATCCTCTGTTTGCTCCAGAGACTCAAGCCATGTCGGAGTACATCCAGGAGAATTTTAAAAAGGGGTTTATCCGCAAGTCCTCCTCTCCTGCTGGAGCTGGATTTTTTTTTGTTTCCAAAAAAGATGGCTCCCTACGCCCTTGCATTGATTACCGCGGACTTAATAAAATCACGGTAAAAAAACGCTACCCCTTACCTCTTATCTCGGAACGCTTTGATCGCCTACAAGGCGCCCACATCTTTACCAAACTGGACTTAAGAGGTGCTTATAATCTCATCCGCATCAGGGAGGGGGACGAATGGAAGACTGCATTTAACACCAGAGATGGACACTTTGAGTATCTGGTCATGCCCTTTGGCCTGTGCAACGCCCCTGCCGTCTTCCAAGACTTTGTTAATGAAATTTTTCGTGATCTCCTATATACCTGTGTTGTGGTTTATCTGGACGATATTCTGATTTTTTCTGCCAACTTAGAAGAACACCGCCAGCATGTCCGCATGGTTCTTCAGAGACTTCGGGACAATCAACTTTATGCCAAAATGGAGAAATGTCTCTTTGAATATCAATCTCTTCCTTTCCTAGGATACTTGGTCTCTGGCCAGGGACTACAAATGGACCCAGATAAACTATCTGCCGTGTTAGATTGGCCACGCCCCTCCGGACTCCGTGCTATCCAACGTTTTTTGGGGTTCGCCAATTATTACAGACAATTCATTCCACACTTCTCCACTATTGTGGCCCCTATCGTGGCTTTAACCAAGAAAAATGCCAATCCTAAGTCCTGGTCTCCCCAAGCGGAAGACGCATTTAAACATCTCAAGTCTGCCTTTTCTTCTGCTCCCGTGCTCTCCAGACCTGACCCATCTAAACCCTTTCTATTGGAGGTAGATGCATCCTCTGTGGGAGCTGGAGCTGTCCTTCTACAAAAAAAATTCTTCCGGGCATGCTGTTACTTGTGGGTTTTTTTCTAGGACCTTCTCTCCGGCGGAGAAAAACTACTCCATTGGTGATCGAGAACTACTGGCCATTAAATTGGCGCATGAGTTTTTGAATTTGAAAAAAAATAAAATTGGCGCTTGAGGAATGGAGGCACCTGCTGGAGGGATCAAAATATCCAGTTATTATATACACTGATCACAAGAATCTCTCCTATCTCCAGTCTGCCCAACGACTGAACCCTCGCCAGGCTAGGTGGTCGTTGTTCTTTGCCCGTTTTAACTTTGAAATCCATTTTCGCCCTGCTGACAAGAACATTAGGGCCGATGCTCTCTCTCGTTCTTCTGATGCCTCTGAAGTAGAGGTCTCTCCGCAACACATCATTCCTCCGGACTGTCTGATCTCCACTTCTCCAGCTTCCATCAGGCAAACTCCTCCAGGGAAGACCTTCGTTTCTCCACGCCAGCGTCTCGGGATTCTCAAATGGGGACACTCCTCCCACCTCGCAGGCCATGCGGGCATCAAAAAATCCTTGCAACTCATCTCTCGATTTTATTGGTGGCCGACTCTGGAGACTGATGTTGTTGATTTCGTGCGGGCCTGTACTGTCTGTGCCCGGGATAAGACTCCTCGCCAGAAGCCTGCTGGTCTCCTTCATCCTCTGCCTGTTCCTGAACAGCCTTGGTCACAGATTGGTATGGACTTTATTACGGACTTGCCCTCATCCCGTGGCAACACAGTTGTTTGGGTGGTCGTTGATCGATTTTCCAAGATGGCACATTTTATTCCTCTTCCTGGTCTTCCTTCAGCGCCTCAGTTGGCAAAGCAATTCTTTGTACACATTTTTCGCCTTCACGGTTTGCCCACGCATATCGTCTCGGATAGAGGCGTCCAATTTGTGTCTAAATTCTGGAGGGCCCTCTGTAAACAGCTCAAGATCAAATTAAACTTCTCTTCTTCTTATCATCCCCAATCCAATGGGCAGGTAGAAAGAATTAATCAGGTCCTGGGTGACTATTTAGGGCATTTTGTTTCCTCCCGCCAGGACGACTGGGCAGATCTTCTACCATGGGCCGAATTCTCATACAACTTCAGAGTCTCCGAATCTTCTGCTAAATCCCCATTTTTCGTGGTGTACGGCCGTCACCCTCTTCCTCCCCTCCCTACTCCCTTGCCCTCTGGTTTGCCCGCTGTGGATGAAGTGACTCGTGATCTTTCCACCATATGGAAAGAAACCCAAAATTCTCTTTTACAGGCTTCATCCCGGATGAAAAAATTTGAAGATAAAAAAAGAACAACTCCCCCCATTTTTGCTCCCGGAGACAAGGTATGGCTCTCCGCTAAATATGTCCGCTTTCGTGTCCCCAGTTACAAACTGGGACCACGCTATCTTGGTCCTTTCAAAATCTTGTGCCAGATTAACCCTGTCTCTTACAAACTCCTTCTTCCTCCTTCTCTCCGTATTCCCAATGCCTTCCATGTCTCTCTCCTTAAACCACTCATCCTTAACTGTTTCTCTCCCAAAGTTGTTTCTCCCACTCCTGTTTCCGGTTCATCTGACGTCTTCTTTGTGAAGGAGATTCTGGCCTCCAAGACTGTCAGAGGTAAAATATTTTTTTTGGTAGATTGGGAAAACTGTGGCCCAGAGGAGAGATCCTGGGAACCTGAGGACAACATCCTAGACAAAAGTCTCATCCTCAGGTTCTCAGGCTCCAAGAGGAGGGGGAGACCCAAGGGGGGGGGTACTGTTACGCCGAGCGCTCCGGGTCCCCACTCCTCCCGGGAGCGCTTGCAGCATCCTCTCATTCGCAACGCCCCGGTCAGACCTGCTGACCGGGTGCGCTGCAATATCTCTCCCAGCCGGGATGCGATTCGCGACGCAGGAGGCGCCCGCTCGCGATGCGCATCCCGGCTCCCGTACCTGACCCGTTCCCCGTCTGTCTTGTCCCGGCGCGCGCGGCCTTGCTCCTTAGGGCGCGCGCGCGCCGGGTCTCTGCAATTTAAAGGGCCACTGCGCCACTGATTGGCGCAGCAGGCCTAATCAGTATGTTCACCTGTGCACTCCCCACTTATACCTCACTTCCCCTGCACTCCCTCGCCGGATCTTGTTGCCATTGTGCCAGTGAAAGCGTTCCCTTGTGTGTTCCTAGCCGGTGTTCCAGACCTCCTGCCGTTGCCCCTGACTACGATCCTTGCTGCCTGCCCTGACCTTCTGCTACGTCCGACCTTGCTCTTGTCTACTCCCTTGTACCGCGCCTATCTTCAGCAGTCAGAGAGGTTGAGCCATTGCTGGTGGACACGACCTGGTTGCTACCGCCGCTGCAAGACCATCCCGCTTTGCGGCGGGCTCTGGTGACTACCAGTAGCAACTTAGAACCAGTCCACCAACACGGTCCACGCCAATCCCTCTCTGGCACAGAGGATCCACCAGCCGAATTGTGACATATATATATATATATATATATATATATATATATATATATATATACGTTTTAGTGCAAAATCTGATGTATATAAGTTGTATAACATATATTTTAGATGCTTTTACGACTTGTCCAACAATGGGCGTAGCTTACTGCAAAAGGTACAATGCTTTTATTCATTATGGTTGGTAAATGATTCTGGTATAAAGTAAGCCAACTAATCTTTGGTATTAACTTAGACTAAACAGTCTAAAGATACTCCAGCATTAGTAAATTGTGTTACATCCCCCAAAAATATCTGTTAGCCAGTGAATCCCTAGCAACTAATCTGTCATAAAATATTGTCAAAACATAAATTGCTGACTGGAGAGACGAGAATTAGCAACTTGTTGGCAGGTAAGTCAAACCGTATCCATCTTAATATGTAAATTCTTTCTAGTATTGCATACAACTGGAAAACATATTTACATGCTAAGTAAATAGATTAGTTGTCCTCATAGCCCTCAAGCACGGCTGTAAGAGTCATGTCAGAGATAATATGACTAATTGGTCCTCCAGGAGGAAAGATCTTCTATAGAACAGATAAGATTGGTGGGTTGATCAGGAGTTAAGATTCCCTCTAGAACTGACAGTATTTTGGGTTGATCAGGGGTTCAGTAAAGTGGTCCGCCCTGGCCATGGTGCACATGGAGTGGGGAGGTCCAGTAACGCAGAACGGTAAGAAGATCATGGCATTCCCATATGGGTGGAAATCAATGTAGATTATCCTATCCCAGTAGCAGGACAATGGCCCTTATTTACTAAGAGTGGAGTGTAGGTTTCTTTGTGGGTTTTAATTCCCCACAATTTATTTTCCCTGGTATTTACTAAGCTTTCCCTACAGTTTCCACTCTCCCTACACTTTGCTTTTTTTTTTTACACATGCTCTAACCTATAGGGTTTTCCTCAGCTGAAATCCACCACATTTTCTGTGGAAACTTTAGTAAATGTGTTGGGATTTTGTGAAAATGTCGGGAACATGCCCCTTTTCTGTGACCACGCCATTTTTCCAGACAGCCACGCCCCTTTTCGGGGTTTTCTTAGCAAAATGGAGAGTTAGTTGGGTTTTTTCATTTCTTGCGCAATTTCAGGCGCAGACAGAATTTCAGGTGCAAATTCAGGCGCAGACAGAATTTCAGGCGCAATGCGCCTGAAACTGGCGCACAACCCGACAAAACATGTCGGGTTTGCAATAGTAAATGAGGGCCGATGAGTTGGAATCTATTCTAAAAAGAAGAGGCTGTTGTTTTCTCTGAGATATGCAGTCGGTTATTCCACGGACCTCAACATAGTATGTCGTCACTATTGCAATCTTCTGCCAAGTTTCTAGAACATTTTAGAAAATAGGGGAATGATGCCAATGGGCACCCTTTGGTGTTACAACCTGTTCTATTTGGCGCCCCTACGTGTATCTAATTTCTTCTTAAAGTCAGCATCTATAACTACACTTACTGGAAAGAGCATACATGTGTTACGATTTACTCTGAAACTCTGGACTAGGGTGAAAATCCAAGACCACATTGAATTTTTTGAAAGAAAAATAAGACATTTGTGGTTACAAATGATCTATGAAAAAAACTGAAATAGCTTCTAATAAAAGGTATCATAAGCTATAAATAATTCAGAAAAAAAAATAGGCTAACAAGCAGAGTTATGCATAAGCAAATGTGAGGCAAATATGAAAATGTGCCAAGTAATAAAATAATATTTTATTATGTATTGTATGCTTTTTGTAACTTAAAATTCCATATTATACATTTTAATATGCAACAAATAAATTTACTGTATAAAAATAGGTTACAGAACTAAAGTTATCTAGCACACAAAATTTGCTTTATATACAATATGGGTGTTAACAGATATACCCAATAACCATTAGTAATCTACCGAGATTTGATCCAATTGCAGTCTAATTCTATTTCCCCCAGTCTTCATAGAAAGTGAAATGGAGTTTTTGTATTATATATTTACTATGTCATTCCAGGACAAAAAACAATATATGATCTATACACATTTCTACAGCCCTGCAGGTATAAGCAATGTTGTGTGGTTACTCTCTTTGTTGTGTTGGGCTAGTGACAACAGTTCTACGAATTACACTTACATGTTCATCTAGAATAGTTCTTAGGGTGCATTCACACTGAGGAATTCACAAGGAATAATTTCGGTCAGGAAATTGTTGCCTTCTGTCATTTTATCCATCAAGCGAAATTCAAGCGGAATTCGAGAAGAATTTCCATGCGGAAATGAAGAGGAATGAAGGAGGAAGCTATTTAATCTACTTTTCTGAATTCCGCATAAATTCCGCTCAAATTCTGCTTATAAAACGATGTAGGGCAGAATTTTTTTTACCATTGACTTCTATTGGATTCTGCACGCGGATTCCGCTTGAAGAATGAACATGTTCTTTCTTCAAGCGGAAAGGATTTCAGCGTCGGAATTCTGCTAGCAGAATTTCCGCAGTGTGAACATGACAGTAGAAAAAACCTTAAAGTCAATGGGGGGTATGTATGAAGGATTTTACCCAGTTTTTTTTTACTGTGATTTGTCTCAAATTTCCTTTTATGTCACTTTTTGCGACAAACAATTGTGCCAAATGGCTTAGAACAAAATCACTGATTTCACTTTGTTAGTCGTGATTTCAGTTACAATCATTCTTTGATCTGGAATTCATTAATTGCGACTTTTTGATTTGGCGCAAGTTTAGGCGCAAATACCTTCATTTAGGAGCAAATCTACACCATGAATAAATTGACAGAGAAAATAGCTACCAAAATTAGAATGTCCCCAAGTCAGATTTACTGCCTGGAATTCTGCGCCTTTTGTAGGGCTACATTTGTTGCAAAATTAGAAACTTGCGTACGACAATTGATAATTTTGGCGCAAATATGCTCCATTTGACGCAAAAAAACATACATAAAATCACACATTGCTACACCATTATTGATACATACCACCCAATGGGCAGAGGAGATGTACATTAAGTTGGAGATGAGAGTTCAAGAGGAATTACTTGAATAAATTCCTCTTAAATTACTCAGTGTGAACGCATCCTTAGAGTACTAAATTGCAAATCTAGTATATGCAAAGATAAAGAAACACGATAAATAACGGAGCTTAACGGTGTATTCCCATCTGAAACCTTTATGGTGTATCCACAGGATATGCCATAAATGTCTGCAATGCCATAAACTTTTGGCCTAGTCATGGTGGTGGATTCCAAAAACAGCCAAATGGGCTGTTTTATGCTATTTTCATAACTCCTACAAAAGTTAATGGCAGCTGTGAAAGAGCAGCACTGTAAGCTCTGCTGTACCGAAAACTCAGTATAGTTTAACTTTGCTGCTAAAACATTGCCTATCCCCTTTGCTGCAGTCAGCACAGCAGGCATTTATATTTAGAAATAAACAGCTAAGGTGTAGTTTACATCTGTGTTGGGGACTCTGTCCTGAACCTCCAGCACAGAGTCTGCTCTCGGCCAGAAAACTGAGCCAGACGGTCAAATTCACAATGGACACCGACAGACCCCATTGACTTTAGGGGTCCATTTGGTTTCCGTCTGGTGTCTATTTATTTAGACGGATTGGACCGGACAAAAAAAATAATGGTTTCAGTGTTTTTTTCTTCCGGCTCAGGTCCCGATAACTAAACAGTTTCTCTGACAGGGCTCCCCAAACGGAGCTCCAATGCAGATGTGAACATAGCCTAAGTTGTATCTGACAAAGTAGTAACAGTGGACATGTCATTAATGTTTGAGATGGAATAGCCCTTTAATTGCCATTCAGATATATGGGAAAGGTAGAAGGCAATATGAGCCCTAGAAACTGTTAAATAAAATACGGTACTCAATACTCAAACTTAATTATGTACATATCTGTACACTGATAAGCTACATTAAACCACCAGCCTAATATTGCTTTGTAGGTTCCATGATGCTGCCTAAGAGGTCCAATCCACAGAAGCATGTACTCCATAAAACCTCTAAAAGTGTCCTGTGGTACCTGGCATAAAGACATTAGCAGCAGATCCCTTAGGTCCTTTAAGTTGTGTGGTGGAGCTGTCATGGTTAACACCTAGTCGAATTTGGAAGCCAAGTCAAAAACTTTATCTCTTTGTTTTGTTTATTAAATTTGAAATTATTTTTGGAATAACACATTGCCAAAAAGATGTATACTTCATTTGCTTGGGTAGGTGATATGTGTCAAAATAAAATTCTCATGAATACCAAAAATCAAGATATCTCAAATGAACATTGCTTAGGCATCTTACTGCTTATAATTACTCCACTAGCTTGCCTTCTCTCCATAGTACCTACTAATACTATCTCTTCCCAAGTTATGTGACTCACACCTGGCCATTCACATAATGTAAAGGAAAGTATGATTTATTAGATCAGATCCCATTCATGGTCCATGATCTAATTCTGATGCTCATATGACTAATATAGATGTCTTTCGCAGAGGACAGCATGGGTACTCTGAGTAGTTTGTGGCTATGCAGTTCCATATGCAGCAAGCAGTGATGTACTATGTGTTCGGACATGTCTCCATCATAGCCACCATAATGTTTTCAGCAATTTTATGCTACAGTAGCTCTTCTGCAGGATTGGACCTGACAGGTTAGCCTTTACTCCCCAAGCACCTCAATGAGCCTAAGAACCATTGCACTATCCAGTGCATACTGTGAACTCTAGACCCACAAGATCTGCTGTTTTAGAGACTCTCTCCTACAGTCATCTATCCATCACCATTTGGCCTGTCAAAATCCCTTAGGTCCTTACAATTGACCATTTATACTACTTCCAGCACATCAACATGGAGAACTGACTGTTTACTTGATACATGATATATCCTACCTATTGACAGGAGCCACTGTCACGAGAATCAATGTTATGCACTTCATCTATCTGGTTTTAATGTTATTGCTAATGGTATATAGTGATGGTATATACTTCTGATATATTCAGAAATGTAAGAATGTTAATAAGCAAAAAGAAAGAATATTACTTATTACTAACACTTCAGCCATTGTCCTTTATGAATAGCCAATAATTCTAAAGGTAATTTCAAATTATAAAGGTTTTAATAAACAGTGGTATGTAGAGTGCATAAGAATATTGTATAAAAATACAAAAAAGGAGCTTAATTTATGGGTCCATTCACATAATAGTTTTTTCCTTTTTCATAAAAATCTAATTATTTGATAAGACCATGAAGTTGGAATGGACCTTAAACTGTGACAGCCCTAGTGAACCCCCTGCAGTTAGTTAATATAAACAGTTATAATTCAGCTCATGTTATAGAAGTAATGCATATGTAAACATTACATAAAGTTTAGAGATATCAGGCTAATTTAAAAATGAACTCAGGCAAGCCGCTCTGCTCTGTAATTCAATTACTTCTAATAATATTGTACTGATAGCAAAAATATTTACAAAGTGAATTTCATAGGAAGAGTTAAAGATCGGTCTACACTGGTGCCATGGCTTTGGTTTTGAATCCTTAAAAGGTATAAGGAATCCATTACAGTCTGTTTAGGAGATCTGTTTATAATGGATCCATTACATTAGGATTCTATAGGAATCTGATAAAAGAGAATTATAGAAGTATAAACAAAGCCTGACAGTAATGAAACACTATGTACCTGCCTATTTCTTAATCCAACCTCAAAACTTTGTAGACTGCATAACCATTATGAAGGTCAATGTAATTTCCTTGTGAAGTATAAAGCCACAAGATCAGTCTTCTGTGGCCGGTTCTTCAGGTATGGACTTCTGACTGCTGGTAGGTAAATTCTTGGGTTTACTGTTTGCACAGCAGAAGGAGCTCAGGGATCTAATTTGCAAACTGATTTTGTAGTTTATTAGCATTAGCAAGTATGGGTTAATGCTGGAGTATCCAGAAAACATCACAACAAGTAGGGTTGAGATTAGATACCACGACCATATGTACTTTAAGAACAAGACAAGGACAAAGTGGGCAACCCACAGAGCAGTAATAAGGAACATTAACAGTACTATCACTTTGGATGCCCGTAGGACCTCAGTCTCTGAAGGGTCATGCCCAATCCAGATATTGCCATAAGTTGCTTTCTTTTGCTCACAAAATAGAATAAGTATACGTAAACTGACTAGAATTAAAAGCGCTAGCGGGATTAGATCAGTGAGGACCATGAAGATCTGATGATAATAAAGTTCAACTGCAGTATTTGGAAAATTAAGGGTACATTCTTCATAAAGGAAGCTGTGGGAGAAGGGGTAAGTAGTATTAAGGCGAAGCTGTCGTGCTTCATTTTGCATATGATTTCCAAAGAGTAGGTAAGGGCAGCAAACTGCGATTCCTGTGACCCACAAGACAAACACAGCAATGAGATGATGCTTGCGCCATTTGCCATTAGGAGGTGTCCTCAGCGGATGGACAACTCTTCTGAGCTTCACACAGTAGAATACAGCCAAGTAAAAGGTAAACCAAATCTCCAGCTTAGTAGTTAAGGATGCTGTAAACAATCCAAATTTGCAGACATGAGAATTAGGGACCAATCCAGCATTGAAAATAATATTCATAGCATTGATCACAATATTCTTTACTACGTGAGCAAATGCAAGGCTGAAAATTAGGGCAAATGAAGTTGGCAGACGTCTTGTAATGCACTTCCATGTGCAATAAATCAATATGGTATTTCCCAATAAACTGACAAATATCAGGATACAACAGGCAATAATTTCAATGACACTTGATGAAAGCCTCATTTTCAGCATCGGGCGAGTGACCTAAGAGATCCTGTCACTTCTTCGGTGAGAACAGACCCATGAAAGAATCTATATCTGTGCCCAGGAACAAGAAAATCATCTCTGTAACATCTGAATAGGAGCAAGACTTTAGAAGCAGAAAGCCTGAGCTCTGTGTCTACTGCAAGGCAGAGAAATGTGCAGTAACATTTGGGCTATGTGGCAATACCATGGGATTGAGCAATGGAAGAGAAAAACACAGATATAACTGGTAATTAAATCTCTGAGAAACCTGGTAACAGAAGGGCAACATATAATCATTTCTCCTGGGATTTCTAGTGCAATACATAATCTACTACATTGCATGAGAAAGAAATGGTTACATTGTTTTTATTATGATAATCAGAAAGACTTATCTCTTACACAATCTGCTGTAATTAAATATTCTTCACTATGATTCTCACTAGAGATGAGTGAATTTTTGAAAAATTCAATTCAGCAAATTTGTCGAATGTAAAAAAAAAAAATCTATTTGATCCGAATAAATTCTCGGCAAATTTTTATTAGTAATGTATTTTAATAATGTGATTAGTAAAGTGGGTGTGTGTTTTACTTTTTTTCTCTATTTTATTTACATTTTTTAGGTAGTACTACAACTCCCAGCATGGAACAGACTGTTCCATGATGGGAGTAGTAGTACCTGTGCCAATAGACAGATCGCCATCCCCCTCCTCTCCGCATGTGTAACTTAGAGAGGAGGGAGATCGGAGCGGACCTGTCGCCACAAATCGCTTATTCTCCTCTGCATGAGCGAAAGGGCAGAGATCTTAGTGCTTAGATCAGGTCCCACCCGCATTTCCTGAGTTTGGTCTCTGCCAAGCCAGCAGGAGACCAAGCCTGCAGCGGCCGGCAGCCACAGGGGGCCGCAAAAGTGTTGTTGTTTTACATCTAAAAATATTAATAAGTTCTAAAAGAAGTATATTGAAAAGTATATTATTACAGTATAGTCTATAACATATTTTAAAAGAAAATTACGACAGTGGCCATTTAACACAAAAGGATATCATAACGACAGAAGCTTGCGGCACTTAGCAATAGATAAATCTTTTTTTATTGACAATCTCGGTCAAGGAACACAGAAAACCAAGAGATGGCTGTTTTACCATTTAGGCAAAGATGAAGCGTGCCTAAACCAGGAAATGGCTGTCTCCTGGTGTTCTGTGCTCCTTGACCAAGATCGAAGTCCTGCAAGCTTCCACATATGTAGTCTGTCACTTAAGTTTGCACTGTCTAAGGATGCTGATCAAGGATCTTAGTGACTTCCTAAGAACAATGCAGATTTAGTGACAATTATTTATATATATCTATCTATATATATATATATATATATATATATATATATATATAAAACTCAACGTGTGTGTATGTGTATGTTCCACAAAAACGTTCAAACGGCAAAAGATATTAACATGAAACTTGGCACACATGTTACTTATATGTCAACAACAAACATAGGATAGGTGATTTAACCCTTACTCACCCCCATTTGCCAGGGGCGGGGTTTATGTTTAAAGTCCCATGCAAGTCAATGGGAAATATATGTTACTGCATAACTTCCAAACGGCTTGAGATATTTCGATAATACTTGGTCACATGTTACTTATATATCCACTTAAAATATAGGATAATTAATTTAACCCTTAACTACCCCCATTTGTGAGGGTCGGGGTTTTTGTTTAAAGTCCCATGCAAATCAATGGGAAATGTATGTTCCCACATAACTTCTGTACGGCTGGAGATATTTCAATAATTGGTACACATATTATGGGTCGGGATAGGAGGTCGACATAGGAGGTCGAGATAGGAGGTTGGGATAGGAGGACGGGATAGGATGACGGGATAGGAGGTCGGGATAGGAGGACGGGATAGGAGGACGCGATAGGAGGTCGGGATAGGAGGTCGAGATAGGAGGTCGAGATAGGAGGTCGGGATAAGAGGTCGAGATAGGAGGTCGGGATAGGAGGTCGGGATAGGAGGTCGAGAGAGGAGGTCGGGATAGGAGGTCGAGAGAGGAGGTCGGGATAGGAGGTCGAGATAGGAGGTCGGGATAGGAGGTCGGGATAGGAGGTCGGGATAGGAGGTCGAGATAGGAGGTCGGGATAGGAGGTCGGGATAGGAGGACGGGATAGGAGGACGGGATAGGAGGACGGGAAAGGAGGACGGGATAGGAGGACGGGATAGGAGGACGGGATAGATGGACGGGATGGATGGACAGGATAGGAGGACGGGAAAGGAGGACGGGAAAGGAGGATGGGAAAGGAGGACGGGAAAGGAGGTCGAGATAGGAGGATGGGAAAGGAGGTCGAGATAGGAGAATGGGAAAGGAGGACGGGAAAGGAGGTCGAAATATGAGGACAGGAAAGGAGAACGGACTAGGAGGACGGGATAGGAGGACGGGATAGGAGGACATCATAGGAGGACGGGATAGGAGGACGGGATAGGAGGACAGAATAGGAGGTCGGGATAGGAGGTGGGGATATGATGACGGGATAGGAGGTCAGGATATGACAACAATATATGAGGATGGGATATGAAGTCAAAAGCTTCCTCCTTTATTTATTTTCCTCCCCAACAAGGATTAGGAAGGAAAAACCAGGCAACGCCGGGTACTCAGCTAGTATATATATATATAAAACTCAACGTGTGTGTGTGTATGTATGTGTGTGTGTATGTTCCAGCATCACATCCAAATGGCCAAAGATATTAACATGAAACTTGGCACACATGTTACTTATATGTCAACAACAAACATAGGATAGGTGATTTAACCCTTACTAACCCCCATTTGCCAGGGGCAGGGTTTATGTTTAAAGTTCCATACAAGTCAATGGGAAATATATATTACTGCATAACTTCCAAACGGCTGGAGATATTTCAATAATACTTGGTCATATGTTACTTATATGTCCACTTAAAATATACAATAGTTTATTTAATCCTTAACTACCCCCATTTGTGAGGATCAGGATTTTTGTTTAAAGTCCCATGCAAATCAATGGTAAATGTATGTTCCCAGATAACTTCCGTATGGCTGGAGATATTTCAATACCTGGTACACATATTACGGGTGGGGATAGGAGGATGGGATAGGAGGACTGGGATAGGAGGACCGGGATAGGAGGTCGGGATAGATGGACTGGATAGGAGGATGAGATAGGAGGTTGGGATAGGAGGTCGTGATAGGAGGTCGTGATAGGAGGTCAAGATTGGAGGATGAGTACGGGATAGGAGGACGGGATAGGAGGTTGGGATAGGAGGACGGGATAGGAGGTCGGGATAGGAGGTCGGGATAGGAGGTCGGGATATGGGGTTGGGATGTGACAACAATATATGAGGACGGGTTATGAAGTCAAAAGCTTCCTCCTTTGTTTATTTTCCTCCCCAACAAGGATTTGGAAGGAAAAACCGGGCAACGCCGGGTACTCCGCTAGTATATATATATATATATATATATATATATATATATATACACAATACAAATAGATGCAGCACACCACGGCTTGAAAATCACGGTGCAAGGTTTATTCCATAGTGTATTCCAATAGACAACGTTTCACCAGCCTCACGCTGGCTTTTTCAGCCAGCGTGAGGCTGGTGAAACGTTGTCTATTGGAATACACTATGGAATAAACCTTGCACCGTGATTTTCAAGCCGTGGTGTGCTGCATCTATTTGTATTCAAACAAAGAGAAAGGTGTATAGCCAGCTCACCGTTTGTAATGATTTGATCCTGACACTCGTAGGAATTGGTTCGGAAGCCCGGAGTAGAAGCCAAGCTGTTGTCCTGGTATAGATAGACCATAGAAGAAAAGGTTCCAGCTCCCGAAAAAATGTAAGTTTTAAAAGTCCAAAATTTATTCAGTCCATATTAAAATCAAAAAGACTTTTTGATTTTAATATGGACTGAATAAATTTTGGACTTTTAAAACTTATATTTTTTTCGGGAGCTGGAACCTTTTCTTCTATGATCTATTTGTATTGTATGGATTAAGGAACCGGCGACCGAGGCTCCAAGTATGCTTGCACCCCGTTCAAAACTATCTATTTATCTTGATGTGCTGTTCATATTTGGACATATATATATATATATATATATATATATATATATATATATAAAGCACATTTTAAAATAGTAGCTAACTGCGCAAAGCAATAGAGCAGGCTAAAGTTGCAAAAGCATGTATTTGATGATCTAAAACATTATGGTTGAGTGTTTCTTTATAAAAAAGAAAAAACTAATAAACTCATAAACTCTAGCTATCATACACAAAACATCTCACAAGATGGAAGCGTGAGAATTCAAGGAGACTTGAAGCTAGATTCGCTTGCAGACTCATTTGCTTCTGGTTTTCACGTCAAGTGACATTTCCTGAAAATGATAATTATAATTGCTCACAAGGTTTTGGGTCAAGTAAAGAACAAAGGGAAAAAAAGAAAAAAAACTCATGCACTGTTATTTTATTCATTGCCTTTCCAACTCATGACATATTTGATTTATGTTACTTACAGACTAAGTTCCAGGCACAGGATCACCTTATCCCTACCAACGTTTATTCAGAGTGTTCCCTGCTTATTAAAGTTCAACAGTTCAATGCAGTCATTTTTAAGAGGCTTGCTTTGGAAGGCAGACTAGTCTGCAAAGCTTTTTTATCCACATGCAAAGATAATGATCTTGCCACGGCAAATCTCCTGTGACAGGACACTAAAAAAAATAGGTTTTCTCTGCACATCTTCTTTTACAGAACTAACATCAAATTAGACTCCCAGACAATCACATTGTGAGCTGTATCAATGAAGCCCTGATCTCATGAATATGATGCAAGTGCACACAATGGCCGTCTTCACTATGTACAGAATATATAGTGAGCTGATTGTTCCTAAATATACTGTCATTTGATGTTAACCACAGGGAAAAGCATCAGAGCACGAAAGGCAATGTGTTAAAGGCATAGAGCGTTTATATCAGTTTTTGTCATGCCTATAAAAACAGCAAATAAAATCGCTTTATTCCCACAGCATCCATATAAATGGAACTTGCAGCATTATTAACTGTGAACTACTATGCACATTAAAGGGGCAATATACATTTGTGACACAGCAATCAAATGAGTTGGAACAGTAATAAATTCTTTATGGAATACATGACGAGACATAAGAAAATACAGATTCTGTGCTTAGAAGTTAGATGCATACAAAAAAGAAGGTTGAAGAGGCACTCTTGGTCAAAAAATGGAGGCTCTTAGGGCACTTTTTGATCAAAACGTGTCCCCCATCGACCACGCGTAGAAGCTAGATGCGACTCAAATTATAAACACACTGCATTCACATTTTTGGAGCATTAGAATTGATGATCTGGTGATGGATTTCCCTTGCAAAACAGGGGGTTTTATGCATATCAGTATTATCTGTAGTACAGATCTAGAGTGGTAACATTAGGCATAACTTTTACAGTATAGGTGAGGTGTGTCATTCTGAAGGCCAGAGATAAGAAATAAGAAAGGTGGAGCAAGAATGGACAGACAACCATGGAAGAAGCCTTTATTCTCTCCCCCCTACACTGGTCTTTCTCCTACTTCAAACGTCAGGCTTAGTAAATCACATTTTTTATGTTTACAGGAGATTTTTGTATGGCACTATTTTGTCTATAGTCACTAAAATGAATATCAGAGCTTATCCATTTTCTCCTAGGGTCCTAGTAGCTAGAATATGACTAAATCTGGTCCTCACCAGTGGTCAAGATATACACCTACACCTAAATCAAAATCAATATTGATGCTAGGACTAGCACTGTATCATGCAGTGGTTGGTGCTATATAGTCTATAACATCTGACACTATTCTGAAATGTAACTGAACCTCACATTTTATGAGAGCACTGCTGCTGTACAGAAGGGAACTGTGACTTGTGTATATTTACTGTGATTGCATACCTCGGAAATATACACCTGAGCCTGTTGAGAAAGGCTCAGGTGGAGCCGCAACACGTGTAGTAACGCTAAGCTGATAGCTTAATAAAACAGTGTAAAGCTATCTAACGTGTGCCGGGACCATCTTCATTTGCTATACTACCTTCCACGTGCACCGAGTACAAGCCACAGTGCCGACTGCTTCTTTCTTTATTTAGTTGCTGTTTTAAATCTTTTCTTTTCGACTTTTGCTTTAGAAGGTTTGTCTAAAAGAACATACCAAGTCACAATTTCAGGTGATATCCTGCAGTGGTAAGGAATTTATCATATGCGACATTTCAGCTTGTCGCATCTTTGGTCACAACTGCGCTTAATAAGGCGCAAATTTACACTAGCCCCGACTTGGCTTACAAAACTGACTGTTGACAGCATTATTAAAAAGTGGCGCATTTTGTTGCCCGGGATAAAGAGTCACACTAAAAGTGGCAGAGGAATCACCATACAAAGTGGTGTACTGCAGTAAGAAATGTGATCAGCACCAGATTTATCACTTGCCCTGATCCATGTAATACATTTGGTGCAGGTAGACAGTTTCCACTACATGAATTAATGGGGTAAAAAGACATTCACCTACACCACTCGATTAATTCCCCCCATAGTCACATTGTATCAAATGTTGCATGATAAAAATTATTAGAACACCATGCATTTATTTTAATTGGCCCATGGTCAGAGTCAAAAGAAGGTGTAGATAAAGTAGAGATCATAGGTCAGCAGTCTTAATAAATGGAGCAATATATAATTCAGGCATAAACTTTCCCAAGGTATCTTTCTAATCATCTCCTAATTATATTTCATAATAAAATGAGAGAACAATCCAGCGTCCATGCTTCAGCACATCCTCAGATTACATGGCTGCCTAAATTGGTTTCTAGTCATCCAGAAAGTCAAATGATTTAGTAGAACATGTACTGTATCTCGGTGTGCATCACATTTTCTTACAAAAAGATTTCTAAGTGTAAATGGGAAAAAGCTAAAAGTTATTCTGACTCATGAACACTTAAAGGGAACCTGTCATCACTTTTATGCTGCCTAATCCATGAATCAACAAAATTGTTCCAGCAGCTTCCCCTGGCCCCATCAGCCATGACTGATAGATCCCTTCCTATATGGGTATAAGTAGAGATCTATCAGTCAAGGCCAGAAGGGCAGGAAGAAGAATCCCAGCTGACTCGTGTTTCAGGCAGCATGAAAGTGATGATAGGTTCCCTTTAAATAACTTGTATATATTAACCATTAACTACTGACTAAAGGGCCCTTCTATGTACATATGAGCTCAGAAAAAAGAAAACTACTTATGTAGTACAGGAACATTATATGGTAAGCTGTAGCTGTAAGTAATGCAAATCATCCAATTAATAATAGATGAGCTCATTTCTACTAAGGGAGTAAACACATCCTGTTCCTTAGAGTGGCCTCTTTTGAATTGTCTTATGTGTTCTCTTAAGAAAGATAAAAAAGAAAGAAAAATGAATAGTACACCTCCCATGCAATAGATCAAATCAGTCCCGTCAGCAATAAGGTTAAAAGAAACACATAAATCTCTCAAGGTCGACAAATTATTTTCATTCTGTGTGTCTAAAAAAATACAAAGGCAAAATACCTGTGAAGTAAATGCTAGAATGAAGTAATTTATAATGCCCAGAGGAGGAGGCCTGCAGGAGGCCTGTTTATGGAACCCAGCCCAACATGAAAGTATAGTATATAGAGAGAACAGGAGGCAATACACAGTTGCATATGTAATACCCACAGGCCGGTCCTGTTCCTGCCATACAAGAACATTTAATTTCTTCAATCTTTTTAATGTGATCTAAAGTAGATTGTTAAAAAGAGTCAAATAAGATTAGCTGTGCAGAGTTAAAGTGGTGCACCCATGTCAGTTAAAAAAATTTAAATGCTGCAGAAACTTATAGCATTGCTAACCTCTCTGCCCCAATTCTGAAACCACAAAGAATCCATTTGTTTTGCTGTTCTGTAGTTTATCAGTGCACTTCCTGGTAGAGCAGTTGCTCAGTACTACAATTGCCAGAATGCATTGTTTTCCCTCTTCATTACAGTCCTCCTATCCTGCCACATCTCCGCCCACAGCACTCATGTCAGTTTTCCACCCACAGCGGCTGCAGAGCATTACATAACACAACAGACTATCCCTCCACACAGACAGAAAGCTGGCTGCTCCTCTGCCTGTGGCATTTCTTAGCACAAGGCAACATATTGTAAACACAGCACATTCTTCCCTAAATGTCCCAATAAAGATTTATATGTGTATATGACAGGGTGATGGTAATTTAGGCAGAAGGGTCTGGTCAGAGATGTTGACATCCTTCAGGTGACAGGGCTAGGGCTCAGAGACAAGATTATGCCAAGCCTCCTGAGACAGCAGAGGGTGATTCATTGTCTTGGGCATAAAGAAGGAGCCATGGCACTGCTGAAACACCACCACACTGAAAATAAAAGTACACAACTCCCTGTCAGGGGTAATACAAGCAAAAACATGTGAAGCTAGTACAATTAGTGATAACACTATATTAGTTTAGTGATAGTTGATACCAGAATATCCCTTTGAGGTGCCCCAAGTGATTACAGTATGAATACATACGTATATCTGGAATGTACAACTGCTAATAAGTAATTTTGCTGCAAAAATATAACAATGAGGCCAAAGGAAGACACCAAACTACTCTGTATTTGTCACGATGCCGGCTGGCAGGTAGTGGATCCTCTGTGCCAGAGAGGGATTGGCGTGGACCGTGCTAGTGGATCGGTTCTAAGTCACTACTGGTTTTCACCAGAGCCCGCCGCAAAGCGGGATGGTCTTGCTGCGGCGGTAGTGACCAGGTCGTATCCACTAGCAACGGCTCAACCTCTCTGGCTGCTGAAGATAGGCGCGGTACAAGGGAGTAGACAGAAGCAAGGTCGGACGTAGCAGAAGGTCGGGGCAGGCAGCAAGGATCGTAGTCAGGGGCAACGGCAGGAGGTCTGGAACACAGGCTAGGAACACACAAGGAAACGCTTTCACTGGCACGATGGCAACAAGATCCGGCAAGGAAGTGCAGGGGAAGTGAGGTGATATAGGGAAGTGCACAGGTGATAACACTAATTGGAACCACTGCGCCAATCAGCGGCGCAGTGGCCCTTTAAATCGCAAAGACCCGGCGCGCGCGCGCCCTAGGGAGCGGGGCCGCGCGCGCCGGGACAGGACTGACGGGGAGCGAGTCAGGTACGGGAGCCGGGGTGCGCATCGCGAGCGGGCGCTACCCGCATCGCGAATCGCATCCCGGCTGGAGGCGGTATCGCAGCGCCCCGGGTCAGTGGATCCGACCGGAGCGCTGCAGTGAGAAGAGTGTAGCGAGCGCTCCAGGGAGGAGCGGGGACCCGGAGCGCTCGGCGTAACAGTACCCCCCCCCCTTGGGTCTCCCCCTCTTCTTAGAGCCTGAGAACCTGAGGAGCAGACTTTTGTCTAGGATATTGTCCTCAGGTTCCCAGGATCTCTCTTCTGGACCACAACCCTCCCAATCCACTAAAAAAAAGGTTTTCCCTCTGACCTTTTTGGATGCCAAAATCTCTTTGACGGAGAAGATGTCTGAGGAGCCGGAAACAGGAGTGGGAGGAACAGATTTGGGAGAAAAACGGTTAATGATAAGTGGTTTAAGGAGAGAAACGTGAAAGGCATTAGGAATACGAAGAGAAGGAGGAAGAAGAAGTTTGTAAGAGACAGGATTAATCTGGCACAAAATTTTGAAAGGACCAAGATAGCGTGGTCCCAACTTATAGCTAGGGACACGGAAGCGGACATATTTAGCGGAGAGCCATACCTTGTCTCCAGGGGAAAAAATGGGAGGAGCTCTTCTTTTCTTATCCGCGAATTTCTTCATGCGTGAAGAAGCCTTTAAGAGAGAATTTTGGGTCTCTCTCCATATGATGGAAAGATCACGAGAAATTTCATCCACAGCGGGCAGACCAGAGGGCAAGGGGGTAGGGAGGGGGGGAAGAGGGTGACGGCCGTACACCACGAAAAATGGGGATTTGGAGGAGGATTCAGAGACTCTGAAGTTATACGAGAATTCGGCCCATGGTAGAAGATCTGCCCAGTCATCCTGGCGGGAGGAAACAAAATGTCGTAAATAATCACCCAAGACCTGGTTAATTCTTTCTACTTGTCCATTGGATTGAGGATGATATGCAGAAGAAAAATTTAATTTAATCTTGAGTTGTTTACAGAGAGCCCTCCAGAATTTAGACACGAATTGGACGCCTCTATCCGAGACGATCTGCGTAGGCAACCCGTGAAGACGAAAAATGTGTACAAAAAATTGTTTAGCCAACTGAGGCGCTGAAGGAAGACCAGGAAGAGGAATGAAATGTGCCATTTTGGAGAATCGATCAACGACCACCCAAATAACAGTGTTGCCACGGGATGGGGGTAAGTCAGTAATAAAATCCATACCAATCAGAGACCAAGGCTGTTCGGGGACAGGCAGAGGATGAAGAAAACCAGCGGGCTTCTGGCGAGGAGTCTTATCCCGGGCACAGATAGTGCAGGCTCGCACAAAGTCCACCACATCTGTCTCTAGAGTCGGCCACCAATAGAAGCGAGAGATGAGTTGCACAGATTTCTTGATGCCCGCATGACCTGCGAGATGGGAGGAGTGACCCCATTTGAGGATTCCGAGGCGTTGGCGTGGAGAAACAAAGGTCTTTCCTGGAGGAGTTTGCCTGATGGAGGCTGGAGAAGTGGAAATCAGGCAGTCAGGAGGAATGATGTGTTGAGGAGAGAGTTCAACTTCAGAAGCATCTGAGGAACGAGAGAGAGCATCGGCCCTAATGTTCTTATCGGCAGGCCGAAAGTGAATTTCAAAATTAAATCGGGCAAAGAACAGAGACCACCTGGCCTGGCGAGGATTCAGCCGTTGGGCAGACTGGAGGTAGGAGAGGTTTTTGTGATCGGTGTAAATAATAACTGGAAATCTTGATCCCTCCAGCAGATGCCTCCATTCCTCAAGTGCTAATTTAATGGCTAGAAGCTCTCGATCCCCGATGGAGTAGTTCCTCTCCGCCAGAGAGAAGGTCCTAGAAAAAAAACCACAAGTAACAGCATGCCCGGAAGAATTTTTTTGTAGAAGGACAGCTCCAGCTCCCACTGAGGAGGCATCAACCTCCAATAGGAAGGGTTTAGATGGGTCAGGTCTGGAGAGCACGGGAGCCGAAGAAAAGGCAGACTTGAGCCGTTTAAAGGCGTCTTCCGCTTGAGGAGGCCAAGACTTGGGATCGGCATTTTTTTTGGTTAAAGCCACGATAGGAGCCACAATGGTAGAAAAATGTGGAATAAATTGCCTGTAATAATTGGCGAACCCCAAAAAACGTTGGATGGCACGGAGTCCGGAGGGGCGTGGCCAATCTAAGACGGCAGAGAGTTTGTCTGGATCCATTTGTAGTCCCTGGCCAGAGACCAAGTATCCTAGGAAAGGAAGAGATTGGCATTCAAACAGACATTTCTCTATTTTGGCATAGAGTTGATTGTCACGAAGTCTCTGAAGAACCATACGGACATGCTGGCGGTGTTCTTCTAGATTGGCAGAAAAAATCAGGATATCGTCTAGATATACAACAACACAGGAGTATAGGAGATCACGAAAAATTTCATTAACAAAGTCTTGGAAGACGGCAGGGGCGTTGCACAGGCCAAAGGGCATGACCAGATACTCAAAGTGTCCATCTCTGGTGTTAAATGCCGTTTTCCATTCATCCCCCTCTCTGATGCGGATGAGATTATAAGCACCTCTTAAGTCCAGTTTGGTAAAGATATGGGCACCTTGGAGGCGATCAAAGAGTTCAGAGATGAGGGGTAGGGGGTAGCGGTTCTTAACCGTGATTTTATTAAGACCGCGGTAGTCAATGCAAGGACGTAGGGAGCCATCTTTTTTGGACACAAAGAAAAATCCGGCTCCGGCAGGAGAGGAGGATTTACGGATAAAGCCCTTTTTTAAATTTTCCTGGACGTATTCAGACATGGCAAGAGTCTCTGGGACGGACAGAGGATAGATTCTGCCCCGGGGTGGAGTAGTGCCCGGGAGGAGGTCGATAGGACAATCATAAGGCCTGTGAGGAGGTAGAGTCTCAGCTTGTTTTTTGCAAAAAACATCCGCAAAGTCCATATAGGCCTTGGGGAGGCCGGTTACAGGAGGAACCACAGAGTCACGGCAAGGGTTACTGGGAACCGGTTTTAGGCAGTCCTTGGAACAAGAGGGCCCCCAACTCTTGATCTCCCCAGAGGACCAATCCAGGGTTGGGGAATGAAGTTGAAGCCAGGGAAGTCCAAGGAGAATTTCAGAAGTGCAATTGGGGAGGACCAAAAGTTCAATCCTCTCGTGATGAGATCCGATGCACATTAGGAGGGGCTCCGTGCGGAAACGTATGGTACAGTCCAATCTTTCATTATTTACACAATTGATGTAGAGGGGTCTGGCGAGACTGATCACCGGGATGTTGAACCTGTTGACGAGAGAGGCCAAAATAAAATTTCCTGCAGATCCGGAGTCCAAGAAGGCCACAGTAGAGAAGGAGAAGGCAGAGGCCGATATCCGCACAGGCACAGTAAGACGTGGAGAAGCAGAGTAGACATCAAGGACTGTCTCACCTTTGTGCGGAGTCAGCGTACGTCTTTCCAGGCGGGGAGGACGGATAGGACAATCCTTCAGGAAGTGTTCGGTACTAGCACAGTACAGGCAGAGATTCTCCATGCGGCGTCGTGTCCTCTCTTGAGGTGTCAGGCGAGACCGGTCGACCTGCATAGCCTCCACGGCGGGAGGCACAGGAACAGATTGCAGGGGACCAGAGGAGAGAGGAGCCGGGGAGAAGAAACGCCCCGTGCGAACAGAGTCCATATCCTGGCGGAGCTCCTGACGCCTTTCGGAAAAACGCATGTCAATGCGAGTGGCTAGGTGAATGAGTTCATGTAGATTAGCAGGGATTTCTCGTGCGGCCAGAACATCTTTAATGTTGCTGGATAGGCCTTTTTTAAAGGTCGCGCAGAGGGCCTCATTATTCCAGGATAATTCTGAAGCAAGAGTACGGAATTGTACGGCATACTCGCCAACGGAAGAATTACCCTGGACCAGGTTCAACAGGGCAGTCTCAGCAGAAGAGGCTCGGGCAGGTTCCTCAAAGACACTTCGAATTTCCGAGAAGAAGGAGTGTACAGAGGCAGTGACGGGGTCATTGCGGTCCCAGAGCGGTGTGGCCCAAGACAAGGCTTTTCCAGACAGAAGGCTGACTACGAAAGCCACCTTAGACCTTTCAGTGGGAAACTGGTCCGACATCATCTCCAAGTGCAATGAACATTGGGAAAGGAAGCCACGGCAAAATTTAGAGTCCCCATCAAATTTATCCGGCAAGGATAGTCGTAGTCCAGAAGCGGCCACTCGCTGCGGAGGAGGTGCAGGAGCTGGCGGAGGAGATGATTGCTGAAGCTGTGGTAGTAACTGCTGTAGCATAACGGTCAGTTGAGACAGCTGTTGGCCTTGTTGCGCTATCTGTTGTGACTGCTGGGCGACCACCGTGGTGAGGTCAGCGACAACTGGCAGAGGAACTTCAGCGGGATCCATGGCCGGATCTACTGTCACGATGCCGGCTGGCAGGTAGTGGATCCTCTGTGCCAGAGAGGGATTGGCGTGGACCGTGCTAGTGGATCGGTTCTAAGTCACTACTGGTTTTCACCAGAGCCCGCCGCAAAGCGGGATGGTCTTGCTGCGGCGGTAGTGACCAGGTCGTATCCACTAGCAACGGCTCAACCTCTCTGGCTGCTGAAGATAGGCGCGGTACAAGGGAGTAGACAGAAGCAAGGTCGGACGTAGCAGAAGGTCGGGGCAGGCAGCAAGGATCGTAGTCAGGGGCAACGGCAGGAGGTCTGGAACACAGGCTAGGAACACACAAGGAAACGCTTTCACTGGCACGATGGCAACAAGATCCGGCAAGGAAGTGCAGGGGAAGTGAGGTGATATAGGGAAGTGCACAGGTGATAACACTAATTGGAACCACTGCGCCAATCAGCGGCGCAGTGGCCCTTTAAATCGCAAAGACCCGGCGCGCGCGCGCCCTAGGGAGCGGGGCCGCGCGCGCCGGGACAGGACTGACGGGGAGCGAGTCAGGTACGGGAGCCGGGGTGCGCATCGCGAGCGGGCGCTACCCGCATCGCGAATCGCATCCCGGCTGGAGGCGGTATCGCAGCGCCCCGGGTCAGTGGATCCGACCGGAGCGCTGCAGTGAGAAGAGTGTAGCGAGCGCTCCGGGGAGGAGCGGGGACCCGGAGCGCTCGGCGTAACAGTATTAAAGTATCAAGATACTAGTCAGGGGCCGCTGCAACACTAAACCCACAAAGTGAATGACCCAGTGGCCAGGCAGCCCCACTGCTGCCCGACTAAGCACCCCACAGACAAACCACCACAGCAACAATGGCCGCTAAAATGAGGTAAATTCTGCACAACCTCTTGATTTATTTCTTTCATAGTCTTCCATTACCTTTGATTTGTAGCTAAGAATGGGAATTGGGGAGCTCTCTGGATACCAATTCCTGGCATACAGCTGTAAAAAAGTCTAATAAAAAGACTAATAAAATTCTCATGCGGTGGTATACGGTGTTCCTGCCCCTTTTTCTCGTATTGATCCTAATGTCTCAGACACTTGCTGGCGATACGGGCACACAGGGGCCCCCCTGACTCATATTTGATTTATGTGCCTGACCCTACAGTCATTTTGGTAGCCACCCAACTAACCTTCTCTATAATGATTTTTTTTTCTGATCCAGCCTCTCTCCTGCTCTCCATGTTGCGGCTTTCCTTTCCTTGATACACTGTGTCACTGCTTAGTCCCATCCTCCTTGCCGCAAGAACAATCATTCCCGTGTCTAAAAGTGTCCTCTTCCCCCACCCTTTTGGACTGGCTTAAGGTAGTCATGTACCTCCACAGAATGGAAGAACTTATGGTTGAATTGATTTCTTCTCCTCGAGTGACTTCAGGTCCTTAAATCTCTCTAGTTAGTGTGCAGCTGTCTAAAGAATGTTGGATGTTGTCATGGGTTTGGGGATGCTCTTAGGTGGGTCCGACCTGTGAAGTAACTTGCTCCTGCTTTCATAGCTGTTCTTGTCTTTCCTTTCTTCTAGCACTTCTCTTTCTCTGTTCTCCCTCACCCATCTCTTATCCCCAATTTTCCTTTCTCTTACTCTTCCCCTGACTGTACTCTATTGTCCTCTTTACTCATTGGTTTGTCCTCAGTACTCAATGCAGAACATATGGACAATGCCGCCTTTTCTTTATCTGTGCCTAATTCATCTGCTTGTGACGTACATGACATTTTGTACACTCAAGCGCTTGTTTATGGACCTGATTCTTTCTGCCTTTTGTTATTATTCTGTAAAATTTTACTTTGAAAAGAAGAATATGACTCAGGTGAAATAATGCAGAGAGAAAAAGCACTCAGGATTTAGCTATACTGTGCCACAGAATGACAGCTGACTAGAATCTATGTCAGAGAGTATAACCTGAATATGACCAGGCATCAGTCTTTTGAGGTCATGCAATCACGGAAGTGGTGGATTAGTACTCCAGATTGGTGTCTAAGCTAAGCATTTTATAAGTAAATAAGTTTATTTGTTCACTGAAAATTATGGCATTTGGTCCAAACCTCATATTTATGAAGCCCCCGAGCCACTTTATTCAACATAACAATGTACTGGAGAAATTGGGCAAGACTTCAACTGTCAAAAAGTTTTCTAACATTCTTTACTTTCCAACTTGGCATTGTTCTATAGCAGTATATAGCAGATTCAGCAGCAAGGCATGCACTCTGATGAATTTAGTACAGGCCGCACTGGGGGAGAGGCAGGCATGCTGCTCGCCAGTATTAACAGACCTCCCCATTGTTTATGCAATCCTCACTTGCACCATCCAGGAGAACTTCTTTAATAAAACTGGCAATGAAGAAATGTGGTTCATTTTTGTGAAGAATAGCTTAATGCCACAGTAAAATCCGAGTGGAAAATATTTGAAATGTCAATGGTAATATTGTAGCGTTTGTTTTCTTGACCTCTGAAAATGAAGCAGCATTTAAGTGCAGATGTCCTTTTCTGTCTAAAGTTCAAACAGATGTTAAGGATAAAGACCAAGATGGTCTTATTCCTAAAATACTGTATGAATTACTAAATACAAAGCCAACGTCTCAAGGGCTAACTTAAAAAGCAGCTGCACACCTTTCACTTACTCCCTCCCGTCTCTTCCAACAAAAATATCATAAAAAGTGTAAAGGTCCAAACACTGAAAGAGATGAGATATGCTCACTGGTGTCTATCTGTGGACATGCATGTGTGTATAGCTATACGTATGTGTGCTTTATGCTTTGGCTGAAGTATATACAACAGATTGATATGAGTAAAAATGCATACCGTAGGTTCACATATTTCACAGAAGACAGCAGGTGACAATACTATGGGTAACTGATTACAACAATTGTCAATTGAGAAAGCCAATAATATTCAACTACATGCCTTTGTGCTACATTTGGGAGACTTGTATTTGTGGCAGGAATATTAATACTAATAATTATACTACTGAATTCCAGATATTTCTTTTATCTGCCGTGTCTATGGTTGTCATTTAACACTGTGCTAAATATGAATGTGTGCAGCTGTGCAAATATATATAAAAAGAACTCCGCAGCATAACGAATGTGCTGTGCCAAATCCTAAAACAACATAAGTAGTGATGGCACAGCAAATTTCTGCATTCTACCATCTGAAAGACCTGGAGTTCATGTATGAAACTATTATTAATTTCCGGAGTAAATTACCAGATAAAAGTAGCCTACATTTGTTAGAATTATGAATAGCATCTGATAATATTCAGCCCACATCTCTTGTACCAAAATAGTTATATGTCAGTTTGGCAGGCTACAGATCTGAAAAGTGTTCACAGGTGCCCTTTAGTCAGGGGAATGCACCAGGTGCTCATTAAAGAATTAAACTATAGGGTATTAAGAGTGCCCATTATAAAACACCCAATCTGGAGTTCTGGCCCACCACTACCATGAATGCATGACCCCTAGAGACTAATGCCTGATGGCCATCACTACCTTCTTTTATTATCATGTGCTTCTATCCTCTTCTGCTCCAGATCTGGCATGCCACAGACAGGACCCCTGCTACCCTATATTATCTCTTCATCTGGGCCCTAGTTGCTAGATAAGCCCCCTAGCCCCTCCATATCCCATTAGCCCCCTATTTTTCTATTCATGCAGTCCTGACCTACTGACAGTTAATAATATATTTTTTTAAATTATTATTATTAATAATAATTATAACAAATAATAATAATACAATATTAATACTTCTATATTTTATAAATATACTTTGTACTGTAAGAGTGTAGGCTGACATTGCTAACATACGAGATATGCATCAAGTGAGTACCATATTGTTTAATACAGTACAATATGTCTGTGCATATAGGTTGTTCTACTTTGCTAGTATTAATGATACATGTACAGTCATTGTTGGTTTGTTGACTGTATTTTGAATACTAATTTCCCCATTTACAAAATGCTCTCTTTGCTTTCCTTTGACCTTACTCCATTTCCAAAAATGTTACAAAAAACAGAAAGAACCACTAAAGAGAAAATAAAATGGTTGGAGGGTTACAGAGCAGAAATTCTTATTAAACCCTGTAAATTCTTGATCCATTTGTATGTATTATTCCCAAGATGTTTCTAAGAGGAAAGTATATATATATATATCTGTATAATTCAGCTAAAGCCAACTACAAAGGGAAAGACATGAAACGTGTAGTTAAGATTAGTAATGGGTAATATATCATCATGCTATTACTTCAACCCTGTTTGATGACTGCAAAACGACAGGGTCAATGGCAAAGCAATGCCTCCTAACAAATGTACGGGCTGGATATTGTAGCACATAGTAATTAATTCAAAATGTAAAAAACAACCATTTAATGGAGAGAGATCTTCAAAGGAACATTTGGGTGCAATGCAAACAAATGGGGACCTCAGACAGCCGCTGTATAAATGCATATGAAAGGCTCAGGCACACCATAAATAACTTTATGAGATAAAGTCATGAAGTAAAGAATATTTATTTTGCCCAGTAATGTCTCACATGCCAGACAAAATAAATATTGCTGTTACATGAAATAAACCCATAATGTCGTTTATGGTGTGCCTGGGCATTTAATATGGCATTAAAATGCCCCTTACATATTTATATTAAAAGCTATATTTTCCTATATGTTCATCTTATAATTAGCAGTAAAACACAGTTCTGACAACAGGCTACATGTGTAGAATAAACCGTAATTGACTTTACATAAACATTGGTTCAAGAGGTGTTAACTCTCAAGTAGAGTTACTGAATTCTGAAAGATAATAAAATCAGTTTGAGGCATTAAAGGGCTTTTACCATGTGCACATGTTATCCCCTATCCACAGGATTAGGGGAAACTTGCTGATCAGTTGGGGTCGGACCACTAGAATCCAGCCAATTATTTAAAAGAAGTAAATATGTGCGGCCACTGCTCCATTCATCCTCTATGGGTCTTCTGTACATTCAGGGTTGCATTTTTACTTCATTCTGGGGATTGGGTGAGGTTACACTCCCACCGATCCACAATTATCCCCTATTCTGTGGAAGATTACTTGTGGAAAGTTTTACCCAGATAGTAAATTCCCTTAAAGGGGTACTCCGGTGGAAAACTTTTTTTTTTTTTTTAAATCAACTGGTGCCAGAAAGTTAAACAGATTTGTAAATTACTTCTATTAAAAAATTGTAATCCTTCCAGTACTTATTAGCTGCTGGATACTACAGTGGAAAATATTTTCTTTTTGGAACACAGAGCTCTCTGCTGAGATCACAAGCACAGTGCTCTCTGATGACATCTCTGTCCATTTTTAGGAACTGTCCTAACGGTTCCTAAAATGGACAGAGATGTCAGCAGAGAGCACTGTTCTCGTGATGTCAGCAGAGAGCACTGTGTTCCAAAATGAAAAGAATTTCCTCTGTAGTATCCAGCAGCTAATAAGTACTGGAAGGATTACAATTTTTTAAATAGAAGTAATTTACAAATCTGTTTAACTTTCTGGCACCAGTTGATTTAAAAAAAAAAAAAAAAAAGTTTTCCACCGGAGTAGCCCTTTAAGTATACATATATTACTCTGTTTGACCACAGTTAACTAGATCCTTGATTTTGAGAGGGTATAGTGGGAAGAAACACAAGCCCTTAAAGGGGTTATCCAGGGTTAAAAAAAATTAATGTCTGCTTTCTTCCCAAACAGCGTCACACCTATCCACAGGTTATATGTTTTATTGCTGTTAGCTTTATTCACTTTAATGAAGCCAAGCTGCAATTCAAGACATAATCCATTTTCTGGAAAACAGCAGCATTGTTTCATTATATTGGAAATATCTTAAAGGGTTACTATCTTTTATCTTAGCTTTTGACATGTTGCCCAGATATGTCAAAAGTATGGATACACAGAAATTTCGAAATTAAACATGATCGTCCAAAAATGTAATTATCAGTATTATTGTCCAAAAATGCATTGAAATTTCAGGGGTGGGGCTTATGAAGGGAGGGAGAGAAAAGACAGGTGGAGGCACTCACCCAGGGCTGAGGCAGGAGGCACCATAAGTATTTTATCCTACACTGTGCAGAAGAGGGGTCCAGGTGGAGCTGAGCTGTGATGAGTTTGTGGCCAAAGGACCTTTGAGGATTACCATATTTGCCTTACATTTAAGACTTCTTTTGCCACTTTCAAAGTGGTGTAAAAACTGTGAAGGGCTTAGTGGAAGGGGGCATAGCCAATATAAATAATCTATTAAAATTTAAGCCAGAAACTGGCATAATTTATAGCAGAAAATCTGCACCAGCTGTTTACTAACAGAGATTTCTATTTGTGGTACATGGAAATGCAGAGGTGTGCCAAATTTATTATTAGCCATGTAGATCTTACTCAACCGATCTTAAGATACCAGTTGAGTTGGATGCAACCTTGTACATTCTTGTGGAATGCTTCTTTGAGGTAATGAAGAAGTCCAGGAATTTTTCATATCTACTTTATGCATCATATTTGGTCATTTGAGATACTGAGATATGCCTTGGAACTAGACAAAAATATCAAGACAAATAGACCTTTACACTGGGACAAAAGCAAATCATTCTAATGAAGTCTCATAAAAGTTACAAGATTGTACCTAAACTGACAACAGTGGCTTTAAGAGGTTTTTTGGGACTTTGGTATGCCATCAATATTAGATTGGTCAAGTATGACTCACTCACTGATCAGCTGGCTAAAGGAGTCATGATGTCCTGGCAAGTGTTCTATCCCATTTATTGGTTCCAAGTCATAGTGAAATGCATTTGTAGCAAACCTGCCTGGTACTGCACATCTATGCAGCTCACTCTGATTCTAATGAATGAGACTGAACTGCAACCCAGGAGTTACACCGAAGATTAAATGGACACAGAAGAAATATTAACAAAGGTTTAATCCTGCACAGTGTATCCCAACACTGTACAGAGAAACACACGGGAATGACCAATCCCATCACAATTTGTCCGATTTATCACATTGGAGAAAACGCCTCTAAGAGATAAAAAAAAGTTAATAAAAAGAGAGATGTATTGGATCTTTAAATTGGGCACAATGACACTAGGTGGTCTTAACGAAGAAACAGAGCTCATTAATTAAATACCGGTAATACACCCCAACATAATATTACATAATAATCCATACATATCTCCACAGTCAAAGTATCCTCTTTCTCTATAAAACCATCATAATAATCTTTTATATTAATATATATATATATATATATACATTTTATGCACATTATTATATTATATTATTATATCATTTTAATTTATATCCAATTATTTTATATTGTATAATTTATTTATATTGTGTACCATGTGATTTTACCTATGCTATTTCAACCCATTACTTATATGATAGTGGTTATCACCAATATATTTTTTTTTGCCACTACCAAATGTCTACCACTATAATACAGCACATACTAGTGGTTGTATTTTGAGGTTATAAATCTATCCAAAATAAGACCATTATGCATGCTAGTGACCAGAGAAAAAATTACTATGAGTGTTCCCCAATAGATTATCGCTCCAATTCCTAATATACATGTAATAGTAATATAGCTTCTCATAAATATACAACAATTAATATATCAATCATGCTATGCCGACATGTATACAAAAAATGCTATACATTATACATGGAATAGTACCATAGCTTTTCCTGAACATCAACTTAATAATAGGACTACATATAATTTAATAATTACTAGGTCCCATCTGGTGAGTGCAATCTGACCCTCCTGAGCTGTCCAGACAGGTCTCCCATACTGTCCGTGGCCAGAACAACAGCTGGAGCAGCAAATCCCCTACCGCACAACGCAGCGCAGGATTCTACAGCTGCCCTGGTTGGTGCACTCTGCAGTGATGCAAAGCACTATCCGAACTCATGCAATATATGGATACATACATACAAGATACTGTTATACTTCTTACTGTCTTTAATGCTTACAATGAATGCATTTTCTGGTTGGCTTACTATTATGCTAAATATAAGGTTTTTAAATGTATATATGTGAATGAGAATTTTGCATGCTTTGGTGTGTAGGTGACGTCACTCACCCAGGAGCATTCCGGCACTTTTTTAAAATATTTAAGGCTCCACAATAGTATGGTACCCTAGACCTGATGAAGCGAGGGCCCCCCTCGCGAAATGCTTTGTCTCATTTTTTTTAAATTATATTTGTATCAATAAATTGTCTTGGATTTACATCCATTGCCCTCCGTGCATTTCTGACAAGGCTACTACTCCCAGTCGCCGGACTGCAATCCTAACAAGTGAGTCGAATACTCCGAACTTCACTCCATATCCTTTCCTGTGCTGTAATACTAGGCACAGCCACTGTTAAATGGAGCATCACAGCCCCTTTCAGTCAGCTGATCAGTTGGAGCGAGACTAGACAACCATTAATCTGAAAATGGAAAATCTGGAAACGTTAAATGGTCTATCAGTTCTATTATATCTCTATTATATAACCTGCACCCGATCTATAACTCGGGTCTCTCCCGCCGGCGCCAATGTTGTGCCGCACGCTATTAACCCTTTAGATATGGCGATCAAAGTTGCCACATCTAAAGTTGAAAAAATTGCATTGTGGCAGCTCAGTCGGGCTGATCGGGAAAAATAGCGTAATTTAGGTCCCTTTTTATAGCACAAAAAATTAGTCCGGCCGTACGCGGAAAAATAAAAAAAGGCCATAGGGGTCAGAAGATGACAATTTTAAACGTTTTCCTTTTCGCGCATGCAGTTATGATTTTTTTCTAGAGGTAAGACAAAATCTAACCTATATAAGTAGGGTATAATTTTAACCATATAGGACCTACAGAATAATGATAAGGTGTCATCTTTACTGAAAAAGGCACTGCGTAGAAACGGAAGCCCCTAAAAGCTACAAAATGGCAATTTTTCCTCAATTTTGTCGCACAATGAATTTTTTTTTTCTGTTTTGTTGTGGATTTTTTTGTAAATTGACTAATGTCACTGCAAAGTAGAATTGGTGTTGCAAAAAATAAGCCATAATATGGAATTTTAGGTACAAAATTGGGATAACAGTTTGATTGTAGGGGGGTCTCCCAACGATCTCCCAAACGGGCATTGCCGCGCTGTGCTGTAGCGAGGTTGACGGTACGCCCCCTCCCCATACAGCTCTATGCCTCTCCCATAGAACTACATTAAGGAGGCGTGTCGGCCATGGCCCCGTGTGCAAGAGACAGGATAGGGGATAAGTGTATTTAGGCTACAGATGTACTTTAATCACTGATGGATCGCCAGAGGCAATCCAATAAAGGCCCTGAGGGTCCCAACTAAATATTGACTAATTACAGGACTTTAATTTGCGGGTCCAAAAACATAATAGTGGAAAAAAGAAGGAAAAAATCACACATTTAAAAGCACTATGTGCTCCTAACTAATAACTGAATAAGAGCTTAATGGGCTCAACTAGCTCCACTATTTTCTTAATTCGTAGGAGATACATTGTGTTTAGTATCCCAGAACTACTGATTGTTAGGGTACATAGCAGTTAAAACCATAACACTGCCCCCCTCAACGTTTCGCCACCAAGTGGCTTTGTCAAGAGGCAAATGGGCAATGGCGAACAAAAACGCCGACCGGACCTTTTAACATCTCCTGTTATGATGTCACCAACGTTATTTCCAATCAAAAATGGCTCCCATCATCCATTGCAACAAAACCCTCCAATCTATCTAAATCAAGTATTGAGTGACAAGTGGGTGGCCAACCAAATAGCTCAAGAAGCTCACCACTGTATGTCTGCCACGTCTCTCTTCCTGATAGGAGTTTGTCTGGACTTCCGGCACCGACGTCATGTGTAAACAATGCGCAGAACAAACTGCGCGCGGACTATACCTATCATAGGTTAGTGATGGAAGGTTTTTTGGCAGGAAAACCTAATCCTGAAAATTATTTAAGTGACGCTGCACACGTTTTCTCCTCAAACGAGCTGCCGCTCAATCTTATTGACATCCAATCCGCATTTCGCAATCTCCAAAAGACCTACAAGCAATACATAAGATCCTGGTGGGAAATTACAAGCTTAGACACCTATCTGCAGCAAAAAATTGTTTACAGAGGATTACGTATAAATATAACACCAAATTCCAACCAGGGTGATACAGAGTTTCTGTCTGGTTGGCAACAACTATTAACAGAAAACTCGCTACGTATGCTTGAGTATCTTCTGGGTTACGAAAAGAAGGTTTTCTCTGAGGTTACTGTACAATTAGATCGACAGTTAGGTGAGATACAAGGATTTAGAGCCCATTCTGAATTTAACAATTTTGAACAAAGACTCCAAAAACACATCGAACTCTTCCAATCTGAAATTAAAGAAAGAAAACATAGGAAGTATATTCGGGATAAAAGGGATTTTGAAACAGGACGAATTTACATTCGTAAACCAACAGAGAGATTTCCCCAGTATACGGATATTTCTGAGTCAGAAGTGTCAGGCTCTGAAGACACATTCTCTTGTGGTGGAGCAGGTCCTTCACAGTCTGCAAAACCCAAATACACGCAGAAATACAAGCGAAGATACCCCCCTAAAAAATCAAATACTAACAGTGGAAAGAATACCACTGCTAATCAGGTGTCCGTACATCCACACTATCCAGTACGTACAAATCTTCCCAATACATCTATCAATCAAGTTAACTCTGTTGTGTCCACCCCAAATTTGGAATGCTCTGGTACCTCAGCCTCATATTCCACTTCATTACAAACAGTACCAATGACTCAACCACCCACCATTACCACAGCAGCACCATTGATACCTATGGGGCAATTTTCTACCCCCAATGGGATGACTGCAATAGCTCCGCCCTCTTTTTTAGGAATGGGTGTACAGCTGAGAGACCGGGAAAAATGGGCATATCCAACACAGAAAAATTAGTCGGAAATCAGGCTTCACGCATCTGCAATTTATCATCTCTTATACTTACGGATGATCAAATATCGGTTCTGAGCAAAGGTCTTTCTTTCACCCCGACTCCCAAATATGATGCTTTCGAATGGGTAAAAGACCTAAATCTCTTTGCCCGCAAATTGGCGTTACATAAATTCCACCTCCACCGAGATCAGAACCCTTTGGTTAGGTCCCAGCGGGACGAACAAGTCGTCCGAGATTTGGAATCACTATTGCGGGACAATGAGACAGGAATTAGCACTATTAGTGCCCCATATTCCTCGGTTAAACCCAAATCTAAATTTACTCCTAGTTTTACCCAATATAGTAACATCGAGACATTTGTAAGAATGGCAAGTAATGAACTATCCCAACTTAAACCATCCCGATTCAATAGTGTTAAGAACCTAACAACTAGAGAAATTCAAGCGTTGCGCCAACTAGAGAGTAATGATACAATCACAATCAAGCCCTCCGATAAGGGGGGCAACATTGTAATTATGGACAGAAGTGACTATAAGAACATGGTTCTTAGGTTGCTCAGTGACAGTGAGACCTACATGAAATTAGATGGGAATCCTACTGAACGATTCCTATCTGAACTCCACAATTTACTTCTAGAAGCAAAAGGTCAAGATTTGATTTCAGATGATGAGTTCCGTGTTTGTTATAATGAAAAACCTACTGTGGCAACTATGTATGCTCTACCTAAAATACACAAACTCTGTCGCCCTGTCCCTGGACGTCCAATAGTTTCAGGTAACAACAATCTTACAGAAGGAATTAGTGGGTACATTGATCAATTTTTGGCCCCATTTGTGGCAACTTTGCCATCATTCCTTCGTGATACTAAGGACACTGTCACCAGACTCCAGGAGATTTCTTTTTCACCTGGTACAATGATAGCCAGTTTAGATGTTGAATCACTTTATACTAATATTCAACACGATTTGGGAATAAAAGCTGTCAATCACTTTCTTTGCACCAGAGGCATGCATTACACTGCACATAATCAATTGATCTCTTCACTATTATCTTTTCTACTCACTCACAATTATTTTCTGTTTGATAGACAATTCTATTTTCAGAAGAAAGGCACAGCAATGGGCACGGTGTGTGCACCAAATTATGCAAATCTTTTTTTAGGGTGGTGGGAGGACACCATCGTTTTCTCTGAGCACTTGGCTGATTTCACTTCTCACATTTCTTTTTGGGGTCGCTACATTGACGATATTTTACTTTTTTGGGGTGGCACTGAAGCACTTTTTCACGATTTTGTTACCCAACTTAACATGAACACTATTGGGATGAAGTTCACCTTTGAAATCCATCCCACTACTATCAACTTTTTAGATCTGACGATATCTCTGGAGTCTGATGGCAGTGTCAAAACTAAAGTTTATCGTAAACCTACCTCTACTAATAGCTTTTTGGAATGGTCCAGTTACCATCCAGTCCCTCTTAAGAGAGGGATTCCTACGGGCCAGTACTTGAGAGCCCGTAGGAACTGCTCGACTGAAGATTCCTTTTTACAAGAGAGTAATATACTCTATAATCGCTTCATTGAACGTGGTTACCCTAAGAAAACCCTACACAGGGCATTTGCTAGGGCCTGGGCGACAGATAGAAATGATCTTCTACAAACCCGACATCCTGATAACACTTCTCGTGTTATCAGATGCATAGGAAACTATGATTCTAACAACAAACAAGTAAAGAACATATTGCAGAAGTACTGGCCAATCCTACTAGCCGATCCAGAAATTAGGGAAGTGATCCCCCAGCATCCTTCTGTCACTTACAGAAGGGGCAAAAATTTACGTGAGCAACTAGTAAGGAGCCATTATTCGGAGGGGGCCCCAAGTAATTGGTTGACCTCTACTATTGTGGGGTCTTTCCCTTGTGGGAAATGTACTTTCTGCAAATTCTTACCTAAAAAGAAAACTTTCGTTAACCCAGTTGACAATCACCAATATGAGATTAGAGATTTTATCAATTGCAAAACCATGGGTATTGTATATATAGCGGAATGCGGATGTCCTAAATTCTATGTTGGTAAAACAGTTCAGCAGTTTCGGAGGAGAATATCAAAACATCTCAGCATGATTAAAAATAAAGGGGATACACCTTTATCTAGACACCTCTGGGAAGTCCACAATGGTGACGTGTCCCAATTACAATTTTGGGGCTTTATCAAGTGTAAGTTAGGTCCCAGAAGGGGTGATCTAGACAAGATCCTCTTGCGTATTGAGGCAAAGTGGATCTACAAATTACAAAGTTTGAGTCCGAAAGGATTAAATGAAGGTTTTACCTTTTCTGCCTTTTTGTGACCTGTTTTACGTTCTACCTAATTAATCAATTGTGAGTTATTATTTGAAGGTTATTATCACTTAAGTCGACCGGTACCAATCACCTCCATTAATATCACAAAGTCTATTAATATGACCATTCTCCCATTTCAGCCGTATTCAAACCCTATTCCTTATAGAGATCCTTTCTTTCTATTCTTTTTCTCCCCTTCTCCTTTCCCCTTCCCTGCGGTCAGAGAAGGGGTCTAGTTATCATCATGCTTAATATTTGTCCTCTGAATCTATCTATTGATTTGTACACACCTTAATTATCTCACTGTATACTTACCTAGGTGGTGACCCCTAATAAAATTAAACAACTAGCAACACTTAATAAGTAACTTAGCTATTGTTATTTACTTCCTCTACATATCCCCTGTTTTTGGCAATGGACCAAAGTGTCTTGTATTTATTGTTCTTCTCGGGTGATGGTAAAGTGTTCGCGCATCTTTTAGTGCGCAGGCACTATCCACACATATACAATGAGTAAGCGGCATAACAGCTAAGTTCTCGCGCAGTTGAGAACGCGCAGCTTAAACTCTGGCACATGCGCGGTAAGCTTCTCAAGTACTTACAGAGACGAAGTCCGCGCGCAGTTTGTTCTGCGCATTGTTTACACATGACGTCGGTGCCGGAAGTCCAGACGAACTCCTATCAGGAAGAGAGACGTGGCAGACATACAGTGGTGAGCTTCTTGAGCTATTTGGTTGGCCACCCACTTGTCACTCAATACTTGATTTAGATCGATTGGAGGGTTTTGTCGCAATGGATGATGGGAGCCATTTTTGATTGGAAATAACGTTGGTGACATCATAACAGGAGATGTTAAAAGGTCCGGTCGGCGTTTTTGTTCGCCATTGCCCATTTGCCTCTTGACAAAGCCACATGGTGGCGAAACGTTGAGGGGGGCAGTGTTATGGTTTTAACTGCTATGTACCCTAACAATCAGTAGTTCTGGGATACTAAACACAATGTATCTCCTACGAATTAAGAAAATAGTGGAGCTAGTTGAGCCCATTAAGCTCTTATTCAGTTATTAGTTAGGAGCACATAGTGCTTTTAAATGTGTGATTTTTTCCTTCTTTTTTCCACTATTATGTTTTTGGACCCGCAAATTAAAGTCCTGTAATTAGTCAATATTTGGTTGGGACCCTCAGGGCCTTTATTGGATTGCCTCTGGCGATCCATCAGTGATTATTGTATATTTTGCCCTCCAGCCATTAGTCTCGCTCTTTTTGTATTACAGATGTACTTTAACACAGCTAATTAATGGTAATATCAGATCCAATTGATTAGGGGTTTGTTCACATACTCAGGTTTTAATTGCAATTATCGAATACAAGGCTAGGAAAAGATCATGAGTAGAGCATTAATCTTAAAGTAAGGGTAGAGCTAATTTTCCCCTATCCTGGAGAACTTGATTAGTTTCAAATAAAATATGTTTGGTTGCTTTTTGCTCTTGGCCTTCTACAAATTTCTACCCCAATATGACATTATTAGGATATTGCATATAAACATACTTACTTGTATGTGTGCAGTCAACTTGTCACAACAGGCTCCTACAAACAAGAGAAACAGAAAAAAATCATAAGTGAAAATAATAGTTCATCAGCTTTTCAGCATCTTCCTCCAAAAACCAGTGTATTAAAGCGTTAGTGTGTCCTGCGGATAGGGAGTACGTTTTTCTGTACTTCCAGGTATGAGACATCTCCCTTAATCTTAAGAAATGTAATTGAAAACTTATTGTGTTCTCCATAACAACTTCCATAGTCTCACTGCTCTTACAGTAAAGAACCTCCATCTGTGCTGGTGTAGAAACCTTCTTTCCTCTATTTCTGTTTAACTGAAAAGCAAATAAGGCCACTTGGTGCACTGGGGGCTTTCCTTTACCCCTAAATACACAATCTCCCGATTGTTCCTCTAACAACGCCTCCTCATGAATATTAAGCTGGCTTGTTGCAGTGATGTAACTGATGACCACTGTTATAGGGCTACATGGCCACTTTTGTTGCACAACATAACATGTAATCTTAGTAAATGGAGTTGAGTCCCACATGCGACAAATCGCAACTGTGACAGTCACAAACAAGTTTGCACATGACTTTGCAGTCATGCGCAACTTGCCTCCCATTTCTCTACACCTTGACTATTTTGTTACCAGCCAAGTCACATGATAGCAAGTCGCAGCAAATATTTTGGCCGCACGGCTTGGATGTGCTATGCCGTGTAGTCTTAGCCTAAGTAATACAAATGGTTTTCTATTTGATTTGGGCAGAAATCAGCTTTTCTGTACTCTGAGTCTATAAAAATAAGAAGAGCGCAGCAGCCGTTCCAAAAGACCCTTTAGAAATATTTATCTACGTTCAATCTGAGGTCCATCTCTGAGCAGAGCTAGTCAAATAATATACTTGAGGAGGAAAGAAACAATCACATGTATTTTTATTGGGAATGGGTAGAGCTTGGAAAGCTACCGAACTTCTAAACTAGATATGGCGCCACATGCACTTACAACCGGCCATCTAAGACATTTACCTAACAGCTAAATCAGTTGTCCCATGAGAGTAAGTGTGAAACTCATGAACCTTTTCAATCCTGGGAAAGCCTATTCATAGGGAAATCATATTCCATAAGAGGGAATATGTTTTAAAAATGCAAGCAAAGTTTAACCCCTTTCCTCTTCTTCCGGGAGTTTTCATACTAATATACGAAACCCAGACACTTATTTGTGACAGTATGGCATTATTACCCTACCAAGGTGCCTCCAGCTGTTGCAAAACTACAACCCCCAGCATGGCCGGACAGCCTTTGGCTGTCCGGGCATGCTGGGGGTTGTAGCTTTGTAATAGCTTAAAGGGGTAAGTAGAAACCAAGTAGAAGAAAGTCCAGCTCACTCCTCAAGCCTCTAGCGCTAGGACTGGGGTGTGCAACGCCAAGTGACACGATACCATATGACTAAGGTCCACTGTTAGGACCAAAGCACGTCACTTTGTCATGTCCTCTCTGTACTGAAGCTTTTATGCAATAAATAATTTGTTCCTTTATCTGCGCTGGACATCCTGTTCATTAGCTTAAAGGGGTACTCCTGTGGAAAACTTTTTTTTTTTTTTATCAGCTGGTGAAAGAAAGTTAAACAGATTTGTAAATCACTTCTAAAATCACTTCCAGTACTTTTTAGGGGCTGTATACTAAAGAGAAATCCAAAAAAGAAATGCATTTCCTCTGATGTCATGACCACAGTGCTCTCTGCTGACCTCTGCTGTCCATTTTAGGAACTGTCCAGATCAGCATATGTTTGCTATGGGGATTTTCTCCTGCTCTGGCAGTTCCTAAAATGGACAGCAGAGGTCAGCAGAGAGCACTCTGGTCATGACATCAGAGGAAATGCATTTCTTTTTTGGATTTCTCTTTAGTATACAGCCCCTAAAAAGTACTGGAAAGTACTTTTTTTATAGAAGTGATTTACAAATCTGTTTAACTTTCTGACACCAGTTGATTTAAAAAAAAAGTTTTAAGGAACCCTGATTGGGAAACCCTGCAGTAAGCTGCAGCAAAGCACATACCATTTTAAGAGTGGGGTTTCTGGATTCGGATGCAACCAGCCAGGTTAACATCGCCATGAAGTATGTATGGTTTCCTAGAAGTATGTTTGGTATGTATGGCTTCCTGTTACAAAACTACAACTCCCAGCCAAAGGATGTCCATGAATGCTGGGAGTTGTAGTTCTGTTAAAGCTTGAGGCACTCTGGTTGGGAAACCCAGCAGTAAGCTGCAGCAAAGCACATACCATTTTGGGAATGGGGTTTCTGGATTCAGAAGCAATCAGCCAGGATTAACATCTCCATGAAGTATGTATGGTTTCCTAGAAGTATGTATGGATTCCTGATACAAAGCTACAACTCCCAGCCAAAGTTTGTCCAGGCAAGCTGGGATCTGTAGTTTTGTAACAGCTGGTGGTATCCTGGTTTGGATCCCCTGCAGTAAGCTGCAGTAATGCAAATACCAGCCAGGATAACATCTCCATAAAGTATGTATGGTCTCCTAGAAGATATCTGCAGGAAGCTACATGATAACTGTATAATGGTTAGCGGATCTGTACTGACAGTTCATGAAATTCATGAGATACAACTATTCATTTAGAAAAGGTATTTTTGATCAATATTTACTTCCATAAGACAATGTAAGACACCATTTCCTTAATGGTAATAATAATAATAATAATAATAATAATAATAATAACATACACACAATATAAAACGGAGTATTAAAGCAATATAATATTCTTATGTGGGCAACCATATAAAATCCCTACAATGATTCTTAAACCTAAATACAGTCATACACTAAGCATGAGGGCAACGTTCCATAACATAACTGGATCTCCAGGGTTCAGTTGCTTTGTGGTTTATTTTTGAATCAAGCTTTTTTTATCTGGTTTTCTCTTTGGTGGTTTTGTTTTTATGTGGTTTCTTAACCTTTTTTTGTGCTTTCCTGTTTATTTGTTGTTCTATACAATGTTCCTGCAAACAAAGCTGATGGGCATTCTCTTCTATTTTGGGTATTTTATTTTGAGACAGTGGATGGGAGCAGATTTTTCAAATACGGAAATGCTTAAAATAAATGTACAGTTACAGAGAACTGAAGTTATCAGACACTTATCTACTATCCACAGGATCTGGGCTCTCTGTAATCGCAGGTCTGACTGCTGTCTCCCAATACCCCCCCCCCCCCTGCCTGATTTTCTGTCCCGACTCAGACAGTGTTTGGCTTAGCAGCCTGTCACTTGGCCCTTTACAGGCAATCATACAGGGTCTCAGCGGTTGGACTAGGGAATAAGTGTCTGATAAGTTCAGCTCCCTGGACTACCCATTTATACGCATTTGCCATTTAATATGCTGTCCTTAGGGGGCGATATTAACAAAAATAGATCAACCACAGCTTAGTGGCATCTAACAGGCATCCCGGGGCAATAATTAGTGGTCCTCCTTTTACTATATATATATATATATATATATATATATATATATATATATATATCTTCAAAACGTCAGATTAATGAATGTTATATTTGAAAGATTCTGTCATTTTTGGTGTGGACATAACAGAGTTACATGAGCACTTAACAGAGTTACATGAGTTTCCCAACTACACACATTTAAAGTATATCAGTAGGTAAGACACTGAGAGTCCTGTGTCTGTTTTAGAGACTAGGGGCCTGTATATTCTATTTTTAAGGAGTCGCGGTTACACAACCACAATTACCCACCATTATAGTGAATGGGACACACACAAAATAGCTGAGTTCCCTGACTTGGTCATTTATATAAGCACAATATAACAAAATAGAGATTGACTACATATGTGAAGCTGACTCTCTCCAACAGACTGGATATATAGGGCATTAAATATAATGTGCAACTTTCAAATAAATGGGCCTCCTCTGATGAGTCAATGGCTGCAAATGAGAGCTCCAAAACATGCTTGGTTCACCACTAATGCTATTAATTTGTTTACCCACAAACAATGTTAAGTAACTAAAACGCACATATATATATATACATATATATATATATATATATATATGTGTGTGTGTGTGTGTGTGTGTGTGTGTGTGTGTGTGTGTGTGTGAAAATGAGTTGTTTTTTTAGTCTCTGAGGGTTGTAAATATGGAGAGCACAGATCAAGCTCAAACTCCTTTGTGAAATATAGTTTCCACCCACCTGACTATTTTGGGAAAAATACAGATAAATAACCAAATTGTAAAACCCCTATATCTTAGGGCTTGAGGGAAATAGCAACAAAATAAAAACAGTGTTTAGATCAGGGCACCCAAGGCTGTAAAATGATATTAAAGACTCATATAACTGTTGGCAATAGGCTGTATAAAGTAAAACTCTTTATTACCATATCTGGAAGTCTTCAGGGCTAGAAAATAAGATTTTAAGTTGTCCTGCATTGTATGTAAATTAGGATGAAGTAGTCCCAGGGGTGTCCTTCTTCCTGAGGTAGTCACTGTGACTTCAGGCTATATTCAAGCCTACTTTGGCGTAATTGACAGCCCAGGCACCACCGATGTCCCCGGTCTGCTCTCTATGCTCCTAAAGTTTCTTGAGCCCAGCAGCTTCATTAACAAGGATAGTGTTGCTTCTGGCCTTGGTGATGAGTTGTGACATTGGTGGGGCCCGAGATGACAATCATGCCAGAGTACACAGCCCATAACCGCAATAACTGCCTCAGGAAGAATAACGCCCTGGGGACTACTTGCTCCTAATGTACATATGGCGAAGGACAATTTTAACCCATAGGGGACCCATAATGTAAATGTTCGTCATGGTGCCCTGGGACATACAATTATATGAATTTACATTATGAACAATAAGCGAGCACAGGAGCCTTATGCATGATGGGTCCCCACAAATGGCAGCCATCAGCGATCATGTTGATGCCTGCCATTTACCCTTTTGATGCCGGGATCAATACTGCCTAGATGCAATGTTTATATACACTAATGGAAGGGGGCTCCATTGAGTAAAAATAACAGCCAGGGGCCCCCATACCTCCTCCGTGTCAGTCTTCCAGGATCCACTTGCAAAGTCTGGCAGTCTGTTTAAGTGGATTGCCGATATTACTGATCAGTGCTTTGCCAATGCATAGCACTAAAAAGTAATAGCTTTCAAGCGGCTGCTATAAATAGTCCCCTGTGGGCACTTAAAATATGTTTAACAAAAAGTAATACTTATTTTTTTTTAAATATAAATATGCCACTTGGCTGTGTCCTTAAAGTGTTAAAATGTATTTTCTCCAGAACCGCTGCCGACCCTAAGGACTTTTAGATATTGTAAGCAAGCTGATTTTACCTGATATAACCTGTTGTCCACGATTATATAGGGTCAAATCTGATCACAGGTTTCTTTTAAGAGATGCATAAACAATACAACTTAAATAGACCCAAGTATTCCTATAATTCTGGCAATTTTGGTAGGGATATGTATTCAATAGAAGCATTATTTTATACTCATCTGTATGTAAAATAGAAGCACATTAATATTTTATAGCCATCTGCAATACCCCAATATACTTGTGCAATGTGTACAACAACAAATGTTACCATATAATATTGTATATTTAACACTGGGCATCCACTATACATTCAGCCTACATTCATGGAAGTGTAACCATAACTGAACATATATCTGACCTTTCCCTGCACACTGCTGACTCAATTTGTCCAGTTAGAGACAGTAAAACCCAATTTAATTTATTCTCCACCCACTATAAATTTAATTGAAAATTAATGAAGAATATGTTTCCTATAGTGTCTCCAGTCACTGAACCATTACACTATAGACTCCATTCCAATAACTAAATGAAAGGGTGGTAATATATCCAAGCTGATTGAAAACCTGGCAAACCAGTAAGAGCCGGCACAAATGCCAGAAAACAGACTGGTAATAAGTCAATAAGCTCTGCTTGCCCGTGTAAATACATAAGAGAGGCTGGATGAAATATACTAATACAGACTGTATCACGACCTACAGTTCAATAGCACTAGTTGGCTTGTGTTTCTAATTCACCGAGTAAGACACAAAGCTATTATTCATCTGCAATAAAAGGCTAATGCATGGAGCATGAAAAGTCCTTAACTAATGTAATCTAATGCACATCTGCTTCCCTGGTCTGGCACAGTGTTTCAGGTGGCTTACACAGCAAAAAGCAGGGACTAGCAAGATAATAACCTCAATGAATTCTCCATGTAGCATTGAACATCTGCACATCCTTTTGTATCAGAAATAAGCCAGCAACCATGATGAACACTTCTTGTCCTTACTGAATTGTATATATAGTCAGGAAGCGTGTATGGCTTTATCCAACCTGCATATGCAAACAAACAGGACAAAACACCAAATCATGTATTATTTGCTTTAAAGGTTGAAATGGGCCATACAATGTCCATATACAGTGATTCAAAAAGGATGGCACAAAAGAAAAGGCAAATGGTTAAAGTTACATTGGTGGTAAATGGTCAGTGACTGAAAATCAAAGCTAAACCATCTTAGTAGCCCATAGTAACCAAGCACAGCACAGCTTCCATTCTTAAGGGCCAAATTTAAAATGTTCCTACATAGTGTAACATAAGATGGTGGCATCAAACAAAAAAAAAGAGATCTGTCTGTTGGAATTTGCAGCAATGAGCATGCGCAAAGTTTATTTTTTATCTTTTTTGGCAGAGGACACTGTCACTGACTACTCCTACGTAGACAACTGGAAGGAAAGGCCACAGTTAGAGAAAGATCTGCCTAACATAATCTGCAGGATAATATGAATGTTCGCCAATACCCCAGTGAAATTCTACCAGACCATTGGATGAGCTGCACCAAAAACCATGATTGATCAATGTTGCGCTGGCCTCCATGATCATCAGATCTAACACCCTGCAAACTTTTTTTTCTGTGGGGTTACATGTAGGACTCAGTGTATCTGCACCAGGGCCACAGGATCTGAATGACCTAAAACAATGCATCACTGACACACTGTCAATAACCGAAATCCCTTTGAACATTTGTAGTGTAGAGATAAAACTTGGATAAAAAGTGCTTCTTTTCATGTTAAAAAATGTGTGTTATGTTCTCCCCATTATGAGTACTGAAGCTATCTTTTTAAATTAACCTGTCTTATACAGTATAAAAGTGTAGCTAAAGGGAGTTAAAAAGTACCTTTCACATCCGGGCTGTAATGTTTAAAGGGGAACTCCGGCGATAAGACATCTTATCAGATGCCTGATCGTGGGGGTCCCGCCGCTGGGGACCCCCGTGATCTTGCATGCAGCACCCCGTTAGAATCAGTCCCTGGAGCGTGTTCGCTCCGGGTCTGATTACTGTTGATCACGGGGACGGAGCGTTGTGACATCACGGCTCCGCCCCCCCGTGTGACCTCACGCTCCACCCCCTCAATGTAAGTCTATGGGAGGGGGCGTGACATGCCAACTCTAACAAAAATTCTTCAAACACCTGTGGAGTGTAAAGGCTCACTATACCCCTTTTTACGTTCTGTGAGGGGTGTAGTTTCCAAAATGTGGGGGGGTTTTTTTTGCGTTAATGTCAGAACCGCTGTAACGATCAATCACCCCTGTGCAAATCACCTCAAATGTACATGGTGCTCTCACTCCTAAGCCCTGCTGTGCACCCACAGGGCATTTTACATCCACATTTGGGGTATTTCCATACCAGCAAAAATGTAACTTTTTTACAATAACATGCTGGAGTAAACCCCAACTTTACCTTTTCATAAGGGGTAAAAGGAGAAAAAGCCCCCCAAAATTTTTTAGACAATTTCTCCAGAGTATGGAAATACCCCATATGTGTACCTAAACCGTTGCCTTAAAATACAACAGGGCTCTGAAGTGAGAGAGTGCCATGCGCATTTGAGGCCTAAATTAGGGATTTGCATAGGGACGGACCCGGATGTAAGAATTACACTTGCGTCCGATACCAAAATTACCCTAAGGCAGTGTTTCCCAAAGAGGGTGCCTTCAGCTGTCAATGGCTGTCCGGCAACACTGGGAGTTGTTGTTTTGCAACAGCTGGAGGCTCTGTTTTAGAAACCGTGCCATACCAGATGTTTATCAATTTTATTGGGGGAGAGGGGGGTATATGTGTAGGGGTATGTGTACATGTAGTGTTTTACTTTTTATTTTGTGTAGTGTAGTGTAATGTTTTAAGGGTACATTCACACAGGCGGGTTCACAGCGAGTTTCCCGCTGGGAGTTTGAGCTGCAGCGGAAAATTTGCTGCATCTCAAACTTGCAGCGAGAAACTCACTGTAAACCCACCCGTGTACTCCCAATATGCCCTTTGGCTGTCTGTGCATGTTGGAGGTTGTAGTTATGCAACAGCTGGAGGCACACTGGTTGCAAAACACTGAGAGTTTGTTACTTAACTTAAAGTTTCGCAACCAGTGTGTCTCCAGCTGTAGCAAAAGTACCACTCCCAGCATGTACAGACAGCCAAATGGCATGCTGGGAGTTGTAGTTTTCAACAGCTGTAGGCACACTGGTTGCGAAACACTGAGCTAGGTAACAAACTCTGTGTTTCGCAACCAGTGTGCCTACAGCTGTTGCAAAAACTACAACTCTCAGCATGCAGTGACAGCTGAAGGGCATGCTGGGACTTTCAGTTTTGCAACAGCTGGAGGCATACTACTACAACTTCTAGCATGCCCTTTGGCTGTCCGTGCATGCTGGGGGGGTTGAAGTTATGGAAGAGGTGGAGGCACACTGGTTGCAAAACACTGACAGTTACTTAACTCAGTGTTTCCCAACCTGTGTGCCTCCAGCTGTTGCAAAACTACAACTCCCAGCATGCATGGTCTGTCAGTGCATGCTGGGAGTTGTAGTTTTGCAACAGATGGAGCCACACGTGTTGGGAAACACTGAGTTAGGAAACAGACAATGGTTCCCAACCAGTGTGCCTCCAGTTGTTGCAAAACTACAGCTCCAAGCATGCCCAGACAGCCGAAGGGCATGTTGGGAGTTGTAGTTATGCAACAATTGGAGGAGAAAAGTTTGGAGACCACTGTGTAGTGGTGTCCAAACTGTAGCCCTCCAGATGTTTCAAAACTACAACTCCAAGCATGCTCAGACTGCCCTGGCATGCTGGGAGTTGTAGTTCGGCAACATCTGAAGGGCCAGATGTTGTCGAACTACAACTCCCAGCATGCCTGAGCCGTCAAGGCATGCTCAGAGTTGGAGTTTTGCAACATCTGGAGCGCTGCAGTTTCGGCACCACTGTATAGTGGTCTCCAAACTGTGCTCTTCCAGATGTTGCAAAACTACAACTCCCAGCATGCTGAGACTGCCCAGGCATGCTGGGAGTTGTAGTTTTGCAACATCTGGAGGGCTACAGCTTGGGCATCTTGGACATCACTGTATAGTGGTCTCCAAACTGTGGCCCTCCAGATGTTGCAAAACTACAACTCCCAGCATGCCCAGACAGCCTTTGGCCATTGGTCCCTCACCATCCTGAAGTGCTCCGGTACCCGCCGCCATCTTCCCCCCGCTCTGCCGGGACATCCAGGGCCGTGCAGAGAGGGGATTTCAACTTTAACCCCCCCCCCGCCCCCAACCGCCATTGGTCAGTCAGTCCTAACCGACCAATGGCAGGGGAGAGGAGGAGATGGCACCCCTGCCACCTCGCTCCTATCCTTGAGGATGGTCGGAGCTGTCTGACAGCTCCAATTTTCCCTATTTTCCGGGCTATCAGATTATCAGAGACCCGATCAGCCCGGAATCGCCACAAATCGCCGATCTGATTTGATATGGGGGGGGGTCTCAGGACACCCCAGGCAAGCCATGAGTCCTTAAGGACTCAGTAACGGGGGCCTACCCATACGCCCTGCATCCTTAAGTGGTTAAAACAACAAATCCAGCTTCTTCTTATTCATGATAACTTTCATATGTTACATTCCACAATCAGAATACAAAAATAACATTTTATCTCGTTCTCTTATATCTCGCTGAATGAACATTTATGAAGATTGCAAGCAGAGAAGTGAATTATTGAATTGTGGCTGATGACTTAGTAAAATTTTCCATACTGTAGTTGCATTACATAGTTCATTTAGTGGAAAAAAAATGACTTCAAGTCCATCAAACAAAGTATAATTTAAATGTGGTTATTCTGAAAGAGAGAAGGAAGAAAATCTAACCTCGGCCAACCATATTTTTGAAAAAAAGGGGAAAAAAAGGAAAATGATTACAAAAAAATCTGTGGGATTTGTAACTAAGCTTCAAACATTTTGGGGGTTGTTTAAGGACCTCAATCCTAGATTTCTGATGGGCATTCTCAGCAAAGTACTTATAAAACACAGTAATCTCAATCACTAGGAGGATAGTATGGCACACATCGACAGGCACAAGGTATATAGTAATCCTCATTCATGCAACTTCTACAGAGTGTACCTGGACATCGTAGCTTGCATTGGATGCATGGACTTGCATTGGGTGCACGAGCATGACTAAGGAGGCTAACTCTGAAATGTAGCACGCATCAGGATGGAGCACAGGTTGTTTTCCAACTGACCCTGATCAAGATTAGACATCGTATGAATGAAGTTTTGTACCAAATATACTGTGAAGTTGAGAACAAGAGAAAAAAGAAATAAAAAAGATGAATTGAAGAATGTCTTCGAGTTAGGGAGTCACTTTATTGAGAGATGTCTATGCACCCAATGCAAGCCACGATGTCCAAGTACACTCTATAGATGTTTCTCAGCAAAGTAGTCAACCCTTTAACTACCCTAAAAAAAATCCCCTGATGTATATTTCTGCAGTGTATGCCATAAGTATACAGAAGAATTTGTCACAGATAAAAAAAAAAAGTATACAGCATAGTACATGTTCTTTGTATTCTGTTCTATGTAATAGCGTAGTGTACTATGCCATTTCATACCTTATTCTTCATGGTATGCAGTCTTATACAGGCCCAATAGAGACTAAAGGGACATTCGGTCAAGCTAATGCAGCCCTCTGGATAAGCTTATGTATACACTAGGGGCTTTTCTCAGTGTACACATTAAAGGGGTAATCCGGGGAAAAACCTGTCTTTTAAATGTGACTAGAGTGGGGGTTAATAAAAATAAAAAAAAGAACTGTCTCCTATGACACATGCCGATATAGCGGAGGTCCACTATTCTGGATTTGTGATGTGACATCCCACACCCACTCATCCAATCGGCTACAGCAATGTCTGGTCTCGGCGTGTGACATTACGTTTCAAGAAACGGAGAAAGCAGAGAAGATCCGTATTACGGTAGAGGTGCAGAAGCGAGGAAGGTAAGAGATAGTTCTATTTATTTACATACCCCCTCCCTTACCAGATCACTTAGATCACCAACTTATATCATACATGTGATCAGACATTGTTTTATTTGCCTCTCCAACCATGAAGAACAAAGATGCAATAATAAGATAAAGCAAAATAAGCATGATGACCAATAAGTATTAAAAAGAATATAACATTAAATATAACAAAATACAGATTTATGGCAACCAAAAACTGTGCAGCCTTCATTTTTCAAGAGCACTAAAAGTAATTGAATCTGCACTGTGGTTGCTATGGGCAACAAAGACAATTTTCTTTTTTTCAAGGGCACTAAAAGAAATTAAAGTTGCACTTTGGTTGCTAGGGGCAACAAAGACAATTTTTCCTTAAGACAATTGTGTTAGAAAATTATGTCCATATGTTGTATTTAGTTTCATTGCAGCTCTGCTCTATTAAAGTAAATAAGGCTGAACTGCGAATCCACATATATCCTGTGGACAGATGGGGCGCTATTTTAAAAAAGAAAGCAGTTGTGTTTTTGTAACCTTTAACAACTCCCTGCAGAGTTCCTCTCAGACTCTAGATTTGGGTTCTCTATTGCCCAGTTTTTGTAGCATTTTAACAAAAATAGTATTTGAAGTTTTAAAATAATACAGGAACCAATGGACCAATTATGTCAATGGGATCAGCCAAATCCATTACAAATGAAAGCCATGACAGAAAGGTGAAGAAAGCCTAGTTCTTACTGTACTTACATCATTTTTAGTGCAACATGTAAAAGTTAAAGGGATACACCAGTGGGAAAAAAATTCAGATCAACTGGCTCCAGAAAGTTAAACAGATTTGTAAGTTACTTCTATTAAAAAAAATCTTAATCCTTCCAGTACTTATCAGCTTCTGTATGCTGTTAATTTCTTATTGAATTTCTTTTCTGTCTGACCACAGTGACCTCTCTGCTGACACCTCTGTCCTTATCAGGAACTATTTAGAGCAGGAGCAAATCCCCATAGAAAACCTATCCTGCTCTGGACAGTTCCTGATACAGACAGAGGTGTCAGCAGAGAGCATTGTGGTCAGACTGAAAATATCCACAAGTTCTTCTGGCGCATACAACAGTTGATAAGTGCTGGAAGAATTAAGATTTCTTAATAGAAGTAATTTACAAATCTGTTTAACTCACTAGCACTAGTTGATTTGAAAAAATTAGTTTTCCACCGGAGTACCCCTTTAACTTAGTCTTTGTTTACATTATTGTTTTGTTAGCATGCTATGTCCAGTAGTGTAACTGAAATGGTCGACCTGACATCCTCAACATATTATTGGTAATATCCACCAACAATTATTGCATATGAAAAATGTTACTTGAAAAGAGTTAGATCCCCCCTTTCACATAAGACACACTGACTTTTAAGAATGTTACAAGATCCGCAAATATGTTGGGGTATGTGTAAAAAACTGTCCCCCAATAGAGGGCCATTACTTTCAGTAATCTATTAACATTTCAAAAACATTAAAATCTACTTAGCAAATTACCAATGTCCAGCATACAGCAAAGAATGCATAAAAAGAATAAATACAAAGAAGAAATGACTTGGAATGTAACTCAATTGATTGCAGTAAAGTCAACTCCTGGAAAAGAGCACTCTCTTTTATCAGCAACAGTACATTTAAGCCATACATGAGTAGAATGTGTAGAATATACTCAGTAACTTGGAAACTAGGGATGAATATAAAGCAATAGCAATTTTTAAAGAATTTATGAAAACCACATGTGAGAAGTACATATTTTCACTAAACCCATTCGACTTACAATACTGGCATCTGACATCTTTTAGCAATAATATCAGGACATTTCAGATAGCGCCTACACTTTGAAACATTGATCTCATATGTTTACTGTAAGTTTTGCATGCTTGTAGAAAAGATGATGTTTAAATATTATAGTTGAAAAAAACAAGTGCTCATATATATATATGATGCTATATTCTACTGCAAATATATATGATGCTATATTCTAGAACAGTGGTTCACAACTGAGGGGCTGTACTTTGAGGTTTCTAGGCCACAGGCAGCATCATCCTGCAGCCACTGGAAGCCATGAGCTTCCCTTTTTCTGGAACGTGCACAAGGAGTGACAAGCTTACTAAGGTAAATTACACACTGGAGCAATATATCTACCTAATGGGGAGGCCCAACCTACTCTTCCCCATCCCGCCTGCCTCTCCCTAGCAACCAACCTACCTACCCACTTTACTGTGCGTGACATCCAAATAGCATAATTATTACTGATTAAGGACCCTATATGTGGGGAAAAGGGAAGGAGATGAGTTGTGGCTGGAAGAAATCCTCATGGCAGTCTGGGCCGGATGAAAAAAAAAGCAAGGTGAACTATTCTGATCAAAGAAGACGTCATCTGTGAGTCACTGGACATATCAATATTGTAATCTAGATACCGTATATACTCGAGTATAAGCCGAGTTTTTAAGCGCAATTTTTCGAGCTGAAACGCTTATACTCGAGTGAACTCTCCATCTGTCAATCCCTTCTTGAGTGGTCTTCAACCTGCGGACCTCCAGATGTTGCAAAACTACAACTCCCAGCATGCCCGGACAGCCATCGGCTGTCTGGGCATGCTGGGGGTTGTAGTTTTGAAACATCTGGAGGTCCGCAGGTTGAAGACCACTGCGGCCTTCGTCATCATCCAGACCCCCCTTTAAGTTTTCTACTTACCTCCCCTCGGTGGGAAGGAAGGGTGAGCTGGCCCGGGCCATCTATGCTGCAGGGACTGTCCAGTGGGGAGGGTTAGTCGTTCAGGGCTGTCTTCACCGGGAAGCCCTCTTCTCCGCTCCGGGCCAACCCCGGACTAGTGATGTTGCCTTGACGACGGCGCACAGGGACGTCCGTGCACAGCAGACGTACCTGTGCATGAACGTCCCTGTGCGTCATCGTCAAGGCAACGTCACTAGTCCGGGGCCGGCCCGGAGGAGAGAAGAGGGCCTCCCGGTGAAAATGGACAGCCCGGAACGACTAACCCTCCCCACTGGACAGTCCCTGCAGCATAGATGGCCCGCACCAGCTCACCCTTCCTTCCCACCGAGGGGAGGTGAGTAGAAACCTTAAAGGGGGGTCTGGATGATGACGAAGGCCGCAGTGGTCTTCAACCTGCGGACCTCCAGATGTTTCAAAACTACAACCCCCATCATGCCCGGACAGCCGATGGCTTTGCAACATCTGGAGGTCCGCAGGTTGAAGACCACTGATGAAGGGATTGACAGGCGGTGATGATGAAGGTGGGGGAATGATGACGGGGGTCTGGATGATGACAGGGGGGGATGATGACAGGGTGATGATGACAGGGTGATGATGACTGGGGTGAAAATGACAGAGTGATGATGACGGGGGTGTTAATGACGGGGGTCTGGATGATGACAAGGGGGGTGATGACGGGGGGATGATGTATTTCCTACCCTAGGCTTATAGTCGAGTCAATAACTTTTCCTGGGTTTTTGGGGTGAAATTAGGGGCCTCAGCTTATATTCGGGTCGGCTTATACTGGAATATATACAGTAGCTAACAGAGATATATAGTTATATAGTTATTGTGCCTCTTTTTAGCTGCTTTTTGTCTTTTGTAGAAAATTGTTTCAGTTGCCCTCAGGAAAAAGAATGTCTGAGGGGTATCACAAGGTGGAAAAACTGTTTTAGAATTATAAAAATAAAAACATGCACAAGCTGCACGCTTGTCAAGAAGTATATAAGTAATGAAATCTCAACATATCTCCAACCCTTCTCATCGTGGTGACTAACATACACAGCCTCACGTAGTAAGTCCCACAATAATCCTCACTGCCAGGAAGTCCTTTGAGCGCAATTACTAAGTTGGCAAAAGGAAAGATTTGGGGCTCAAAGCTGCAATGTCTCATCATGACAACCCCTTTTCAGAATAAAGTCTACTAGCTGATTGACTTTGGTCTGGCTTCTGATTTACCAGTGATTAGCTGTTATTGGCAAGGAGATCTTGTAGTCTAATATACATTTCCTTTGCAGAAGGCACAGCAGAGGAAAAGTAGTAACTGTCCATGTAGGACAGGCTTAGTGTTTCCTTAGCAGCTCTTGCTCAGAAATATCTGTATACCCCAATATAGATTTTGGAATTAAGCTGCCTTGATAAGTAACCCCTTTGATAAAAAAAGGTGCACTTGTCATGACAAGACAAGGTAGCCAGTTGAAAGTAGAATTATACCCAAACCCTTAACTGCTATAAGATTTATTTCCTCTAGTATGTCTATTATTAGGTCTGAAAGCAAGAAAGCAGATCAGATAAACCTCTTACAGCATTTCAGGGTTCTAGGTAAGTGCAATTTTGTTGTGGGAGATTGGGTACATTGTTGGTACCGTTGCCAACATTTTTTATTTTTTTTTGTCCAGTATGAAACTTTAAACAAAATTATATTTGATACATTTTATATGAGTCATAAGAGATCCTATTTTACTCTATAGATGGTATGTCATTTTAATTCAATAATAGTTTTATTATCGATGAAGCCAAGTTGCTTTATTATTATATCTAACACTCTCCTTTAACAGTCTGCACGCATATCAACAATCTTCTCTGCAATAACAACTTTAGTAGTCGGTACATCAGACAAAAGAAGAAAAGATTCTTGACTCAAGACCAGATATCAAGAATAATCTTTTGACATGCCAAAGATATTTTTAGCTTGGCTCCTTAATGAAAAGAGTTTAAGGACTAATTTATGGAACATTTCTCATTAATGCTGTACTCCTTTTTTAAGTACAAAAGGAAAACAGCCAGATATCTATCGCCAGATCACCGTGTGAGTACTAACTTATCTGATGCAAGTGACTTCCAACAATCGTTCCGCAAGAAACCAAAGCTGCAATAAAATACACATTCTTTTATAAGAGAAAACCACTGGATAGGGGGTCAAAGGCAAAAGAATTTTATTACTGGGGTTATTTCTGACACCCTCTCTATAATGCCAAAGTGCATTGCTTTTAGGACCACTGGCATAACATAGACACACAGTAATTTAGGTGGATAGTAAGTGATTGTAGTAATATATTAGTGATGTCACTTTTCCAAGTACTTTTGGAATCTCTTGATGACCGGACAGTCTGATCACCTATTTCCTTTTTATGCTCGGAACTATCTCCAGTTCGCTATGATGTTTAAAAAAGCTCTCTGTCTTTCAACAAAAATAAATAGGAAAAATAAGAGCATATTTATACAATTCATTGGTAGTCACTACAAAGACAGGGATTGGGCACATCCACATACTTCATAGTAAACTGATCTGCTGTATTATAGACAGCAGAATATCACTTTTGCTACATTTACTATTTTAACATAAACTTGTACTTTGGCCGCAATGAAGGGACGGTTAGTAGTGCTATACATGAGATCTTCTACACAAAGTGTAACTTGTTTATCATCACAAAAAGCAACAATCGTCTTGCACTTGATTGGTCTTTGATCTGTCTGGTTATCTCTAATTCTCTTAAACTACTTGTAACACTCACAACCAGTGAGAAGAGAATTTCCTTGGATTAAATTTGTATTATACGTCATTTAAGGGGACACAGCTTGTGGCATTATCATATTAAGGAGCAGTGTGTGGCATTATGAGGAGCTTATCATAGTATAGAAGGTGGGATCTGCCAAAAATGTCCACATGGGAAACTCTACAGAGGTGAGACGTAAATGGCAGAAGTCATGGCAGTCTGGGCCAGATGAAAAAGAACGGTTATAATTATAACTAAAATGAGTGTAGAGACGACTTGGCAGGGCTTAAGCAAATGTACCACAACCTCTGGTTCATTCCCTAACAATTGAAGGCTATCATTGCATGAAGAGAGTTATACTTTGCAATACTTGGAGAGCCACCGTATAGGGAACAATGGCCTAAACTGTGCCTTTCTCTCATTGCTGCATTAAAGGTGTTTTTCAGGATTAAACAAAACCTGGCTGGCGCCTTCTAAAATCAATGCCACATGTGTCAAAATTGTCATCAATATCATGTAAGGTGTCTTAGAGGGCATAGTGTAAGATTATAGTAACATCACAAGTACAACACCCCTACCAGGCCCTGTACATAACACTCTGGATAGGATTACCAATTAGACCATGTATCTGGCAATCTGATGATGTACAGGCAGCTCTCCACAACACAACAGCAATGAATGAAGTCACAGTTTGGCTTTGCTATCGGAAGGATACTCATTCTGGAATAGATGATGGATGAAGACTCTTAAGTAAAAATAGCAGGCCAACAAGACGGGAATTGATTAAATTCAGCACATGCTAAGAGTATTTAGGAAACAATCCATTAAAACAGCAGCCTATAAAGGTATAAATCAGTCAGTGTTTAAGACTTTTATGATGTAGTTAGTTTGCAGTGGATAGTCACATAAAAGGAAACTTTTAGTCTGTTATAATGATTTGCAAAACAAAAGTGAAGGTAGATCCAGAGTTCGCTGCGTGCCATAGATCTACATACAGAATCATATACCCAGAAGAACTACTTGCTCAAGCATCACTCCAGTTTATAAGAATTTACCATAAGTAATTACATGTAGAGGAAGCTTTTACTTCATGCTTAGTTGGGTACAACCTCTGGGATGCCCACTGATCCTAAAAATTAGGCTGGGAACTGCAGCCACTCCTATTCACTTCAAGGGAGCAAGCATGCAGGAAAAGACTGGGAAAAATCCCCCAAACTACCAGCACTGCAGCCCCTTCATCCTCATGACCGATATGGGTCCCGGAGGTCAGACTATTAAAAGTAATAAAGTGGTTGCATGCTCAAGGAATATGACATCACTTCATAAGATGGCATGACCTTTTTATATAGGCTTCTAGGCCTTTGTATTCAGTACTGCAGTCTTGCTCCTAGAGAGATATACATTCACAACTAGATACTGTGCATGGCCAATAATACATGTGTGAATCATCTCTGTTCACACTGCGGAATTCCCACAGAATTATGCTTATGGAATTCCGCACAGTGAACAGTACCATAAGTGTGAATGGGTCTTCCATGAGACCCATTCACACTGAGGAATTGTCTGCCGCTGAAATTGTTCCGCACAGAGAATGAACGTGTTCATTCTTTGTGCGGAATTCTGCGAGCCCTGCATGGCCGTCAATGGTTTTTTCAGCGGCGCCTGCCAGACAGAATCTCCGCTTGCAGAATTCTGCAAGCGGAGATTCTGTAGTGTGAACGTACCCTTATACTAAACTATCTTCTACACCTCTCAGCCATAACATTCAAAGTACCTGCCTAATACAGGCTCATGCCGCCAAATCAGCACTGATCTGTCAAGGTGCGAACTAACTTAAACTACACATGAACATAAGCAGCAGATGGATAATGTAGCAGTGTCAAATGTGAGAATAGAGATCATCTGTCATGCTTTCCCTATAGGTTTTAACCAAGGACGTAAAAGCAAAAATCCAATATTTAAGTTCATTTAAGTTCAAAGAAAAGTTAATCTTTGCTTTTCTTATACTAAGGGTATGTCCCAATGATTTCAATGGGATTCTGCTGCTCTGTTCACATGGAAGCATTTTTGCGGCAGCAACATATTGCTGATTCCAGAGTCCGCAAAAACATTTAACCTGCTTAATGTTTTTGCGGATTACACTCGGAAATGCATTGCCATCTATGAGACTGCACACTTTAAGGCGGTCTGGCACTCTGCTGTCTGTGGAATGTCTGCACGGACATAGAACGGACATATGTAAACACAGAGTAAGAATGAATTTATGATTCTTTGGCTGTTTTTTGAAAAAAATTTTAACGCTAGAAAACTGGCACACAAACTTTGATAAATTCACTCTATGACTTTTTCAAAAACAGTTTTCTTCTCGGTGACATTTGAGCACTTCTACCTCTTCATTTTAGAGATTGAAGAGTTACCCTTTAAGAGTATGACAAACGTATGACATACGTTATTCACCATAGAAGACAGAACTTTATTTATGCTGTGGCCACTGCAGGAAATAAACTGACCCAAAAAAAATTAAGGGAACACTTAACCCCTTAAGGACTCAGCCCATTTTGGCCTTAAGGACTCAGACAATTTAATTTTTACGTTTTCATTTTTTCCTCCTCGCCTTCTAAAAATCATAACTCTTTTATATTTTCATCCACAGACTAGTATGAGGGCTTGTTTTTTGCGCGACCAGTTGTCCTTTGTAATGACATCACTCATTATATCATAAAATGTATGGCGCAACCAAAAAACACTATTTTTGTGGGGAAATTAAAACGAAAAAAGCAATTTTGCTAATTTTGGAAGGTTTCGTTTTCACGCCATACAATTTATGGTAAAAATGACATGTGTTCTTTATTCTGAGGGTCAATACGATTAAAATGATACCCATTATTACATACTTTTCTATTATTGTTGCGCTTAAAAAAAATCACAAACTTTTTAACCAAATTAGTACGTTTATAATCCCTTTATTTTGATGACCTCTAACTTTTTTATTTTTCCGTATAAGCGGCGGTATGGGGGCTCATTTTTAGCGCCATGATCTGTACTTTTTTTTTGATACCACATTTGCATATAAAAAACTTTTAATACATTTTTTATAATTTTTTTTTTTTAATAAAATGTATTTAAAAAGGAGCAATTTTGGACTTTTTTTTTTTTCGTTCACGCCGTTCACCGTACGGGATCATTAACATTTTATTTTAATAGTTCGGACATTTACGCACGCGGCGATACCAAATATGTCTATAAAATTAATTTTTTACGCTTTTTGGGGGTAAAATAGGAAAAAACGGACGTTTTACTTTTTTTTGGGGGGAGGGGATTTTTCACTTTTTTTTTACTTTTACATTTTTTTAAATTTTTTTTACACTTGAATAGTCCCATAGGGGACTATTCATAGCAATACCATGATTGCTAATACTGATCTGTTCTATGTATAGGACATAGAACAGATCAGTGTTTTCGGTGATCTTCTGCTCTGGTCTGCTCGATCACAGACCAGAGCAGGAGACGCCGGGAGCTGCACGGAGGAAGGAGAGGGGACCTCTGTGCGGCGTTCTGAATGATCGGATCCCCGCAGCAGCGCTGCGGACAATCCGATCATTCATTCAAATCGCGCACTGCCGCAGATGCCGGGATCTGTATTGATTCCGGCACCTGAGGGGTTAATGGCGGACGCCCGCGAGATCGCGGGCGTCGGCCATTGCCGGCTGGTCCCTGGCTGCGATCAGCAGCCGGGATCAGCCGCGCATGACACGGGCATCTTAAGTACCACCGCACCAGGACGTACATGTACGTCCTGCGTCCTTAAGGAGTTAAACAACACAATGTAACTCCAAGTCAATCACACTTCTGTGAAATCACACTGTCCACTCAGGAAGCAACACTGATTGACAATAAATTTCACATGCTGTTGTGCAAATGGAACAGGTGGAAATTATAGGCAATTAGCAAGACACCTCCAATAAAGGAATGGTTCTGCAGGTGGTGACCACAGACCACTTCTCAGTTCCTATGCTTCCTGGCTGATGTTTTGGTCACTTTTGAATGCTGGCGGTGCTTTCACTCTAGTGGTAGCATGAGATAGAGTCTACAACCCACACAAGTGGCTCAGCTAGTGCAGCTCATCCAGGATAGCACATCAATGCGAGCTGTGGCAAAAAGGTATGCTGTGTTTGTCAGTGTAGTGTCCAGAGCATGGAGGCAGGAGACAGGCCAGTACATCTGGAGACATGGAGGAGGCCGTAGAAGGGCAACAACCCAGCAGCAGGACTGCTACCTCCGCCTTTCTGCAAGGAGAAGCAGGAGGAGCACTGCCAGAGCACTGCAAAATGACCTCCAGCAGGTCACAAATGTGCATGTGTCCACTCAAACGGTCAGAAATAGACTCCATGAGGGTGGTATGAGGGCCCGACGTGCACAGGTGCCTACAGCCCAACACCGTGCAGGACGTTTGGCATTTGCCAGAGAACACCAACATTGGCAAATTCGCCACTGGTGCCCTGTGCTCTTCACAGATGAAAGCAGGTTCACACTGAGCACATGTGGCAGACGAGTTTGGAGATGCCTTGGAGAACGTTCTGCTGCCTGCAACATCCTCCAGCATGACCGGTTTGGCGGTGGGTCAGTAATATTGTGGGTTGGAATTTCTTTGGGGGGGGGCGCACAGCCCTTCATGTGCTTGCCAGAGGTAGCCTGACTGCCATTAGGTACCGAGATGAGATCCTCAGACCCCTTGTGAGACCATATGCTGGTGCGGTTGGCCCTGGGTTCCTCCTAATGCAAGACAATGCTAGACCTCATGTGGCTGGAGTGTGTCAGCAGTTCCTGCATGAGGAAAGCATTGATGCTATGGACTGGCACACCCGTTACCCAGACCTGAATCCGACTGAGCACATCTGGGACATCATGTCTCGCTCCATCCACCAAAGCCATGTTGCACCACAGACTGTCCAGGAGCATGCCCAGGCATTGTAGGGAGGTCATACGGGCAAGTGGAAGCCACACACACTACTGAGCCTCATTTTGACTTGTTTTAAGGACATTACATCAAAGTTGGATCAGCCTGTAGTGGGTTTTCCACTTTGATTTTGAGTGTAACTCCATATCCAGACCTCCATGGGTTGATACATTTGATTTCCATTGATACTTTTTGGGGATTTTGTTGTCAGCACATTCAACTATGTAAAGACGAAAGTATTTCATACAATTAGTTCATTCAGATCTAGGATATGTTATCTTAGTGTTCCCTTTATTTTTTAGAGCAGTGTATATAGTATTACATGGCAGCCATGGAATAAATGTCCATGTTATACATAGACATATCAAGCCTACCAGAGTAGGAAACTCCATCGATGACATCCATAAGTCCTACTAAGGCACAGCAATACCCCATAACCCTAAATAAATGATCTTGGTTGAGGAGTTATCTGTGCCACAAACATTTCTGGTAAAGGTTCTAATATGCTTATACCCCTTACTCTAATGCATACTGTGTCCAACAAGCACATTATAACAACAGCCTGTGAAGAATAATGGTCTCCTAACAACATAAGAATAAGCTATGCGCTGACCACTGACAGGCACGTTAATCTTTTCATGATTAAACTTTTAACGACAAACACAAAGCATTATGCTAGTATTTTGGCCCATAACAAACATGTTTATTAGCTAGTTACATTTTTCTGAGCAGCCATGGTGATCACTGCTGGCAACTTCTGCAATGAAAAACGCAAGACTTCATTGGAGTAAGGAACAAAGGGGGTTATTTTCAATAATGGTCTTGGCTAGATCATTCTTGTGGTTTGTCTAGATTTTTTTTGGCGGTGCTGCTCCAAATTTTTCATATTGTCGCAGTGACCATTATAAATTTAGCACAGATCTACACCCAGATCATTCTCTACCCCATTTTCAGATGATGTCTATCCTGCTTCCAAGGCTAGGATCCACTTTTTTCCTGTGTTTTTTTCACAGAAATTTGTTGGGTATCAAAAAAAAAATTATAATAATAAAAAAATGTTTATAAAAAAAGCAGTAGGAATGGGAATTTTTTTTTTTATGACATTTTTATTTTTTATAGCAGCATTTTAATTAATTGGTAATATGGTGTGTGTGTGTTTCACTTTTCTTTCTCTATTTTTAATTTTTTTTAGGTAGTACTACTACTCCCAGCATGGAACAGACTGTTCCATGATGGGAGTAGTAGTACCTGTACTTATAGACATATCTCCCCGGGTGGATGCGATCGCCCTATCTATTGCTCTGTGCAGCGCTTGCATCTCTGCTGTGTACTCCGGCCGGCCAGTCATGTGAATAGAAATTCATATCATATCACTCATGTGCCAATCCCCGCTCTCAGAGGGAAATATGAATGAGTGATGTTCTATTCTGAGTATAGTGCAGAGATGCGAGTGCTGTATAGAGCCGCTCCGCATCTCTGCAATGGATAGGACGATCGCACAGGGTGTCAGGAGTGACACCCACCGTTTTCTGTCCTTAACTGCAGGTACTACTATTCCCAACATGGAGCACACTCTGCTCCATGCTGGGAGCTGTAGTACCTGCATTAATAGTAAGATCGCAGCGAATGTAACTTTTGACACCTGTTGCGATCTGTCTGTTAATGCAGGTACTACATACAGCTCCCAGCATGGAGCAGAGCGTGCTCCATGTTGGGAGCAGTAGTACCTGCAGTTAAGGAAAGATCACAGCGGATGTCACTCCTGACACCCTCTGTGATCCTCCTGTATAATGTATAGATGCGGCAGGCCGCTCTTCTATGGTCACCTGCACTGACGTATATATATATCTAATCATATTTCCCAAAGAGTTGTGATTGGTTGGAACCATCTGGCCAATCACAGCTCTCTGTGGGAAATATGAATAGGTGTATAAATATACGGCAGTGCAGGGGACCATAAAAGAGCGGCCGCCCGCATCTATGCATTATACAGGAGGATCACAACCGAACCCGGGGCAATCTGTCAATTAGTACAGGCACTACTACTCCAATCATGGAACAGTGTGTTCCATGCTGGGAGTAGTAGTATTACCTAAAAAAATTTAAAAAAAAACAAAAGAAAAAACATTTGAAAATTAGTG